>NC_059160.1:13742239-14056162 GCF_019923935.1 Bubalus bubalis
CTCCTTAAGAGGGAAAGTGGTGGGATATGGCCCAAAGACAGTGGACAAAGCCTGTCACCATCACAAAGGGAAAAGAGAGCCCGCTCTTATCTGCCTGTCTCCGTCAGAGCTGGCAGGCGGTCGTTCTTCCTCCAGAATGGCTCCATAAAAGCCTTCATACATGGATGGAAATTATCCAGCCCTCTTGCATTTCCAGAAGCATCTCCCAGACTTCCAAAGTGATTCACAGTTCAGTAACGGCTATAATCAGAACATTCACAAAGCCTAAATCCTCTCTGAAGGCTCTGAGCCCCTTCCCTGTTACTCTGGGCTCCTCAGAAATGGAGCAGGCTGGTACCCTCTCTCCACCACACCAGAGGCAGACTTCAGAGTCACCCTGACCTTCCTTGAAGCTCTCCTGACGTAGGTAGGACTAAGAGTCCCACAGCATCTTCAGTATCTGATCAGATCCTATTAATTACCCAGGCTCCAGTGGAGGAATATCCTATATGCAGCAGTGATCCAGTACTCTTGCCTGGAGAATCGCATGGACAGTGGAGCCTGGCTGGCTCCAGTCCATGGGATCGCAGGGGTCAGACACGAATTAGCGACTAAACCTCCACCACCACCGCCCACTTGTCAATGACTAACTTCATGTTGCCAGCATCACAGGGAGGCAGATGGGCCAGTCGTGTCAAGCTGTGGGGGTGCCGGAGGGCTGCTGAGCAAAAGGCAGCTGCAGCCAGAGAGGGTGTGAAAAGCTCAGGGGGCCTGGTTCTTACCCGCCCCTGGGAGGGAGCAAGTGAAGGAATAATTGAGGAGGCATCAGACGGGAGGTGTGTCAGTTTCCTAGGGCCATTTTGCAAGAGAGGACCAAAAACTGAGTGGCTTAAACAACAGGAACATATTCTCTCATATTCTGAGGGCCAATCCTGAGGCTAGAAGCCCAAATCCTGAGTGTCTCAGAGTGGGCTGTGCTTCCTTTTGATAGAGACAAAGCTGGTGATGAAACAATTAATCTTACTAGGGGATTGTAAGTAGAAAAAAATATGAGAAAGCCCTGTAAGTTAATGATCTCTCAAGAAAGCAGGTATGCTTAACCACAAAACCAAGCTGGCTTGCTTAGCAACCATGCAACAGAAGACATGCCTTCAAACAATAAAAGTGGCGGCATGAGCCCACCTGCCCAGTGAGCTTAGTGAGTTAATAGCCCCTAGGACATGCTCTCTGCACACATTTGGTGGAAAGTCACTCATTGTACAGAGACCTGAAATCATATTTTTCAAGTCCTGGCTTGACCACGTCTAGACAAGAAAACTCCCCTTCCCAACCTAGAGGAGGAGTTGATGGAAGTGTGATGGCTACTCCAGGATGAGGAAGAAAGTGGCCTTTTTCCCCCTCCCTATTTTTCCTTTGATTATAAAACTATAGCCCACTAAGTTCTTGGGTGCGGTACTCTCCCACCCATCCACTTGTAAGCCGCACAAGTGTCCTGTTCTAATAACTCCCTTCTCATCTATCAATTTACTTCTTGCTGAATTCTTTCCACCTAGAGACATGTACAGCTGTGAGAGCTGGACCATAAAGAAGGCGGGGTGCTGAAGAATTGATTCTTTCAAACTATGATGCTAGTGAAGACTCTTGAGAGTCCCTTGGACAGCAAGGAGATCAAACCAGTCAATGCTAAAGGAAATCAACCCTGAATATTCATTGGAAGGACTGATGCTGGAGCTGAAGCTCCAATACTCTGACCACCAGATATGAAGAGCTGACTCATTGGAAAAGACCCTGATGCTGGGAAAGATTGAGGGCAGGAGGAGAAGGGGGCAGCAGAGGATGAGATGGTTGGATGGCATCATAGATTCAATGGACATGAATTAAACTCTAGGAAATAGTGAAGGACAGGGAAGCCTGGTGTGCTGCAGTCCATGGGGTCCCAAAGAGTCAGACATGACTTATCGACTGAACAAGAGACATAAAGGACCAGAGCTCTTCAGAGCACCCTGAAATACCACCTAGCGGTTTCACTCTGAGACTTCAGGCAAGACTTTTCCTGCCTCTTCCCAGCTGGCGGCCAGCCTGGAGTCCTTGGCTCTTAGCTCCATCTTTCCTCTGATCTCTGCCCCCATCACCACAAGGCCTCTCCCTTCCACATCTGCTCCTATCATCTTTCTATCTTACATAACCAGTCATGTTGATTAAGGGCCCACCCTAATGACTTCATTTCAACTTCTCTAATTGCCCTTACAATCACCCTACTTCCAAATGGCTCCGCAGTAAAAAAAATAATATATATATGCCTGCAATGAAGGAGATACAGCTTCAATCCCTGGGTTTGAAAGATCCCCTGGAGGAAGACATGGCAACCCACTCCAGTGTTCTTGACTAGGAAACCCCATGGACAGGGGAGCCTGGCGGCTACAGTCCATGGGGTCACAAAAAGAGTCGGACATGACTGAGTGACTTAACAAGCATACAGGCTACTTTGAAATCAGGTCACAATCCAGGGTCCTGGGGGTTAAGACTTCAATGTGTCTTTTGAGGATACAACTCAAGTCCTAAGAGGTGGTGTCTTAGAAGACCTTGAGACAGGGATATGGGTGAAAGGGGCTAGTTTGTGAGGGACGGAAACATTGTCCAGGGAGCGCAGCCTGTGAGAGGCGCATTCTCCAGCCAATTAATGGGGGGGGGGTGCCAAGGGCTACTGGAGCCTCCCAGGAAGTTGGGGATAGACCACAGTTCTCAGTGATCCAACCCCAGGCCAAAGAAATGGATTCCTTGTATGTCAACCCCTTTCAATCATGGAGAGCTGCCCCTGAGGATGTCAGCCCCCAGCACTCCAGGGGCCATATGTGGCAGCTCTAGAGAAAACCCCCAGACAAAGGGGCAGCTAGAAGTGGCCAGAGGACTTGGAAATGGTCAGCACTACCCCTTCCATGAAGTGGGCAGGGAACCAACAGCATCTGGAACTAGAACATGGGGGAAGGGGAGTCTCCAGGCCACCCACCTGCAATTCAGATGGGTCCAACCTCAGTTTCCCTATCTGTAAGATGCAGGTGACAGTATTTACTTCCCGTGAGGACCAGGCAACGTAAAAACATGCAAAACACTTGGAAATGATGATGGGCACACAGTAAGTGGTTGGTAAGGGTGAATGAACTCTTACGATCATTTCTGGAGCATTTTCAGTATTATTCTTTCTAGTTTGAAAATCTGAGAGTGAGATGACTCCTTGGAAGGTGATTCGATAATCCAAGATGTATAAACTCCTAATGATGCTAATTATCCTTTTCAGTTGCAAAAGAACTTTCCCTTCCATCCTCCCATCTCCATCATGTGAAGCTGTCAGAACTGGCTGTCCTTTCCCCCTTTCATTAATGAGCATCTCAGCCTCTGAGAGATGACCTGCATGACCTGTCTGGGGCCATCAAGCCAAGCTGAAACTCAAACTTATCACCCCTGAGAGTAAGAGAAGACCACACCAGCAACCTGGGGGCTCTGTTTGTTTTCTAGGACTCAGCAAAGGGCAGTGTTCAGTTCTTTCTCCCTCCTGTGAGAATCCTTCACAGTCTGCTCCAGCTCTCAGCATTGTACATACCTTCAGGGCCCAACTCTAATTCCTCCTCCTCCGAGAAGTCTTCCCTGACCACCTGGTCTGGATTGCCTTGAGTACTTACTCTTTATTACTCTTTTTTAGAACACACTGCTTGGTCCAGTTGGCTAGATTTTCAAGTGCACATAATATGTCTAATTTCCTCCACAAAGATAAATGCCCTATTAATAAATCCTAGTAGGTATGGAATTGACATATGAGCATTTAAATGAACAAATTCCCAGCCGGGTACTTTGCATATGACAGGTGTTCAATAAGTGTGTGTTGGCTTCCTAACTGGCCCTGGAGAGTGAGGGCTGAGAAGGATAAGTATTGGTAGTGTGTGTGTGTGTGTGTGTGTGTGTGTGTGTGTGTGTATTCAGTTGCTAAGTCATGTCTGACTCTTTGTGACCCCATGGACTGTAGCCCACCAGGCTATAGTATTTTTGCCTGGGAAATCCACCATGGGATTTCCCAGGCAAGAATACTGGAGTGGGTTGCCATTTCCTTCTCCAGGGGATCCTCCCAACGCAGCGATCAAACCCTCATCTCTCGCATTGGCAGGCAGGTTCTTTATCACTGAGCCACCAGGGAAGCCCAAGTATTGGTGGTACAAGGAGAAATATCTACCTGGTCTTTGTGCCTGGTTTCTGGTGCAGAGCTCCTAAAACCCTTAGAATTTCCTGCGCGAAAGAAGAGTCTTTTGTTATTTATAATGAGCCCCTTTCAACCACACCTTAGTTCAAGCTAAGGAGTGACTTTGGGTGGATGACTTTGGGTGGGTTTCAGGATGGGGACTGGTGGCCAGACGAACCAACTATGTGATTAGAAGTGTCGACTGAGAGAAAAAAAAAAAATGCATGGCCTAAAAGTTGAGAACTATATTTTATACAAGGAGACTGCTAAAGAATCTAGCCCTGGAAAACAGCCTCTCAGATCACTCTGTCTCAAAGAGGCAAGGGAGGAGCCAGGGTACACAGGAGTTCTTGCTGAAAAAATAAACCTTACAGTCAAAGATTAAAAGATTACTGCTAATCAGACACACACACACACAAAAACCCAGACATTTCAAGTTAATGAATTTAGCCCTTTTCTGCTGTCTGAGAAGATGCAAGAGATGGGCTCATTTAAATTATCCCTGTGATATGCCTCTTAACTATCTAGGGCCAGTATCCTGGTTTTTCTCCACCCTGAATCCCCTCAGGTGCACCACCGGGAGCTGCTGCTGTGGCTGATGACTTGATGGTTGCAGTATGGTTGTGAACTGAAATGGCAGGTGACATTTTTTATACACAGTGGGTTGGCATCTCAACCCCACCCCCCTCCTCCAGGGAGGAGAGAGAGGCTGGAGCTTGACCTAGTCACTCATGGCTAATGATCTAATCAATTCTGCCAACATAAAGAAGCCCCAACAGATGGGGTTCAGGGGGACCTGAAGGATCCTAGGATCTTTCCCTTACCCTGGGCATCTCTTCCATCTGACTGCTCCTCAGTTGTTTCCTTTGTAACAAAGGGTGATAAGTAAGGCACTTTCCTGAATTCTGTGCACCATTCTAGAGAGTTAATGAACTTGAGGAGGGGATTGTGGAAAATTTGTGGTGGGTCAGACATATGGGGGTGTATGGTCAGGCCCCCCACAGTGGCTACTCTCTTGCTCTCTGTACAACCCCTTCTCAACCAGTCCCTGGTTGAGACTGAATTCTCATTGTAACTGAGACTGGTTACACCCATACCAACTCACAGGACTGACCTTCCCTCTTGCTGTTGCTGTTGTTCAGTCGCTAATTCATGTCTGATTCTTGTGACCCTAGGGACTGCAGCACGCCAGCCTCCCCTGTCCTTCACTATTCCCAGACTCTGCTCAAACTCATGTCCATTGAGTCGGTGGTGCTACCTAACCATCTCATCCTCTGCCGCCCTTTCTTTGCCTTCAATCTTTCCCGGTGTCAGGGTCTTTTCCATTACTAATTGCCCCGTGCACTTCTCCAGTAGCATACCTGACACCTTTCAATTCAGGCGGCTCATCTTCTGGTGTCATATATTTTTGCCTTCTCATACTGTTCATGGGGTTCTCGCGGCAAGAATACTGGACTGGTTTGCCATTCCCTCCTCTAGTGGACCATGTTTCATCAGAACTCTCCACTATGATTCATCTGTCTTGAGTGGGGCTTCATTGTCAATTCAGTTCTGAGACTAACGCAGACCCCACAGGGTAAGGGCTCACAAGCCCTCAGAATTGAATTGACAATCCAAGGACACACATTTGGTGTGGAAATAAGTGTTAGAAAAAAAGATACCACAGTATTTCACAGCCGGTTCTCTGGGGAGGGTGGGGGAGAGCCTCGATTTGCAGCTTCTGCCTGTTGCTATGGCGTCAATCTTCCCACCACGAGTGATGTCAACCCACCAGCCATCAGCTCTCACAAAGAAAGGAAAATGGTGAGGCTACTGTTTCTGCCCAGGGTCTCCTGAGAGGGTGACCTGTGAATCCCCACTGTCTACACAGGTGACAATGGCTGATGACTATTCAGACTGTACTCCCCACCCGAGACTTACAGGTCAGGGTATGTTTAAGATCCCCCTTCAGTTCAGCCCCTCAGTCATCTCCTACTCTTTGCAACCCTGTGGACTGCAGCACGCCAGGCTTCCCTGTCCACCAACTCCGGGAGCTTACTCAAACTCATGTCCATCGAGTTGGTGATGCCATCCAACCATCTCATCCTCTGTCGTCCCCTTCTCCTCCCACCTTCAATCTTTCCCAGCATCAGGGTCTTTTAAAATGAGTCAGCTCTTTGCATCAAGTAGCCAAAGTATTGGAGTTTCAGCTTCAGCATCAGTCCTTCGAATGAATATTCAGGACTGATCTCCTTTAGGATGGACTCTCAAGAGTCTTCTCCAATACCACAGTTCAAAAGCATCAATTCTTCGGCGTTCAGCTTTCTTTATAGTCCAACTCTCACATCCATACATAATACTGGAAAAACCATAGCTTTGACTAGATGGACCATTGTTGGCAAAGTAATGTCTCTGCATTTTAATATGCTGTCTAGGTTGGTCCTAACTTTTCTTCCAAGGAGCAAGCGTCTTTTAATTTCATGGCTGTAATCACCATCTGCAGTGATTTTGGAGCCCCAAAAATAAAGTCTGTTACTGTTTCCATTGTTTCCCCATCTATTTGCCATGAAGTGATGGGACCAGATGCCAGGTCCCATTAGTTTTCTGAATGTTGAGTTTTAAGCCAACTTTTTCACTCTCCTCTTTCACCTTCATCAAGAGGCTCTTTAGGTCTTCTTCACTTTCTGCCATAAGGATGGGGTCATCTGCATATCTGAGGTTATTGATATTTCTTCCTGGCAATCTTGATTCCAGCTTGGGCTTCACCCAGTCCAGCATTTCTCATGATGTACTCTGCATATAAGTTAAATCCACCTTAGCACCTGGGAAAATGTGTTTTTCCCAAGCTTCAGAGTCTCACAGGTGGCCTGCCCATCATTTATGCCTGTGCCCCCTCCTTGCCCCACAGCCCTGGGCAGAGCCTCTGGCAGGACCAGAACATAGATGAACAAAGATGACGCTTCCTCACCACCCACTGCTCAAGATTAAAATATTTAGCTCAGGAGACAGGCCAGTCTGGAAAGGAGAGTTTCCCTGTTGCATATCAGATTATTCTTTACTTCTTCAACACACGGAGTCAGGGGGCCTCAGACATTCACCCCACCTTCTACAGTAGGCTCTTACTGCAGTGGGTAAGAATACCAGGTCCAAGGCCACAAACAGGTTACTCAGCCTCTCTGAGTCCCTCTATCCTCACCTGTACAATGAAGGCATGAGTAGAACCTTATGGGTGTCAGCTCCTGTTATTATTCTTATCATTTTGTTGTTGTTGTTGTTGTTTAGTCGCTCAGTTGTGTCTGACTCTTGAGACCCCATGGACTGTAGCCCACCAGGCTCCTCTGTCCATGGGATTCTCCAGGCAAGAATACTGGAGTGGCTTGCCATTTCCTTCTCCAGGGGATCTTCCCGACCCAGGGATCGAATCCGCGTCTCCTGCATTGGCAGGCTGATTCTTTACCACTAAGCCACTACGGAAGCCCGTTCTTATCATGATGAAACCCAAACTGGCTTCCTCCACCCCTGATACAATTCTAACAAATAAACTCATAGACAAAAAGAAACATAACAACAAAACACGATACAGAAAAGACACAGTCAAGAGGCGCAGAAATCTACCATTGAAGGCCCAGCGGGAGAGGACCTTGTGACGTGATCTCACCCTCCCAGGCCACTGGGAAGGACACCTGCCCCACCAGCCCATTTATAGGGGCAGGCTCACGGGAACACCTTTGAGAGGACGACTCACCACTCTGCCTACTGTTCCTTATGCAACTGCTACACCGCACCTCCTCTTCCCTCGAATTAGGTCCAATTTCCTTTTCCACCTCAAGGGAGACAGGGAACAGCTGTCTCTACTGCTGTAAAACAACTCTCCCAAGTCTGCACAGCTAATGTTCAACAGCCCCGCTCACACTTGTCTTGCTCTATTATAAGATACATTAAAGGCCTTGATAATGGTTTGGGGTCTCCATGAGATGGCTGTTGTTCACCCTCATTCTTCTCATAATTAGTGGTTGTAAACCACTTTGAAGATAAAAGGCGTTTTATAGGAGCTAAGTCCTGTTATGATTAGTCTTCCAATATTTCCTCGCTGATGAGCACATCAAAGCCAACCATGGGCTCAGCGTGAGATCTGGTGGTTAATTAGATGTATTTCAAGGCGGCTGGTATATATTAAAGACTTTGCTGCAAAATGTATCAACATTAAAAAAAAAAAGTGCCTGCCTTCTTCCCAACAGAACAAGCTCTCTCCAAAGGCTGTCAGTGCTGATGCCGGCCAGACAGGCAAAGACCAGGAGCTGATATATCCTCTGATCCTGAGAGAGAATGACTGGATAACGGCACCTGGCTTTGGGTAATGTCTCTATTGTTGTCAAGAAGGTTCTGGGCCCCCGACTCATTTCACTTTGTTTTCACAATCATCCTGTGATACGGGCAAGTTAACAGGATCCCCATTTGGCCAATGAGGAAGCTTCAAAGTGGTTTTAGAGGCAGAGGCATCAGTGTGGTACAGCTGAACATGGTTATGGATGCAGTTACCCAGGCAACACTACAGATGATCCACCCACATCCCTTCCAACATTTGTGCACTACCCAACCCCCTCCACTGCCCCTACTTTGCCCTAGCTCCCTGCACCTGGGACTCTTAGAAGGCCGACCGTTGGGCTTCTGGAGTTATTTTCTCTTATGGGCAGAGCCAGGAGTGCCTGAAGTTTCCCAGTCACCCCTAAATAGCCCTTGGCTGATGCCTGCCTGGTGCAGAAGTGGGGAAGCCCATTTCCCAGTCTCCAGCCGGCATGATTCTGAGTTGCGTTTACACTTTCATGGAACCAGGCTGAGGCTGGACCTCCGTTCCACATCAAACCCCTGGCTTCCTCCTCTCTTCTGTCCTGTGAATCACACCTTCACTAGGTTTTCCTGGAGCATTTCCTTAATACATCATTTGCCTGAGCATAAACAAACAAACAAATCACTCTTTTGGGGTCTGCTTCTGGGCAACTCAGCCTAAGACAGCTCTCTCAACTCAGCATGAATGAGAAAGTTCTGCATGTTTTCTGTTAAATACATGCTCCCAGATCCCCTTAGTTCCAGTCCTTCCCTGCCAAGTCTCAAAAGCAGGTGGAACATCATGATCAAAGGGAAAATAGGGACTTTGAGAGTAAAGAGCTAAGAGCTTGGAGATCAGGGTGGACACAGGATTGTTTTCCACCTGTCCCATGGAGGAGGGTCAGATGGGACACTGAATATGAAAGTGAGCAGTGATGTTGTACACAAAGGTAGACATGCCCTCGTCATTGCTATGGGGGAGGGAGGAGATTAGAGGAAGGAGGATGGAGAGATGGGTCATGCTCCATGGGGAGGGGACTTCTATTAGTAACAAGTGCCTAGGCAGCAGCGCCCCGTGGAGAGGAGCCGGCAAAGGTTCCAGACCCTTCTGCCCACATGTAACTACAAGGCAAGAAGATCTAGGAAAAGTGACCAGCTTTCTCATCCAGAGGCCTCCTTTAGACAAACTGAGGTGATATCTTACTTGCTTCACCAACTTCCCCAATGGGCTGGGACAGACCTCTGTCATCTGATGTTTAAGCCACTGTGTCGTCATCATATCCTTGATGAAAATAGATGCAAACATTCTCAGCAGGATACTAGCAAACCAAAACCAACAGCAGCACTGAAAACAGCACACACCGTAATCAAGTGGGGTGCGCGCCTGGGTTACAAAGTGAAAAGTGAAGTCGCTCAGTCGTGTCCGACTCTTTGCAACCCCGTGGACTATAGCCTACCAGGCTCCTCTGTCCATGGGATTTATAAGGCTGGTTCAAATTATACAAATCAATAATGTGATTCACCACATGAATAGAATGAAAGATAGCTCTTATATTATAGGATCATCACAAGAGATGCACAGAAAGTACTGGACAAAATTCAACATCCATTTATGATTAAAAAAAAACAAACTCTCAACAAATCGGGCACGGAAGGAACATGCCTCAACATAAGGATTGCCATACAGGACCAGCCCACAGTTAACATTACACTCAATGGTCAAAAGTGGAAAGCTCTTCCTCTAAGATCAGGAACAAGATGTGGGTGTCTACTCTCACCACTCCTACTCAACATAGCACTAGAAGTCCTAGCTGGAGAAACAAGGCAAGAAGAACAAATAAAAAGCAGCCAAATCAGAAAGGAAGATGTAACCATGTCTGTGTGTTGATGGTAAAATTTTATGTATAGAGAATCTTCTTTAGATTTCACCTAAAACCTGTTGTGTGTGTTAGTTGCTCAATCATGTCCAACTCTTTGTGACACCATGGACTATAGCCCGCCAGGCTCCTCCGTCCATGGGATTATCTAAGCAAGAATACTGGAGTGGGTTGCCATTTCCTTCTCCAGGGGATCGTCCTAACTCAGGGATTGAACCTGGGTCTCCCACATTGCATGCAGATCCTTTACCATATGAACCACCAAGGAAGCCCTAAAACCTGTTAGATCTAACCAATAAATTCAGAAAAGTTGTAGGAGTCCAAATCAGCATGCAGAAATCGGTGGCATTTCCATATACTAACTGTGAATTATCTGAAAAAGAAATGAAGCAAACAACCTCAATTATAATAGCATTGAAAAGCAATAAACTACTTAGGAATAAATTCAACCAAGGAGGTGAAACATCTGTGCACTGAAAATTATGACATTAATGAAAAATTATACGACAGTAAGAAGACACACATAAATGGAAAGATAGCTCATGTTCAGGGACTGGAAGAATTAGTATTGTTAAAATGTCCTTGCTACCCAAATCCCACTGTAGAGTTAAGGTATTCCCTATCAAGTTTCCAATGTAATTTCTTGCAGAAAAAAAAAAAAATCCTAAAACTTGTTTGGAACCATAAAGAAGAGGAAATGGCAACCTTCTCCAGTAGTCTTGTCTGGAGAATCCCATCTGACAGAGGAGCCCGGTGGGCTACAATCCATAGGGTTGCAAAGAGGGGATAGGACTGAATTGACTTAGCACACACACACGTAACTCTAAGTTTGTTTTCTATGCCTATGAGTCAGTTTCTATTTTGTAAATAAGTTTGTGTCACATGTTAGATTCCACATATAAGTGATATCATATGGTATTTGTCTTTCTCTGTTTGACTTACTTCACTTGGTATGATAACCTCTAGGTCCATCCATGTTGCTGCAAATGGAATTACTTTATTCTTCTTTATGGCTGAGTAATATTTCACCATGTATATATATTGTGTATATATACACACACGCACACACACACTATATCTTCTTTATCAATTCATCTGTCGATGGATATTCAGGTTGCTTCCATGTCCTGACTATTGTAAATAGTGCTGCTATGAACACTGGAATGCCTGTGTCTTTTTGAATTATAGTTTTCTCTGGATGGATGCCCAGGAGTGGGATTGCTGGATCACATGGTAGCTCTAATTTTAGTTTTTTAAGGAAACTCCATCCTGTTATCCATAGTGACTGCACCAACTTATATTCCCACCAACAGGGTAGGAGGGTTCCCTTTTCTCCACACCTTCTTCAGCATTTGTTATTTGTAGACTTTTTACTGATGGCCATTCTGATCAGTGTGAGGTGGTACCTCACTGAATTTTCTAGTATTTTTGTTACAACAATGTCTTATTTTGCAATAAAGGGAAAAAAAAACATTTCTTAAAAAGATGAGAGAATTGGCCTAGCTAAATCAAATGAATAAGAAATACATTTGGGCAGGGAGGCATGGATAACATCCTATTGAAGTTCATGGGGTCGCAAAGAGTCGGACATGACTGAGTGACTGAACTGAACTGAAGCCACTTTTTGGTTGATAAAGCAATTTCACAACGAACACCCCCCTTGACCTTCACAAGACCTTCTCAAGGTTACAAAGAAAATAAACTTCAGTACAAGAACATGTCTGATGCTCAGGGTCCTGATTGCAAGGCCAATGTGTTTTCTTTATCCTTCCTGCCCTTCCATAGTTAACCTTGCTTCTCTTTACAGCAGAAGGCCCCCAAAAGCCGCTGAGCACCCAGCTCCAGCCCCCCTCCCTGCCACCATCTGAGCCTCTCCTGCTGTGCCCAGGCTGGTGAACTCATCAGTGCATTTATTAAACTGTAGTCTTTCCCAATTCTCTTCTGGGTTCTAGGCATCGCATTGAACTGGGTCTTGGGATACAGTGAGGAGCCAAAAAGGTCTTCCAGTGCAGGAAGGAGCTTTTACCAAATTAGTGAATATATACAAGTCAAGATCATGGCAGTGAAATAAAAGTAAAGGATGTTGTGCAAATGACTGGCACCAGAGGGAGCTATTTGGACCAGGTGATCCTTTCTCTTCACAGACCAACTGTCACTGAGCCCCAAGGTCAGCCAGGCAGACATCCTAGCTGGAGGCCAAGATCACAAGACCCCAGTTCTCGAAGGCTATGCCTTCTGGATGGACAGGAGTGCATGAAGCCAGATGAAAACTTAGTGACGGCAGCAGGCATTCCCAGTGATGAAACAGCCCTGGAACCCTCTCTGGGACAAAGCGGAATTCACCAACCAGGTCACCAGGGCTGCCACGAGTCAATCTGGGATTGTCACTGGGAGAAGCCACAGAAAGAAATGGCACAGCCATATAGAACACGTGTAGTTAACAGTGCAAGATGGGAGCTTTGGTGTCTAAGAGAGGGCAGAGTCCTTCAGCACTGCAGGATGCTAGAGATGGGACAGGTCCAGGCCGTGCTGACACGAAGAAAGGCTTTGGGGAGGAGGGAGTATTTCAAGTGGCCCTCAGAGAGTGAATGGGATCTAGAAGCTCTTCAAGGTGATCCCCTTCGGCAAGACCATAAAGGTGCCTGGCAACCCGGAGCAGTCACTTGGTTGTGTACGACTCTTTGCCACCCTGTAGACTGTAGCCCGCCAGGCTCCTCTGTCCATGGGATTCTCCAGGCAAGAACACTTCAGTGGGTAGCCATTCCCTTCTCCAGGGGATCTTCCTGACCCAGCGATCAAATCTGGGTCCCCTGTATTGCAGGCACATTCTTTACCGTCTGAGTCACCAGGGAAGCCCAAAGTACGTATAAAAGCTTGCTGCTGTTATTGTGTGGTTAGTATCATTGTCGGGGGTTGAGTTGATGGTGTCCTTTCCTCCTTGGACACCGGTGGTTGGCTTCCCGGCCCTCCATCACGTCTGAGGGCTTCCCAGTGTCTCTGCAGTTCTGCTCTGAATATCCAGGCATGCTGCTGGCCACCCCAAGCTGAATGTAAAGATGATTTCAGCACAGGGCGAGTTGGCAAGGGCTGAGAACACCTGGCTAATTAGGTCACCTGCCCAGTGGGTTTTATTGTGATAACATCCATGAGAGAAGCGTCAACCTGCCAGGGGCTGGGACCCTCCAGGAGCGGACAACTCAGGTCACACTAGTTACCGTTTGACACTACCGGCAGCGCCGCGGTGATTCGGGCTGCAGTGAGCTCTCCAGCCACACCATCAGCTCAACTCTGACGATGATTCTAACCACACAGTAACAACAGCAAGCTCTCATACGGTACTTTGGGCTTCCCTGGTGACTCAATCGGTAAAGAATCTGCCTTCAATGCAGGTGACTTGGGTTTGATCCCTGGGTCGGGACGATCCCCTGGAGAAGGAAATGACAAACCACTCCAGTATTCTTGCCTGAAGGATCCCATGGACAGAAGAACCTGGCGGGCTACAGTCCATGGGGTCGCAAAGACTTGGACACTACTTAGCGACTGAACAACAACAGCAACAGCATATTATATCATGCTGAAATGATATCCTTGGGGGAATATTAGGTTAAAGGAAAATGTTAATAAAGTTAATTCTGCCTGCTTCCTCTCCTTCTCCTGTGTTGGCAACCAGAACAATTGGAAAGCTTCAGTGCTCAGATCTTCGTCTGCTACATAGCCCTGATCTAGCACATGAGCCCCATGAAGCCAGGGTTTTGTGGCTCTGGTTCCCTGCTGGTGTCCAGGCCCCACCCCCTGGGACAGGCCCTGAACTCATGAGCACAAGGAGGAGGGAGGCCTGCAGGGTCAGAAGTTATGGAGGTCACACTTGAGGAGGTTGGGTTAGTTTGGAGTCATGTAGTTGCTGGTTAGTTGCTCAGTGGTGTCCAGCTCTTTGCGACCCCCACCAGGCTCCTCTGTCTATGAGATTTCCCAGGCAAGAATACTGGAGTGGGTAGCCATTCATTCCCTTCTCCAGCGGATCTTCCCGACCCAGGGATCGAACCCATGCCTCCTGCACAGGCAGGCAGTTTCTTTACCACTGAGACACCAAGGAAGCCTTTGGGATTCCAGGAGCAAACAGTCTGGGGAAAATATTAGAAACTTGCAACCAACAGCAAGAGTCTAACCAAGTGCTTCCCAACCACATGTTCTTTCTACTAAGTCCCTTTACCTCCCATAGCAATGCAGAGTTAAGAAAGAAAACTAGATTTGGGATTTTCTTAAAACAGACATCTCCCTTACCCCCATCACCACCAACATCCCAGCTTCCAGCCTCCTTGGGCGTCGGGCTCCCAAGCTTCCCCTTGGCACTGTCAACCACCAAAACCCTTGCATTTCCTGTCTGATCCTGGTGTGCAGAGAGAGGCCAAGCCCTGAATATTTCCACGTTCTCCTCTCCAGGCTTCGGTCCCCAGAGAGCCTCCCCAGCTGAGCTTTCTTCCCAACACCCGCATCAATAATGTGTTAGCTTAAGGTTCCCTTTGATTTCACTTGGTTTTAGATGCTTTTCATCCGAAGCCAAAACTTTGCAGACTTTTCCCTTGATCTTGTCATGAAATTCCCTCGGAGGTATTTAATTCTAGAAATAGCTTCTGCTCTGCCACATATTTTTAAAGAAAAAGGATGTCTAAATAACAAACCTCCTGCCGTAGTCAAGCACACATCTCAGAAGACACATGGGCTTGTCACCCTCTGTCTGCTCCCTTGGTGCGGTTGCCATCTATACCTATGACGTGTCTACATTTCATTCCCCAAAAGGAAGGTACTCGATACGCCACCAGCCTCCCATGTTCCCCATTTATGCCGTGAAGGGATTCTGATGTTCAGTGAACATTTTCTGCTGCCTTTCTTCCCGTGAAACCCTCTCAAGTGCTCTGATCTGCTTTCCCCTGCGGTCCCCTCCCTGACTTGTTCCCACCCACCTCCACCAAATACCACGCGTTTTTGGAAAAGAGTCTGTCATTTCCATTTCCAACCTCAGCTCAAGAACCTCTTGAATTTTCATCTAAGCAAGAGTATTTTAGAGCCAAAGCTGATGTCTCAGAGAAGGAAAAAAAATACCCCCCTCTCCGGGTGTAACGCCGACACTATTTTTGATCAGAAAGAAAAAAGAAAGATTGGCCAGTATCAAGTGTGTCATTCTAGTCAAGAAAAGGGCCTCTGTGAACTAGCAAGGATAGAGCTGCTTTCGAATCAGCCTGACGTGGGATGTAGAATGCACTGACTCATCCAGCCGTGTCCCAGCCGCTGGTGGAATCATTGTGGATTTTGATCCACTTCCCCAGCCACCCAGCAGAGCGCCTGATGGGCCAGCACTGGCTGGTGCTGGAAGGCTGCACGTGAGTTTTAAATCACCAGCAAGTGCCAGGACTGCACGTTCACCTCCTCTAATTCATGATCTGCTGCATCCTGAGGCCAAACCAATTCACCCAGCGGTTCTCCTGGGCTCACACTGACAGAGGCCCAGGTAGCTAAAGAATCCACCTGCCAGTGCAGGGCATCCCCTGCACTGAGGGCTGGATCCCTGGGTCAGGAATATCCCCTGGAGGAGGGCATGGCAACCCACTCCAGTATTCTTGCCTGGAGAATCCCACAGACAGAGGAGCTGGTGGGCTACAGTCCATGGGGTCACAAAGAGTCAGACACGACTGAAGCGACTTAGCATGCACAGTAATGCAAGATGATGTGTTAGGGAACAGAGATAACACATGAGTGACACAGCATCAGGGTTCCCAGAGAGCTCAGCACTCAGTGGAGTCAGATGCACGTGAGCAACTAAAATGTAAGGTAGAAAGGTAATAAACATGGGTGGGGTGGGGGGGTGTGAATGTGTGTGTGCATGTTTGTGAGTGTATGTGTGTGAGTGTGTACTGAATAAAAAGATGTGAAGGAAATATACCCTGATGTTACCAGCAACTCTCTCCATTTATTGGGTTTCCGGGTGATTTTTTTTTCTCTTCTTTACCGTTTGCTATATTCTCAACTCTTTCCTCTTAGGACAAACATATACTAATTATACGATAAAGGACGTTTTTCAAGAAAACTTCAGCACATGATAAAGAACTATGATTTGGGTGAGAAGTTATGACTTGACAGAGGATGGGATAGGTATGTGGGCCCTACATGGTACAGAGAACTGGGGGGGAAGGAAAGGAGCAGAGGAGATTCCAGGCAAAGGGACAGCATGAAGGACTTCCATGGTGGTCCAGTGGCTAAGACTCCGTACTCCCGATTCAGGGGGTCTGGGGTCTGGAGGTTGGGATGTGGGTCCCATCACAGCACTCTCAGTTCATGAGAGTTATCTGGAGATGTTTTTAGACTCCAGATCCCTGACCCTCACTGCAGAGACTCACCTGATCTTGAGTGGGGTCAAGGTGTGAGGTGTGTGTGTGGGCTGGGGAGGTATTAGGTGAGGTTTTGTTTTTGTTTTGTGTTTAGAGTTTCCTAGCTTCTGAAGTCCAGCCTAGGGAGGGCCAGTGCTTTTTTTTTCACCTTCATTAATTCATGTTTTGCATCTTATTGATGGATTTTCCATTTTTTTTAACAAAGTTACACTGCAGAGAGCAAAAGTCATACACAGTTTTGACTGACATCAAAGTGAATACTTTCAAATGGAACTGCATTTAGTCTCTCAGAATATATGTATTGACCACTGGAAAAGATATGACAAACCTAGAGAGCATGTTAAAAAGCAGAGACATCACTTTGTCAACAAAGGTCCGTCTAGTCAAAGCTATGGTTTTTCCAGTAGTCATGTATGGTTGTGAGAGATGGACCATAAAGAAAGCTGAGCACCGAAGAACTGATGCTTTTGAACTGTGGTGTTGGATAAGACTCTTGAGAATCCCTTGGACAGAAAGGAGATCAATCGATCCTAAAGGAAATCAGTCCTGAATATTCACTGAAAGGACTGATGCTGAAGCTGAAGCTCTAATACTTTGGCCACCTGATGCAAAGGGCCAACGCATTGGAAAAGACCCTGATGCTGGGAAAGACTGAGAGCAGGAGGAGAAGCGGTTGGCAGAAGGTGAAATGGTTGGATGACATCACTGACTCAATGGGCATGAGTCTGAGCAAACCCTGAGTGATAGAGAAGGACAGGGAAGCCTGGAGTATCGCAGTCCACGGGGTCACAAAGAGTCGGACATGACTTAGTGACTGAACAACAGCAACTGACCATGTGCTGGGCATCGTGGGAGGCATTGGGAAGGCAGTCGGTACCTTGAGTCTCAAGGACTCCCAGCCTCCCATCCAGGCAGACATCATGAGCGACACGACCTTTCACCCACAGGATGATTCTCAGTTTCCTCACCAGTCGCACTCTCTGTCGTCTCCTGGTTTTTCAATGTTGCAGAAGAAGAAGATCAGAGACCTCAGAGATCATTCCACCCAGTGACACCCCACCTTCTATCAACACCCCATCTTTATAACAAATATTTGGAAATGCCCTCTTCACTGCCAGAGATGAAATTCCTTGATAAGTCAGTTGACCTACATGCATCATTGAGCTATAATTGTGATATAAAAGAGAAAAGGGAAAGCCACTTATAACAAAATCATAACTATTTCAGGAAGGAAGCATTCACGCATGACTGCCCTAGAACACTTATTTGGGCAGGCAACGCTCACACCTACTCGTGATGGATAAGGTTAGACTAAACCATCCATATAAACAGCAGGAGGAAATAAAAGAGCAGAGGACAACGAGATAAAAAATGTGAGGACATTTACCTGTCTGCATCTGATAACAGGAAGGAAATAACCTCACTGCCAAATTAAATTATGGTGTGGAAATGGAGAAAACAAGGAAACAAGGAAGTATGTTCTTCTTGTGAACGAGCTAAGGCTTATATACAAGTATATTCTAATACACTTGGCCATGCTGAGACCTGGAACAAAATTTCATGGAGAACAAGTGTCCATCCGGAAAACTCCACTCACAGAGGGAGGCAGGCACACATTCAGTCTTTAGCATTAAAAACCCTTGGAAACAATATCGTTTTTTTTTAGGTGGTGGGGAGAGGAAGTTGAACTGGAAAAAGCTGTTTGGTAGATCACTAATGAGAACATCAGAGTCAGAATGAAACACACAGGCAGCCCCAAAGGAAATCATTGTAACATGTAAATTTTTCAAGAGATTCCTTATTATTAAACTGCATATATACACACACACATATATGGGTTTTCCAGGTGGCTCAGTGGTAAAGAATCCATCTACCAATGCAGGAGATACAGAAGACACAGGTTTGATCCCTGGGTTGAGAAGATTCCCTGGAGAAGGACATGGCAATCCAGTCCAGTATTCATACTGGGAAGAGCCCATGGACAGAGGAGTTTGGTGGGCTATGGTCCATGGAGTCGCAAAGAGCTGGACATGACTGAGCGACTAACACTTCCACTTTTCTCATGTATATATCTATGTTCTTTTTTTAAAAGATCTTTTTCCAGGATAGTTTATTACAAGATATTTAATATAGTTCTCTGTGCTCTACAGTGAATCCTTGTTATTTATCTCCTCTTCTTGCCATCAGGTTCCTCGAGGACAAGAAAGACAGGGGACATTTCTCTTGAATGTCCCTCCCAGCGGCCAGTCCACACAGCTGTGGCCCTAGCAATGCCAGTCGTCTGTATCCCTCAGGACTCCGAATTCTTTTTTGACCAGAAAGCAACTTGTCCCCTTGACTCATCCGCAGACGCAGAGGCCACATCCTCCCGAAGCCCCTGGGGTGCGTTCACCACCTTTGTCTTGTCGGTTTTGCCACCAGCTCCGACTGCACCCGGGACCACAGGGCTTGAAGAGTCACTGGCTCCCTCCCTCCCCCACCGACACCCCACCCCCACCCCTGCAGCCTTTGCGGTTAGTGTTACACTCAAGAAAGAATAAATAGAAAGCAACCCCCTTGTTCTAAGATAACCACAGAGATGACAGATGCATGCAGACTTGAGGGAGATGGAAGATAGAGTGAAACAATTAAAAAAAAAGGCAAGAAAGGCATGTCTCCGTGATGAGAAGCCCTGGCCTACAGATGCTTTTGCTGGGGTGTGACTTCAAAAGTCCAACACGGGGACCTATGAAGGTGCCCTCCTGCCCCATCCTGGCCCCCAGGCTTCACTGGGGAAGAGGGTAAATGCCCCAGACGGAGGCAGCACGGCTCAGCCGCTCAATGAATGACCAGGAATGAGAAATGCTGAGCTGGGGGTGGAAAGGGGAAAGGAGGCCTCCTTCTGGCTGCCTCTAGACCCTGCCAGATCCAGTGTCAAGAAGCCCATGGTCTCCGGAGCCCAGGACTGTCAGCCTCCCCCCGGGATGCGGGCAAGAGATGGCTCAACACCTTAACTCACAGCCTCCACTTCCGGTCCCCACTTCCTTCCTTCATCAGCAATGGTGGGCCCAAGACAGGAAACCACTCACCTCCTTACTCCACAGTAAATTTGTTTCTTTTGTCAAGAAATTCAGGACCCAGGCTGACACATCCCGGTACCAGGTTTGGTCAATGGGTCATCCCTTGGGCCCTGGGACCTGGATGTGGCTCATTCGTCTCTTCGCTCACCCCTGGCACAGAGTCGGGCATGCAGAAGTTGCTCCACTGATATTTGGGCACGCGGGGCGATGAAGCCAATTCCTCTCTACAATGTGACAGCCCAGAAAGGAGGAGCCATCGCCTTTGTCAGAAGAACAAACAGCTCCTCCTTGTGTGCCTTCTTCAGCTACGTCATCATTTCACCCATGTTCACAGACGTTCTCTTTATCATGATGGTTATCGCCGTGCCACGGCTGACAACAATCACAAAGGTGAGAGGTGTAACCGTAAGCCACACGCTTTTTTTTTTTTCCAGAGGCAGCGTAATATATTGAATAAAACAGGAGTTTCTAAAGACAGAAATTATTGGGTTCAGGTCTTAGGTCTGCCATGTACAAGTTACAAATCCTGGCTGAGGGACTTTGTTACTGTTTTCTTGTCTATAAAACAGGAATAGGAACAGTGTGTCCTCATGGGGCTCTGGTGAGATGATGCATGTCACCCGTCTCTTCCACTTGGACCAAGAGACACAGTTAAGTATTCACCCCAGCCCCACCCATACCCTAATCTTTTCACTGAAATGAGCTCGCTTAGTGTTCCAGGTCGAATTCTGATCTCCAAGAAAAGGCACAATGAAGTCCTCACCCCCAGGACTTCAGAAGGTACCCCGATACGACCGGTGTCCTCAGAAAAAGACAGCCACCTTAAGATAGATACACACGAGGACAAACCATGTTACAGGGCAGGCAAGAGCTCTATTACTGCAAGCTGAGAAACACCAAAGATTGCCTACCAACCACCAGATCTAGGAGGAGGCCAGGAAGGATCGCCCCACAGGCCGGAGGGGGAGCAGGGCCCTGCGACACCTTGAACCTGAACTTCCTTCTTCCAGAGCGATTGAGACAACACATTTCTGTTGCTTGAAATCACCCAGTGTGCAGTACTTGTTAGGTGACGCAGTGATAAAGAATCCACCTGCCAACGCAGGGGACACAGGTTCGATCCCTGGTTCGGGAAGATTCCACATGCTTTGGGGCAACTGAACCCATGCACCACAACTACTGAGCCTGTGTTCTAGAGCCAGGAGCTGCAACTCCCGAGCTCACACGCTACAACTACTGAAGCCCTTGCAGCCTAGAGTCCATGCTCTGCGACAAGACAAGCCCGTGCCCTGCAACTACAGAGTAGCCCACACTCACTGCAACTAGAAAACGCCTGAGTGTGGCAACAAAGACCCAGCACAGCCAAAAATAATTGATTGATGATTGATTTTTAAAAAGAGGGGCTACGGAAGGTCAGAGCTACTGTTTCCTGCAGCATCACTCGGAACCTCTGCTCATGTGGCCCAGCCTTCCTGCAGGTGGCTTCTCCCACATATCTGCCTCGAGGACCTCTGATTCTCACCATAAGAAGCCCTGTGTCCAGCTCCACACCTGGGGTTGTAGAGGGAGTTCACCTTGCCTGGGCTTTCCTGGGGTTTCCCCTGGACAGCCGGCTCTGGGCTCTGGCTGTCCAGCGCCCCTTCTGCAGCCCTCTTCGTGGGAAGAGCCATGGCCGCACTGATCACAAGGGGGAGAGGCGGACAGGGCGGCGAGTTGCTGCTGCCCACCCTTGACAAGCGGCCCAGTGGCCCGACTGGGGGTCAGCCTCCTGAAGGGCAGATGTGGTCAGGGCAGGACCTGCAGGCGGAACAGACTGCAAGAAAGTGTCCACAATTTGGCTTCGAGTAACTCATGATAGAGCTCAGGGCAGAGAACATGCTGAGAGTCACTTAATTTTCCTCCTGGGGCTTCTGAAATCAACTGCTAGCTTGGGTCCGGGTCAGGTTTTGAAGCAGATTCCGGTTACCTACCTAATATCCATTCTCCCTTCCTCCTTTCCAACAAGATTTCTATTTTGTTGATCACTCAGAATAAGCAAGTTTATGCTCAGCTCAGGGCCCCACCCCATCAGAGCAAGCACAGGCCCTTTCCAGAGGGTGGTGGGGGGTGGGCCTCTGACCCACCTCTGGTCACTGAGACAGGAGAGGGGCTTTGTGGACTGTCCCTGGAAACGCTTTCCTGGCTCTTAAGGAAGATGCAGGACTGCCTCCCTCTGGTATGGCAGAAGTGGTGCGATGAAGCTTTATTCTTTGGGATGAGGTCTCTGGCCCAAATGCTGGGAATGGAGGTTGAGCAGGGGCTAGAGACCAGGAGGAGGTGAGGTGATGGTTCAGACAAGCTACAGTATATATACATATACGTATTACATACGTACATATTAGAGATATACACATTATATAGGTATATTATATGTTGGTATATGTGTCAATTTATATCAATTACAATTTTGATATGTATGTATATATATGCATATGTATGGGATAAATAGGTAGACAGCTGTTGTATATATTACAGTAAAAGCAAAGGACATAAAATTTTTTGAGGGAGTCTCAAGTCTTGTTTCTCTTATATTGAGAGGTGAGGTAGATGGGATCATTGTTTCATAATTATTATTATGTGATTAAATAAGCCAGATGGATATTTGTTCTCCAGGTGAGCAACACCCGCGGCGGGCTGGGTTTTGTGGTCTGTGTCACCGACAGTGAAGAACAGACGTCTGTGAGCCCAGCCCTCATCAGGTAGTGGGGAACACACGCAATGAACAGAAACTGCAAGTCAGTTATGGGATCACAACTGAGGTACCTGCTCTGCTGAAGACACGGAGAGATGCAGATGCTTTCTGGAGGAAGCGTGGAGCGGCAAGGCTGACATAGACAGAGGATGCGGGAAAGAAAGGGATATTTACACTGGGTCCTGTAGGATGAGTAGGAGTGAGCCAGGAAAGGGGACGGGGAGTGTTCTAGGGAGAGGAGACGGCAGGTGCCAACACCCTCAGGAAGAAGAGCTTTAACGTGCTCAGAACCAGAAGGAAACCAAGACGGCCAGAACAATGGTAACCTGACAAAGGCGGCCAGGATGAGGCTGAAGAGTGAGGCTTCGAGGGGCAGGCTGGGACCGGGGGCTTCACCCATGCAGCCGTGGGAATCATTGAAGTGACACCTAAAAGCTGCAAGAGACAGGATTTGCATTTTTAAAAGGTGACCTGGGCTTCTTGTGGGAATGAATTTAGGAAGAGGAGGAGGAGCTGAGGAAGTGGATACACTGAGACCAGTTAGGGGAATATTACAGTCCAGACAGGACTGTATAAAGTCCAGGGCTTCCCTGGTGGCTCAGCTGGTAAAAAATCCACCTGCAATGCAGGAGACCTGGGTTCGATCCCTGGGTTGGGAATATCCCCTGGAGAAGGGAATGGCTACCCACTCCAGTATTCTGGCCTGGAGAATTCCATGGACTGTAGAGGCCATGGGGTCGCAAAGAGCTGGGCATGACTGAGCGACTTTCACTTTCACAGTCCAGACAAGCAATGGTGTGTCCTGAGCGGGTTGTGGCCGGGACAGATGAATGGGTGCTCCGGCTATTTAGATATGGGATCAAGAGGATGGAGGGGTTGGATGTGGCAAAGGTGGAGACGGAGAGGTGGAGGCCAGCTTGGACTCAGTGGTTCTCTCTACATCTATCTTGGAAACTCTCAGAAATAAAATGACTCCTTCAGAGAGGAAGTCTCTGCAAATCTCCTCTTGTCTGCTCCCTGCTACTTCCAGCATCACGTCCTCCGGGGGTGGGGTGCTGAGCAGAATAATCTCTGCTGAGTAAGCCACACCTCCACGCTGAGGCATCTCATGAGCCGGTCAGAGAGCTCACAAAATCTAATCAGTACAGGCCGGGCTTCTAGGTCCAGAAGGCCAACCTCCACTGAATTAACTTACCTCTTGCACAATTCGGTCCATGCTAAATGGAATTCTCAGATGACACTTTCTTTTAGCATGAGGAAGATGAAAAAAGAATACCTTCGGCATGCTGAAAGAAAGTGTCATCTGACAATTCTAGGCTTAAAGAAAATGTCATTTAAGAATACGGGAAATGAAGACATTATCTGATAAAACTCTAGTGTGCCACAAGCAGACCCTTTAATAAAAGGCATTTTTAAAGGGGTATTTCAGACAGTAAGAAAGATTCCATATAGAAGATTGGAGATTAAGAAGGAGTGAAAAACAAAGAAAATGAAAATAGATTTTCTCAGTCTATTATTGAAGAAATAGCAATTGGGAGTCAGACATATTTATCTCCATATCAAGTTGTCATTTCTTACTGTCTGGGAAATTTGGATCAAGTTCATCTCCCACAGTCTTGATAGCCTCATCTTCAAAATTCATAAGCGAGGTCTTTGTAAGCAATAAATGAGCGACCACATAGAAATGCTTCCAGCATAGCTTCTGCATCTAGGAGGTGTGAAATAAATGTTTACTCCTTATCTTTTTAAAAATTAATAAACAAGCAAGTAAATAAGATGTCATTAGCCACACAGAATCCCTCCCTCTTCTTCAAGTGTGAGATAGAAGTCTGGCACTCTTTTCCGTTGTATGAGGCTACACTGCAGAGCTGATGCTTTAAAGCTAGTCTTTTCCTCTTTGCAGTAGCAAGCCTAAGATCTTTCTAACAAAATATTTATGATTTCTTTATTTTATAAATACTGCATGTGAACACACAAGCCCCAGGGGTGGACCCTAGATTCCAGCTTCCCTCACAATTTTAACATAATTCGTGTTCACAGTTTTATGAGAATGAAGGAAATGAAGGCAATATCTGATAAACAAAATTCTAGTTTGCCACAAAGAGACCCTTAATAAAGGACAGTTTTTAAAGGTGTATGTCAGACAGGAGGAAAGGAGATGATTGGATAGAATCACTGACTCAATGGACATGAATCTGAGCAAACTCTGGGAGATAGCGAAGGATAGGGAAGCATGGCGTGCTGCAGTCCATGGGGTTGAAAAGAGTCAAGACACGACTTAGTGACCGAACAACAACAGTTTTTTGAGATCATAAAACACCTGCTGGTCCATCTGAGGGGCAAAACGACCAGTCCTGCCCACCCCTCTCCAGGGCTCTTCCGCCAACTAGAAAGCAGCGGCACACAGAGGACCCCTCTGTGCAGCTTCTGCATCCTAACCCCCCGTGCTGGCAGCCACGGTGCCACTTCCATCCTCGACTCACCCCCATTCCCTTTAGGACAAGAAGCCAAGCTAAGAAAAGCTAGCTTAGTCTTCCTTGGAATCTCTGCCTAATTTTCATCTGGCACCAATTTGGTGGGGTTTCCACCACCGAACTGGTGGTGATGGAGAAGAGAGAGATAAACCCCAAAGCAGTCTCCCCCTGATGGCTTAAGGAGGCAAATAGCACCAGAGGTTCTAGGACCTGGGCTAGCATCCTTACTCTGCCCTTTGTCCCCTATGTGTCCCCAGGCAAACCCCTTCACCTCTCTGATTTCATCTTCCTCTCACCTGTAAGTCAGAGTCAACAATTATACCGTATTTGTAGAGGATGTTACAATTCCCTGAGTGTCTCCACAGTCATAATTGCATTTACTATGCACGGTCAGCTGGTTAACAGCCAGCATGATGGGCACCTTGCTGCTGTAAAGACCTAAGAGCAGAGCATGGACTACTGTGTACATGGCAAAGAGCTCCGTCCACATGAGGGACCATCACCAGGGTCCTGCGGCGGACACTCCTAAGAGCCGGGCTTTGCTGTCTGAGTGCCGAATTTGAATTGATTCTACCCCAACCGGCTATGGGACCTGGAGCTTCTCAGCTCCTTGCTTCTAAATGAAGGGTGATAACAATAGCCCCGTCTGGCAGCCCAGGGCTTCGTACATGGGAGACACCCAGGGAATGAGAGATGATGGAATTGACACAAGTTAAGTCCACAGGAGTCCGACCACACACATCCACACTCCCTGACTCCCGCCATCTTCCATTCCTTCTTACCCACGGTTACACCTGATCTCCACAGCCCTGGACAAATATTGGCAAAGGGAGGGTGGGAGCTCTGAACAGCAGGACACACTGAGGACTGTTTCTTAAAGATGATCAAGCCTCAGAGTCCCACTAGATTTGGGGGTGTCTCCAGCTCGCTCTGGATGGAAGCAGAGTCCAGGCTCCCTGAGGTCCCAGGCAGCCCTGACCCTTCCCACTGCCACCTGAGGGTCTTGCTTCGGTGGCTGGAAAGTTCTGGAATATAGGACATTGGCCAAGCCTCAGTCCCCTAACTAGACTGTGCGGCCACCTTGTTGACAAAAAGCCCTGAGTCTGGGAAAGATTGAAGACAAAAAGAGAAGGGGCGGAAGAGGATGAGATGGTTAGATAGTATCACCAACTCAATGAACATGAATTTGAGCAAACTCTGGGAGATGGGGAAAGACAGGGAAGCCTGGGGTTCTGCCATCCATGGGGTCGCAGAGTCAGACACAACTTAGCGACTGAACAACAACCGAGGCCTATGCCCACATCACATGGAGCTGTTGTGCTGACCTAGGAAGCAAATGTTAATTGAGCCCAATCTGATGAATGGATGGAAACCACTGGACTATAAAAAATATAAGCTTATTGTTGTTCATTCACTAAGTTCATGTCTGACTCTTTGTGATCCCATGCACTGCAGCACACCAGGCTCCTCTGTCCATGGAATTCTCCAGGCAAGAATACTGGAGTCGGTTGCCATCTCCTTCTCCAGGGGATCTTCCCAACCCAGGGATCGAACGAAGGTCTCTCAGATGGCTCAGTACCATCTGAGCCACCAGGGAAGCCACCTGGCTTCTCCTCTCTGACGTCTGTTTTGTCTGGCTTTCCTGGTGGATAACGTGGTATGAAAAGTGTAAGTCTCTGAGAGTGAGTCTGCCTGCTTTCCCCTGAAGCCCCACAGCACCTTCTTCGGGGTTCTGAACACTGCCTCCTTCCTAACGGAGCCTGGCCATGTGACGCACACCTACACCCACACATGTTCTAGAAACCCCCAGAGCAGACACTCGTGTGTCCAGGCAGGGCGAGCTGTGCTTGATTCCCTATGACACCTGTATCTATAGGAAAGATGAGGGTTCAGAGGATCTAGAAGAGCCTCCTGGCTCCTCACAGCTTTAGATGGTGAGCCGAGTCAGCAGACACCAGCCAGCGGAAGAGGTCACCCATAGAAATACGGGGAGGGTCAAGGCACATCTTATAGTCCAGCCAGGACCTCATTGGTTCAATTTCTATGCAGTCTGGTCCTCAGACACTGCCTACTAAGATGGACTGAAGGACCCTCACGGAACATCCTTCCAGAGCCTGCCATCCCCACCTGCTGAATTCCGCCATCCTTTCAAGCCCAGCTCTGTTCTCGCCTACCTAGTTAAGCTTTCTGCAAAGGCCCTTTCCTTCTAGAGAACATAGAGTCTGTCCTACTCCCTTGACAGGGTCACTTATGCTGTCAGAAGAAGCCCTATGGGCTTTGTTCTCTCTCCCAGTACAAAGCGCTGCACACAGTAGGTGCTCAAGCATTTTGCTTTTGTGTTTTGGAGGTTTTTTGAGGGTTGGGCATAAGCATTCCACAAAACCACATTGATTTAGTCCCTACCATGTTAGGAAATTCAGATGTGGTGTGTGGAATAACCTGATTGCTATTCAGTACAAATTAGAGCTTTTTATTCTATTTCTAATCCCAGTAAATGGGGCTTGTGCGTTAAAAAAAAAATATTTTTAGTTTGCAATGTATGATTACATAATGGAGGCCGAGTCATTTTTTTTTTCATTAACATTCATCTTCCTTAGCAGTTCCTTTCTGGGTCTTTGTTTTTGACTCGAGCTGCGGTTCGATGTATTAAAATTGCATTCCTTATAAAGGAGTTCCATAGCAGATGTTTTAACTGGCCCTCCCCACGCCTGTATTTCCAGCCGGCCTGCGCCTGGGGCAACTCACCTAGTGGGGAGTCAGGGGATCCTGCACCCATTCTACAAGTCTGTTAACTAATCTCTGGAATCCAGCAGGGACCCCCCACCCACCAGGGCAGCTCTTTGCAGGGAGCCCGTGTAGGGTGGAAGGAGCATCAGTGTGGTGAAGTGTCCCTGGGGGAGGTGTCTGTACCAGAACTAGATGTATGAACTCAGATGACCTATTTAACCTATAGAAGCCTCAGTTTCCTCATCTGTAAAATGGGGATGCTAAGTCCTAGAAAAAGTGCCTGACACACTGCAGGCATTTAATACCTTGTCTTATTTGCAGACTTCCTGTGGGAGTCTATTCCTTGCTGTTTCTCCAGCTGTCGTCATCCTCAGAGTTATATCACATCTACCGAAGCCAGAACCCTGAGCCCCAAGCAAAAATGAACCTCCAAAATCTGAGAATAGGGCAACACAGCAGGGACTAGTGTAGCTCATGGAGAGGGTAACGACAAGCAACAAGAAACATGCCAGAGACGAGGGCACGTATCCACAGAAAACCATGATCCAAAAAGATATACACACCCCTATGTGGATAGCCGCACTAAATGCCCACTGACAGTGAGTAGATAAAAAAAGATGCGGTGTGTATACATATATTCTTTACCGACTGAGCTACCAGGGTAGCCCGCATGGTCCATAATTAAGCTATTTTCAAACCAATCCTATTTGGCTAAAGGCTCCACTTGAGAATCCCAACGGAAGATAGTTCATTTATTACAGACCCAAACCCGTGCAGGTTCTAAAAGCCCTCTAAAGCAGATGCTGATGTAGGAGTTGGGGTTGGCTGTGCTTGGTTCTACACGACGACGGTGGAGGAAGATCAGAGTCCAGAATCAAAACCTGGCTCTGAAATCCTGTGCCTTTGTGTGTGTCAACTCTGACACTGCTTCCTCGTCTTTGAAAAGGGTGATAATGATAATAATCCCCTACAGGACGGTTGGGAGAAACACAGTAGACAGTGAAAGAAAAGAAAATGAAGTCACTCAGTCGTGTCTGACTCTTGTGACCCTACCACGCTCCTCCATCCATGGGATTTTCCAGGCAAGAGTACTGGAGTGGGTTGCCATTTCCTTCTCCAGAGGATCTTCCCAATCCAGGGATCAAACCCAGGTCTCCCACATTGTAGGCAGACACCTTACCATCTGAGCCACCAGGGAAGTGCTTAACGCAGAACCCAGCCCCAAGGAGGGCGGTCTCACAGGAGCCCATTGGCTGAAGCAGAGAATTAAAGAACCAGAAAGTGACAGGAATCAGGAGCAGAAAGACTGCCCAAGTGCAGAGGGCATCGGATGGCAAGGAGGCTGTGTGGAGGGAGGCTGAGACACAGTGAGACTGGGGCCTCCCTGGAGTCAAGGTCAAGATCAAACCCGAGCAGCTGGGCAGATGAAGACGTTCCTGGGATGGTGTCGGTGGGGGTGGTTACGTAGCACTGTGAATGTTCTGATGCTACTGAGCTGTACCCTTACAAAGGGTTAAAAGTGTAAATTTTATGTCAAGTATATTTTACTCCAATGAAAAAAGACCGAGTTACCAAAAAAATTAAAAAACAAGACAATACCCTAAAACCCAACAGTCAGCCCACTGAACACTCTAAAACGAAAGCAGCACAGAGATCAGGGTCCCCTCGGTCTGTGGGATGTTGCGGGGGCACCAGACCCCCGCATCCAAGGCCCGGCAAGTCTAGACCTCCATGGCGTGGAGCCGACTTTCCCCAGAATGCCCACAGAACCCAAGCTCCCGAACGCTTGAAAACCCAAGGCCACCAGAGGCCACAGCAGCAGAGCAAGATCACGAGGTTCATGTGCGGAGCAGTGTCTCTCTTGATGGTTCCTCCCGTCATTTCTGACATGATTGAGATGAAACAGAAGGAAACATCCAAGGACCCCCTCCTCTTCACCCTGTGTCCTCATCTGGGGACGGTGGTGTTTCTCTCTCGTTCAGAAAACCCTTGCCTTCAGGAAGAAAGCCTCGAACTTTCCATCCTGCTCAGGTCATAGAAAGAGGACCTTCAGCAAACCACCACTTCCTTCCCTCCCCAGAGAGAAACAAACCCTGGCTGGAGAAGTCTCTCTGGCCAGTATCTCGAACACCCTTGGCCATGACCTCACTCGTGTCCCCAGAGGGCATGGCAGGCTGGTGCCACCAAAGGTCTGTCTCCATACCCCCAGGGACCTATGACTGCAAAAGCCCCCAGCCTGGGCCTGACAGGCTGGGGCCCAAGGGGGTTACCCAGCTGCCTATTTCTGGGCTCCCAGTCATTAGCAGCCCCAGGGGCAGCTCCTCGGTAGAAGACTCTGTGGAAAATGGACAGGGTGAGTTGGTGACGCAGACCTCACCCTAAGGGATCCCACCCAGCAGCATGCCTCTGTCCACTATGCTCAGTCCGATCACAGACCCCCTCCCCTTCTATGCTGCCCACTGTCCTCTCTGCCCAAGTCCAGCCCTCCTCCAGGCCCAACTCCATCCCACTTCCTCTGCTCCCCTGCAGGTGCTCGTAGCATCTCTCATCACTGAAGATCATTGTTCCCAGGGACCGGGATGCTGGCTGGCTGTGGTCTCTTTTCTTAAACCAGATCCCTGGGGACCTTTGGGCTTCCAAGTCACACTAGTGGTAAAGAACCCATCTGCTAATGCAGGAGACATAAGGTTTGAGGGTTCAATCCCTGGATTGGGAAGATCCCCTGGAGGAGGGCATGTAACCCGCTCCAGTAGTCCTGCCTGGAGAATCTCTTGGACACAGGAACCTGGAGTTCTATGGTCCACAGGGTTGCAAAGAGTTGGACACAATTAAAGCGACTTAGCATGCATGCATGGGGACCCTTAGCTGGCACAGATCAGATCAGATCAGTTGCTCAGTCGTGCCCAACTCTTTGCGACCCCATGAATTGCAGCACGCCAGGCCTCCCTGTCCATCACCAACTCCCGGAGTTCACCCAGACTCACATCCATCGAGTCAGTGATGCCATCCAGCCATTTCATCCTCTGTCGTCCCCTTCTCCTCTTGCCCTCAATCCCTCCCAACATCAGAGTCTTTTCCAGTGAGTCAACTCTTCGCATGAGTTGGCACAGCCAGGGCTCAATAAGTATAGATGTCAATTAAGTGAGCGGTTCTATCCCTTCCCTTTGAGGAATTTTGGTCCAACACTGGCACCCTGACAGGGACCCTCTAGACAGCAGGACTCAAGAACACACTCAGTGGGCAAAGCCACCATGATCAGCAGGGGACGTGAGCTGTGGCCATAGAGCCTTTCACACCCTAAACTCACCCGGGATGGACTAGCTGGCCATCATTCCTATCTCACTGAAGAGGGAAGGAGCTCAAACTTAGAGGCTGAATTCCCAGGACACATGACTGGTTACAGTCAGAACTGTTTTTGGCACTCAGCATCTCTAGGGGCAGGGTGGGGTTGAGCCAGTGGCCCTGGGGCCAGCCTGCCTGGGTTCAAACCCCAGCTCAGCTTTTTGGGAGCTGTGTGATCTCAGGCAAGTTACTCCAGCTCTCGGAGCCTTGAGTTTCTCATCTGTAATGTAGTGTGTGTGTTAGTTGCTCAGTTGTCTCCGACTCTTTGCAACCCCATGCCTGCCAGGCTCCTCTGTCCATGGGATTTCCCAGGCAAGAACATTGGAGTGGGTTGCCATTTCCTTCTCCAGGGGATCTTCCCAACCCAGGGATCAAACCCGGGTCTCCTGTATTGCAGGGAGACACTTTACCGTCTGAGCCACCAGGGACAGGACCAAATGTGGAGCTGAGCCTGATGCATTTCTGTGCATCCAGCCTCAAGTTGCAGTGGGAAGGGGTTCCTGACATTCTGCATTGGATCAGGGTGGGGCTGCAGGAAGCTGGTCTACCTCCCCACCCCTCCCTCAGCACCCATGCGACCTTCCAAGCCAGCAGGCAAGGGTGTATGTTTCTGCAGCTTCCATGTGGTAAAGCTCCATCCATCCATCAGATCCCGGAACTCAACACAGAACAGCCTCTTAAGTAAATAAAGAGAAAACCAGCCAATTGCCCAGGTAATAGGAGATTTTCCTCCTGTCTGCACTGGTAATTGAGCCATTGGAGCCAGCCCCCAACCTCCACTGGCGCTGCTGTGAGTTGGAAAGGGAGTTTAGGAGGCTGTCTGGCCAAAGATACACATGCAGGTCCAGAAGGTGGTGTCCACCACACTGGAACCTGGATCTAGAAGGCGGGTGTCCACTGCACTGGACCCTGGGTCTGGTAGGGCTCAGCACACCCACGGTGTGTTCACTAAGTCTAGCCCACCTTACCTGTCCCCTTGGCCCAGCAGGACACGGAGCTGCCCAGACCCACGGGCCCCAGGAACAGAGGATCGGGCAATGCCAACCAGCCACAAGGCTGCTCTATAATGTGAACAAGGGGCCTTCAGCACAGGCTCCGTGGGTTCAGAGGCCCTTGGAATCTGAGCCCCGTGGGACACCCATCTGCTCCTGCCTCCCTGAAGCCTCCATGCTGGAGGGTCTGACTCCAGGACCCTCACCACCCCGTGACTGCCACACCCCTGCCTCGGCCTTGCCAGCCCGATCAGGATGTGTCAACAAACGGGCGGGGGAGAAAGAACCGCTGGCATTTCTGAGAAACCAGGGCTGGGAGCCAAAACAAACCGTCGAAGGGAAGGCAACTTCTCCTGAAGAAAGTGTCGCAAAAGAAAAAACATATCCCTCAAGCTGAGAGAAACCCCTGAAGGTCATTCTGTCCCCCCAGACAGAGTGGGTTTTGGAACCCACCCCCCACACTGGCCTACAAGAGGGTCTTCCTGCGTCTGACCCAGTGCATCCAGCCTGATGACCTTGTCTGAATGGACAGAGCAGTTACAATCCAAGAAAGAGGCAGAAGGGAGATCAGCCTGAAGCAGGTGCAGAGGCCCCTGAGGACAGAACCTGCAGGTCTCCTGCCCATCACGAGACGCAACCACAGGTGAAATCACGCGAAGTCAACCTTTGAAGGGGAGGGGCAAGATAGGGGCAGGGGACTCAGAGGGACAAACTACGAGGTATAAAATAAATATGCTATAAGGATATATTGCACAGCACAGGGAATATAGCCAATATTTTATAATAACTTTACGTGGAGTATACTCCATAAAAATTTGAATCACTTAGTGGACACTCGAAACTAATACTGTAAATCAACTATACTTCAGGGTTTTTAATGTTCTGTGTCTTGATTGTGCTGGCAGTTATGAGTGTGTACATGTGTCAAAGGTCATTAAACCAAACGTTTACATAAATAAGCTGGTTCACTTCATTGTACAGCAGAAACTAACACGATATTGTAAAGCAATTATATCACTAAGCTGTGTCCAACTCATTGCAACCTCATGGACTGTAGACCGTCAGGGCTGTCCATGGGCCAGACAAGAATACTGGAGTGGGTTGCCATTTCCTTCTCCAGGGGATCTTCCCGACCCAGGCATCAAACCCACATCTCCTGCATTGAGCAGGTGGATTCTTTACCACTTGAGCCACCTGGGAAGCTCCCAAAGCAATGATACTCCAATAAAATAAATAAATAAACCTAAGCACCATCTAGCAAATCTCCCAAAAAAATAAATAAATAAATCCGGCTTTGAGAACAGCAGGGAAGGGTAGACAAGGACTAAAACATCACGTCTGCTGAAGCTGTTGGTGTGTCCATTCCTGACCACATCATCCACTGCGCTTTCCCTGGTGGTCCCCAGACACATCCCTCTCCCTAACTCTACCGTGATGTCCCTCCCCTCAAATGCACTGGCACAGCTTCCTCCTCAAGGTGCAGTGAAGTACCACCTCCAGGGGGCCACCCAATCCACTCCTTACAGAGGTGACCCCTCCTGCCAACTTCCCAAGACTTGGGCATTCATCACCCTTTCCAGTCAGTACCAAGCAGCAAGGGGACCTCAGAGGGCAGACACAGTTCTCCTTTATCCCTCAAACCTATGGGCAGAGCAGCTCTGATGGGCAGACACCACCTGACCCTGCATGCTAATGCCACCCAGAGTGGGGCACAAACACTGGGCCCTCCAACTAAAATTTCAGTTCTGTACAGAATACACTGCCCCAGTTTCATGTCCCTCAGTGCACAACCTTGATGAAAAGATTCATGGAACCTGCTGGTTTCTTCCAGAGACAGGGAACTCACTACCTCATGAGTTAGGCTCTTCTCCTGGGCTCTGATCTCCCCGGGGACTCCCACCCCTAGGCCCTTCCGGCCCTCTGGAGCCACTAATTCATCCAGGGTTCTTCCAGGATTGGCTCCCAACAAGGTCACTGTGTTGACTAGGGACAGACGTATGGAGCAGAGGGCTTTCCCACCTGCTGGAGTGTACGTATGCACACACACACGTGCACACACATCTACACACCTAAGCCAGAGGGTTTTCACACCTGCTGGAGTGGGCTTCCCAGCCCTGACGGTCTACAGTCCATGAGGTTGCAATGAGTTGGACACAGGTGGGAAAAAACCCACCTGCCAATGCAGGAGACAAAGACACTGGTTCAATCCCTGGGTGGGGAAGATCCCCTGGAGGAGGGCACGGCAACCCACTCCAGTATTCTTGCCTGAAGAACCCCATGGACAGAGGAGCCTGGCGGGCTACAGTCCATGGGGTCGCAAAGAGTCTGACATGACTGAAGCGACTTAGCAAACATGTAGCATGGAGTGTATATATGCACACACACACATACCCATGTATACGCATGTGCACACGCATGGCATACACATGCCCACACAGGCACACACATGTGCACACACACATAGGCCAGAGGCAGCCAAGTCTGGCTGAGTCACGCAGCCAGACCACAGCTCAAGCGCGGCCAGGGAGGAAGTGACGCCCCATTTCCTGACCGTCCTCTGCTCTGAGAGGTCCTCTTCTGTCTCTTTGTCTTTCTGACTCCGTCCCTCCCAGGGCTTTGCTTCTACTCAGAACAATAGCCTGCTGCATCCTGGCCCCACGGCATGGGCTCCCGGCAGCCCTGAGCCCCAGGAGAGGACTTAGGGCTTCTAGACCTGCCGCCCTGGACAAGGCAGCTCACAGCTCTGAACCTCGGTCTCCTCATCCTTGAAACGAAGAGGCTGGGTATGACGACAGGGCCCTTGAGGTCCCTTCTGATCTCAGCCCCGGGGCTTCTGGCCCTTCTCCAGTCCCCACGGGGTTCAGAGCATCAGAGGGGCCAGGATCAGGCCTGGGGACAGGGCTGGGGACCCCAGCTGCTTCCTGGGCACATGCCTCCCTCGGAACTCCATGTGCTGCACACATTCCCTGCCCGCCTCGGCGGGGCACCCAGCAGGAAGCACCACCACCCGGCAGACGGCCAGGCAGAGGGGCCTGGAGCACCCACCTGCTCCACACCTCCCTCTCCCCTCCCCTTGCCCTCCTCCCCCTCCCTTCCCCGCTCTCTGCCCCCTCCCTCCCCCCTCCAGACCTACCTTGCACCTGCAGCCACCTCCTTCTCAGTCTCCAAGCGACACCACCACAGGCCCACAGCTTTCAGGCTCTGCCTGACACCCCTGGCCCCAGCAGCTGGACTGGCCCCCAGCAGCAGAGGTGGGAGTGGTGCCAGGAGCCACTGCCCTCTGGGAGCCCTCCAGGATCTGCCTGCGCGTGTGGGGCCGGCTGGCAGCAACCTCTGACTGCCCTGAGGGGGGGCCTGGGTGGTGAGGGCGGGGCTGACGTGGCCTGCCTGACTGGTTGGGCTTCCTGGGCCCCTCTGTTCCGGAGTCCTGGAGGCCTGCTGTCTCATTCCAGGATGTTTCCAGGACTTTCTGTAGAGGTGGACATCCGTCCTGGGCTTTGCCCTCAGACTGGAAGAAGATGCAGACTAGGGGTGTGTGTGTGTGTGTGTGTGTGTGTGTTCAGTCGCTCAGTCATGTCCCACTCTTTTGCGACCCCATGGACTGCAGCCCGCTAGGCTCCTCTGTCCATAGAACTCTTCAGGCAAGAATATTGGAGTGGGTTGCCATGGCATCCCCCAGGGGATCTTCCCCACCCAGGGATCAAACCTGCATCTCCTGCATGTCTCCCTGAAAACCTGCACCATCCAGGCCCACCCCCAGCTGGCATCTCTGGGGGCTTTGTCCTTTATAGTAATACGTCTCTTCCTCTACTGTGGGCATGAGTGCTTGTGTAATAGAAAGCATCCAATTAATAAAGCATTAAATATTAATAAACCTTCAAAGGCCTCCCGAGGCAGTGGGGTTGAAGGATGACCCTGACCCTGTGCACGAGACCGTCCACGCACACGAGCTAACTTCCCAGCCTCACAGCCTCTCCAAAAACACCCACACGCAGCCCCGCTCTGCACACTGGCTACTGCCACCTGCCAGCTGCTGGCACTCTTGCTTTGCCTGGAGTCCACGTTCCCATCCCTCTCTGCTTGCAAAATCCTACCCAGCCATCCTGGCCCCACCGAAATGCTCCCTTCCCAGGGAATCTGTCCCCAGACACTGGCCCCAGCAGAACTCCCAGCCCCTTCCTGGTGAACCCCTTCCTGGTTCCCTTGCTGGTTTGTGGATTAGCATCCTCCATCTCCCCCCATTTCTGCTCTCCTCCCCTCCACACTCAGCCCTGTTCAAGGAGGGATGGAAGTAAACACTTACTGAGATGCTGTCATAAATTGCTATGTGCTGTACTTGCTTTGGGGCTTTGCAGGTGGCTCATTGGTAAAGAACCCACCTGCCAATGCAGGAGACGGGAGTTTGATCCCTGGATCAGGAAGATTCCCCGGAGGAGAAAATGGCAACCTAGTTTTGCCTGGGAAATCTCACGGACAGAGGAGCCTGGCAGGCTACGGTCCACAGGGTCACAAAGAGTTGGACACGACTGAGCAACTGAACACCCATGCATGTATTGCTTCTCCATGAAACCTGGGTACCACTGACTCATGGCCTCCCCCACCCCACCTCGCACCCAAGCAGCAGGGTTGCACCAAAGCCCTGGCCACCAGAGGTTCAGAGGGCGGTCAGGCCTCCCTCGCCCTCCTTCTGATGCCCCCACCCCGTCACTGGGCTTCTGCATCCCTATTATGTGGCATGCCTGCTTGCATCAGCCCCAAGGTCAAAGATTGTGTCCATCTCTGAGTCTCGGTTGCACTCCAGCACACAGATTGAGGGCTGGTGGTTCAGAGAGCAGAGCCGGCTGCACGGGTGGCCTGCCCTCCTCCCAGCCCCTTATCATCAGCATCTGAGGATTGGAAGGGCTCTTGCAGATCACATGATGTGAAATCTACCCATCCCCATCTTACAGAAGAGAAAACTGAGGCCAGAGAAATCGGGGGCATCAGAGGGAGCAGGTGTGGGAGGAAGGTGGGCGGGGCTCCTGGGACACCAGCCCTGGTTTCTCGGTGATGCAGGAAAGCAGGGAAAGCCTGGAGAGGTGGGGAGACCCTGCTGGGGTGGGGGCACTTAGGCCCGAGTACTGTGGGTGGGGAGAGCAGTCAGTGGGCTTGCAGGGCACATTTCCAGGGAGGGGGGCTCCCCCCTTCCTGAGCGCCCCCCTCTAATCCTCACACCCTTCTCCTGGTGTCTCTGTGTTCTCTTGCCCGTGAGCTGCTCTCAACTGTAATGAGAGGCCAGTTCCTCGGGCGTGGCACCCAGGGGAACAGTGTGGAGATATTCCCTGTTCCAGTACAGGAATTTCCTGCTGGCCTTTCTTCCTTATTATGAGCGGCTATGATTACAGAGTTTCCAACAGGTGGAGGCTAACAAAACAAACAGACCTTTCAATATTGACTCTCTTGGGCTCCACAGAAGGCTATCATCTGTCCTGCCTCCCAGAGCCTCGCCAGCAAAGGTGAAACCAAACAAGAGGGTCAGAGCGTGAGAGGGCTGGGCACGCTGCCCACGAAGCAGACTCCAGAAGCGGTGGCCCTGGGTTTCCACACTGTCCATCTTTCTCCTCCTGGATCAGCTGGACTTGGGGGGAAAGGAGACATTTTCTCTAAGATCGCAGGGCCCAATTCAGGTTGCATGCTCACTGCTGGGCTTGAAAAAGAAAAGAAGGGAGGGAAATAAAGGCTCCTTGGGGATGCCTCTGAAAGCCACATGCTTCCTTTAGAGAACTTACAAACCTAGAGTCCTTTAGAGCAGGACAAGTAAGATTTCACTTCCTTGTGAGCCATGACTTTTTACTCTCTCCAGCAGCAAGAATGGACTTCATCACTCAGATGGTGTCATGGTTAAAGAACTGGAAGAGAACTACAAGCAGTACCAACCCCATGATCGTAGATGATGTAACTATGGTCCAGGATGACTTGACCAAAGATGCGGGGACGGGATTCCTCCTGGGCTCCGCTGCAGGATTGTGTCCAGTCCCCAAGTCTTGAAAGTAGCCTCCGAGGGACTTCCCTGGTGGCCCAAAGGCTGAGACACTACACTCTCAAGGCAGGGGACTGGGTTCGATCCTTGGTCAGGGAAGTATTACTAGATCCCGCATACTGTGACTAGAGAGCCCACATGGTTCACTGAAGAGCCTGCATGCCTAAACCTAGACCAGGTACAGCCAAATGGATGAATAAATGCTGTCTTTCCATTGTGTACATGTACCGCAACTTAGATATAGTCTATTAACATGGATAAATGGAATCCAGAAAGATAGTACTGATGGACATATTCGCAGGGCAGCGGACATAGAGAACAGTCTTGTCGGGGAACGAGAGAGTGGAACACACTGAGAAAGCAGCATGGAAGCATACACACTACCATATGTAAAATAGATAGCCAGTGGGAATTTGCGGTGTGATGCAGGGAGCTCAACGTAGTGCTCTGTGACAACCCAGAGCGGGTGGCATGGGATGGCGGGTGGGAGGGAGGTTCCAGAGGGAAGGGACATACATATATACCTATGGCTGATTCATGTTGCTGTATGGCAGGAGCCAACACAATATTGTAAAGCAATTTGCCTCCAATTAAAAATAAATTAAAAAAAAAATTTTTAAGTGGCCTCTGAGAGACAGAGTGCCTGATACCACCTTGTCTGACATACTATTGTCTTCTATCAGGAATTTCTGAATCCCAAGCTTAGAGAGCAGTGAAGGAAAATGCACCATATGATTGAAGCCACTCCCTAAAGGATGGTAGAATCTGTATCATTACTTCTGCTAAAAAAAAATTTAAGACTCTACAATGAGTAATATATGGCTCCCCAAATACAGGAAAATACAGACAGAATGAGCTTCTTTGGGCGTGATGGAATTCATGTTTTATATCTACTATTTTTTTCTTTATAGAATGTTTGAGAAAGGAAAGTACAGACCTTTTGGCCTCCTAATTTCACCTTGTCGGGTGCACATGCTGCTGCTAAGTCGCTTCAGTCGTGTCCAACTCCATGCGACCCCATAGACGGCAGCCCACCAGGCTCCCCCATCCCTGGGATTCTCCAGGCAAGAACACTGGAGTGGGTTGCCATTTCCTTCTCCAATGCATGAAAGTGAAAAGTGAGAGTGAAGTCACTCAGTCGTGTCCGACTCCCAGCGACCCCATGGACTGCAGCCCACCAGACTCCTCCATTCATGGGATTTTCCAGGCAAGAGTAAACCCAACCCCAGTGCCCTGGCTGTTGATGTAATAAATAAGGAAATAAGAAACTCTACTACATAGAAGGCTTTCCAACCTAGAGTTTTGTGGTGTCAATCAGATTCTAAGCAAAATGAGTACGAAGCAAATCTGTTGCCAGTGAGGTTACGAGACGGCTCCAAATTATTTCTGTCTTCCACCATCCAAAGTTCGTCAGCAGCAGCATCGTTTTGGGAAGATGTTTTGTTTGGGTGCAGGAAAAGAAGCTCGATTTTTCTAAGCTTGGTGTTCTCAACCAAGAATAGATTTTAGACATCAAAAATGATACCAGCTGACAATTTGGAATTTGAGAGGATAAAAGCTGAATGACCTATTTTTTAAAGCAATAGTCATCTCTTGACCCATTAGAAAAGAGAAAATAAGACACAACCGCCTAACACTGTTTTAAGAAAAACAACACAGAGGCTGTAAAACAGCTCACTAGACAGTGATTAAAGATCAGAATTGTCGTAGGATTTTGCTACTGAGTCAAGAGGTTGCAAGTCCTCCTAAGTTCTGTGGACTTCCTCAGTAGTGACTTTGGCCTCCCCACAGTCTCTTTTCCCGGTTTATGCCCTGAGCTCAGGTTTTCTCACCTCTTTCTGGGCGATACCCTTGACTTTATACTTTTATTTTCTCCTGCACCCAATACTCCCTGCAAAGGATGGCCAGATGATGACAAAGGCAAAGCACAGTCTCGACTGCCCCTTCTCTGCACACACACACACACACACACACACACAAACCTTCCATGGACACCCCTTCTGTGTTTTCAGAATAAAATCCAAAACCCTTAGTGTGTGTGCTCAGTCGTGTCTAACTCTTTTCAACCCTTTGGACTATAGCCAGCCCAGCTTCTCTGTCCATGGGATTTTTCAGGCAAGAATACTGGAGTGGGTTGCCATTTCCTCCTCCAAGGGATCTTCCCAACCCAGGGGTCAAACCCACATCTCCTGTGTCTCCTGCCTTGGCAGGCAGATTCTTTACCACTGAGCCATGGGGGAAAACCTTTAGCCTGGCCTTCAAAGCCCTCGGCACCTGAGAGCCTGCTTCCTGCAGCTCACCCACAGCAGGCCGTTGAGAGCACCTTGTTGGGACTCCAGCCACAATGTTGTGCTAACTTTGCTTTCCCGCTCAAAGGGCCCTCCCTACTGTCTCCAACCAAAGTCCAGGGCCAGATCCAGCTCTCAAAGGACGGCCTTGCCCTCATCTCAGAACTGGGAGGAGCATCCTTGCCCCGCCTGGACTCCCAACCACATCTCTCAGAGACTTGATCACCCCGCTGCCTTAGAGCCAGTTATTTGCGGAGTCAGTGCCAGGGAGGGGAAGGGGATAGAGAGGCAGAAAGAACTAACTGTCACTGTGAGCAAGCTGGGAAGTCTCTCTGATCTCATTTCCTCATCTGTCAAATGTCCTTAAAGAAGGACTGACCCGATGAAGTTGCCTTAGGTGGGGGGTAAACTCGATAATTCACGTAGATAGCACCTAGTCCACAGCCTGGGACTAAGTCAGGGCTCACAGTGGTAGAATGGCAGAACATACCAGAGAAAGAGGGAGACAAAGGAAGAAAGGCAGGTGGGGGGTGGAGGCAGAGGCAGAGGCAGAGAGAAAAGAGGAGGGAAGGGGAGAGGAGAGAAGGAAGAAAAAGCAATCAACGACCTTCTTTTTCTACCAGAGTCAAAGAACTTGCTGCTCCATAGAAGAAAATATACACATACATAACCTTCCTTGGAGAGAAAATCTGACATAAAAATGTCATCAAGATCAGGGGAAGGGTGAAATCAATTAATCTTCTGAGGTCCACTGTGTATATTTATGAGCTGAATTCTATTAGAAACTTAACATTTTCAAAATGGCATCACCCTGTCCACTCCCATTGCTTGTCTGCTAAAGAAACAGGGCAGAGGGCAAGGACTGGCCAGTGGCAGGGTCCAGATTGGAAATCTTTCAGCCCAGAGCTCCAACCTCCCCATACATCACATCACCAGTCTTGGAAAACACACAATAAAAACCTCCCACCCAGGGGGGATCTTTCAGCATGAGAACAGGAAGAGTTTGATAAACGCTTTCTCCAAAAAGCAGCTATAAAGCTTGGTCAGAACTGTCAGAAACAACCATTTCAGCCCTCTGGAAATTGGTTGTAAACACACAAACAAACTGAGACACGTTTGTTCGTGAAAACGACTGAATTTGTGTTCTTGCCTGGAGCTGTTCCCATCCCCCGCAGTTCTGTTGTTTGATGACTCCACCAGGGCAGGTTGGGAAAACCGAGCGCCGTTTTGTCACAGCCAGAGTGGTCTCTATTTGGAGAGGTGTCAGTTTAAATGGTGATCTCATAAACAAGTGGACAGGGAGGGCTGGCAGCTCTGAGAGCTTGAAATTGGGGAGCAACGGACCGGTGATGACCTGGAGATTTAACGGGAAATTAAGGGAGGTGAACCAGCCCCAGGGAGATGGATAAACCCTCCACATGTCATGGGTTGACCGAGGCTGCAAGCACTACACAGACAGCACCAGCCCACGCGGCCCACACAGCCCTGGTCAATGGAACCTGCCCACACGCACAGTGGAGATGCAAGGGCCTGGTGGAAAACAGAAGCCTCAGCAGGCTTCGGGGGGAAAAAAACCTGCACATTTGAATGCACTGCCCAGCTCAGTCTCAGATTTACCAGCCGAGAGTGGAGGTCTTATTCGCTCACGGCATTTCAGCTACAATATAAACATTATAACTGAATCAGTTTGCTGTACACCTGAAATTAACACAACCTTGTAAATCAAGTTATATTTCATTTAAAAAATGAATAAAGGGTGGAAAAGATGAAGTTCTGAAGGGCACAGCCCAGAGACTAAGGTGCATGAAAAGGTTGAGACTTTTATCTTAAGATTATATAGGATGCTTCTCCTCCCCACCACTTTACCACCACATCCACGTAACAGGATCCTAACAGGAGGTTTCAACCGAAAGAGCCGAGAAACACAAGGAGGAGCTCATACAGCAGGAGCTACAGAAATTTGAAGATGTTTCGAACTAAATGAAAAGGAAATACACCTTATCAAAATTTGTCGAATTCAGTGAAAGAAGAGCTTAGACGGAAATTATAGGATTAAATGCATATATTAGAAAAGAAGAAAGATCTAAAATCAATAACCTAAGTTTCTATCTTAGGAAACTTCTAGAAAAAGAGCTAATTAAATCTAAGGTAAGATCTTAATAAATGAAGATGAAATAGTCATGGATTGGAAGACAATGTGGTTAAGATGTCATTTCTCTCTCACTTGATTTTTCGGTTGAAATGACAAGTTGATCCTAAAATTGCATATGGAAGAATGCAAAGATCTAGAGTAGCCAAGAAAATTTTGTAAAGGAAGAAAGAATATTGGAGGATTTCCACTGCATGATTACATAAGATATTAGGAAGCTTCAGTGATCAAGGCAACGTGATATTGGCATTAAGACAGGTGTATAGATTACTGGAACAGAATTAAAAGTCTGGAAATAAAACTTTACATTTATGCTCCATTGACTGTCAACTAAAGTAACAAGACAATTCAATGGAGATATTGTCATCTTTGCAGCAATAGGAGCTGGGATAAGGGATATATACAACCTAAATCCTTCTCTCAATCATGCATAAACATTAACTCAAAATGAGTCATAGTGCTAAGCAAAAGAGCTAAAACTATAAAACTCATAGAAGAAAACATAGGAGAAAAATCTTGTGAAAATCTTTATGGCTCCAAAACAAGAGTCATTAAAAAATGGATAAAGTGGGAAGGTCATGTACACACTGCTATATTTAAAATGGATAACCAACAAAGATCTACTGTGTAACAGGTGGAACTCTGCTCAGTGTTATGTGGCAGCTAGGATGGGAGGGGAGTTTCAGGGAGAATAGATACATTGTATACGTATAGCAGAGTCCCTTTGCTGTTCACTTGAAACTATCACAACTCTGTTCATCGCCTATCAGATCAGATCAGATCAGATCAGTTGCTCAGTCGTGTCCAACTCTTTGCGACCCCATTAATTGCAGCACGCCAGGCCTCCCTGTCCATCACCAACTCCCGGAGTTCACTCAGACTCACGTCCATCGAGTCAGTGATGCCATCCAGCCATCTCATCCTCTGTCGTCCCCTTCTCCTCTTGCCCCCAATCCCTCCCAGCATCAGAGTCTTTTCCAATGAGTCAGCTCTTCGCATGAGGTAGCCAAAGTACTGGAGTTTCAGCTTTAGCATCATTCCTTCCAAAGAAATCCCAGGGCTGATCTCCTTCAGAATGGACTGGTTGGATCTCCTTGCAGTCCAAGGGACTCTCAAGAGTCTTCTCCAACACCACAGTTCAAAAGCATCACTTCTTCGGCCCTCAGCCTTCTTCACAGTCCAACTCTCACATCCATACATGACCACTGGAAAAACCATAGCCTTGACTAGACGGACCTTTGTTGGCAAACTAATGTCTCTGCTTTTCAATATGCTATCTAGGTTGGTCATAACTTTCCTTCCAAGGAGTAAGCGTCTTTTAATTTCATGGCTGCAGTCACCATCTGTAGTGATTTTGGAGCCCAGAAAAATAAAGTCTGACACTGTTTCCACTGTTTCCCCATCTATTTCCCATGAAGTGATGGGACCAGATGCCATGATCTTCATTTTCTGAATGTTGAGCTTTAAGCCAACTTTTTCACTCATCGCCTATACCCCAACACAAAATAAAAGGTTTAAAGTTTGGAACAAAAAAATTAAAAAAAAAAAAACCTTCGTGCTTCAACAAATAACCTTAATAAATGGAAAAATCCAGTCATAGACTGGGATAAAATATTTGCAAAATGTGTAATTGATAAAGGATTTGTATCCGGAATACAAAAAGAACTTTTACAACTCAATAATAAGACAACCCACTTTTTAAAAAAATTCCTGGCAGGAATGAAAATGGTATATCTACTTTGGGAAAATGGTTGTTTCTTTAAGTGAAACAAAAAGTTACCCAAACCCTGCAAATTCACTCTAAGGAATCTACCCAAGAGAAATGAAGACATGTTCCCACAAAGACTTGCAAGTGAATGTTCACAGCAGCATCATTGATAATCAATTCAAACTGGAAATAATTCATACATCTACCAGCTGCTGAGTGGATGAACTCCATGTGGAATATCCACGTAGTAGCATACTATTCAGCCAGAGAAAGGAATGAGATATCAGGGCTCATTACAGCATGGATGAGCCTAAGCAAATCTTGCTTCAAGAAGCCAGCTGTACAGCCTATATATATTGTATGATTCATTTATATTAAATGTCCAGAAAAGACAGATGACAGACAGAAAGCAGATTCATGACTACCTGGACTGAGGGCTGGGAGTCGGTGTTGACCGCAAATGAACTTGATAGAAATTTTTAGGATGATGACGATGTTCTCGGACTGGCTCACGGTGATGGTTGTACTCCTCTATAGATTGATTAAAAATAATTAAACCATACACTCTCAAGGAGTGAATTTTAAGGTATGCAAACTATACATCAATAAACCTGTAAACATAAAGTCTGATGCTCAGGGTCAATTCAGCAAGAGAGATGAGCCCTCTGGAAGATGACAGGAGACAGACAGCAATATCCCGCAATGACATAAATTCCCCCTCCCTCCCCCGGGCCGCCCTGGCTGACTGCAGGCGGGCCCGGCCACATCCGGTCCCGGTCAGGTCACGCCTTTCCTGTGGCCCAGTGTCCCTGTGGGCTCTTGGATTTCACTGTCATGAGCTCTGGGCAGGGTGCCAGGTGTCAGCCACCTGCTCAGTACTTTCGAGCATCGCAGTATGGTGGCACTTCTGTTACCAGTGACAGTCCACGTGGATTTATTATAAATCTAACAAAAATAAATACTGACCTATAGTCTTGGCCTTTATACACACAAAAGAATGAAAATGTACCTTAATAGTTTATACTTGCATAAGTTGGTGACACTTTCTGCCCCACTAAGAATACTTACAAGCACTTACAACATACCTGATGCTTGTCCCCCAGGAAGGAGTGTGTGTGTGTGTGTGTGTGTGTGTGTGTGCACATTCTGGTAAACTTTGGAAGATGAGGCCTAGGAGATGTAGTCATCTGATGTTTCTAGTTTTAGTTGAGGGACACATCTGTGAAGGAATGAAAGGTGATGTTATCACTTCCTCTGCCAACTTTGCTGCTTTTAGTTTTTTCTTTCTTTTTTTTTTTTTAAGGAGAGAATTTCATTGGGGCTGCAGCTGGCTTCTTCCGAAGAGAGATCAAACCAGCACATTTCCTGCTCTTGACTTTCTCATTTACTCTGGACTCCATCACCAGCTGAGTTTTCCAAAATTCCTCAACTGCTCATTTCTTGATTCACATTCATTTCACAACAGATGTTTATGGAGCTCCTAGCTTGCGCAAAAGGCTCTCTTAGATACGAGATGGGGCTACGGAGATGGCAGAGAATGGCCCATCCTTGGAGAGTTTACAGTCTGATCGCAGTAGGGGGCAAACAAGGTGCCTACAAATACCTAAGCCAGTCACTGATGTGGCCACAGCGATGCCCACGCAGCCGTCAGCGCACAGAGCAAGGAGAGATCTTTGAGGGGAAGAGCCAGGAAAGTCCTTTATGGAGAAAGTGTGGCTGAAATCAGGCCTTAAGGATGGATGTAACTGTGAGTGTCAGCTGCCGGACCACAAGGAAAGATACGTGCCTGGAAGATGCGGCTTTCAGAAATGGTGTATGTGAGCAAAGGACCATATCGTTTTGCTAAAACACAGAATAAGTATCGGGGAGCAGCACCACAGGTATTTATAAATATAAGTTGGAGTTCCATCATGTGGGACATTGACTCCCAGGGAAGATTTTAATTCCCTTCCGGATGTGCCATGTGAAACTTCTCTGACTCAAAAGACACTGAAATGATAAAGATGCAGACTCAGGCTCCACCCTGACCAGATCCATAAGTCAAACCTGGAGAGCATCCCCATATGGTCACAAAATATTGGATGACTGTCCTGGGTAACTCTTAATCCCCATCCAGCCTAAGACTGAAGCTCAGTGGGCCCTAGCAGGCCGTGAATGGGAGTTGAACTCTTGTCTTCTGGGGCCTGGGGTGGCCAGAGCCATGTATGGATGTTGGGGATAAGAACTGGCCTGCCAGAGAGATGCCCTGGGCGTGGTTTACTCAGAAGTCCGTCTCTCCCGCAGCTTTGAAAGTGAGGACGGCCTTCCCACACCTGTGGCCCCTCGTGTTTCAAGTACCAGGCAGGCTGGCCCCCACCGCTAGCACAACGGGAGGCCAACACGGTGTGCGTGCCCGTGCTGATTCAAGATCTGTGTGAACGCTATTAATTCCACTGTTCCAGACAAAAGTTCTTAAGTGGAGTAACCAGGCAGCCTCGGGCAGGCTGTCAGGAGAGTTTAGAAGGCTGACAAATATGCGAAGTCTTTACCGGCTCTCCTCTGGGGGTCATTTCCGTGGACAACTTGGGCTGCTGCTGCCATGAATACAAAATTCCTTCTGAAGCCAGAAGTCCTGTGACGGGAGCAGAAAGGGAAGAGGGAGGGCCGGGGTTCCTATTTCAGAAAAAGGGTTGGAGGGATGGGAGATGTAGCTCAGACGACCCCCTTTCAGAGCCTCAGGTATGGTGAGGGTGGCTGGGAGGAGGCTGAGAGAGTCATTAAAAGCACAAAACGCATGTCTTGCTAAAGATACTCACTGCTGCGTAAATCCCACAGCAGCAGCTAGATCGGCCCCAAATGGATAAGGATGAGGCTGGCCGCCGACTGCGACGGCTGGACAATTAAGCTCAGTTAATACAGAGACAAGGACCGGCCAGCACGGCCCAGGCCACCAGCATTCTGAAGAAGCTGAGATCAGATTCCGGGGCTCTCAGTGGATTTAATAAGCTAGACATCCCCTGGGTCCTTTTTCCGCTTCAGCCACTTGGCAGGCTCTGTTGAACGTGGACATTTTTTCCCTCTGGTGGACTGATCAATGTCTGAAGTCCTGTCCACCTTTAAAACTCTCCATGCCTTTACTTCGGTCAATTTCACTACCTGGGCTCAAAGTGTATGAAGGATCTGGGAAAGTCACGTGGTTCTGAAGATTTTAAAAGTAACTCATTGGTAGATGGTGGTGATATTTACTATATTGGGAAAAACAAGGGGGAAGAGCAGGTTAAGACAGTCCAGGGGAGGCCAAGAAGGCTTTCAGATGCAAGATACTGTGGATCAGGAGAGAGATCCGGGCTGGAGATGTGAAACTGGGAGTCATTGCTCAATAGAGCATATTAAAATCAGGGACTACATGAGATTACCTGGCAGCAGCAGAGGGGTTGCAGCTATAGGAGGAAAGATAAGATAAAGGCAGGTATGAGAATGCCCAGGATGGAGATTTGTGACCCTGCAGGATCTGAGGTCAGGAGAAGGAGAGACCACAGCCAGCAAAGGGGGCTCTGATCTCCTCAGTCCTAATCCATCCTTCACGATGAGACCAGGGTGACCTCTCCAAAGTCAGATGGGTTCCTGACACCTCCCTGCTAAGTCTCTCCTGCCCACCTTACCCTGAGAAAATCTAGCACCTTAGATGTTACACAAGTCCCTTCACCACCTAGACTTAACCTTCTTTTGTAGGGTCCTCGACCTCTCCTCCTGTGTCACAGCACTTTAAGATCATGTTTTGAGGGATTCCCTGGTGGTCCAGTGGTTAAGAATTCGCCTTGCAATGCAGAGGACATGGTTTCGATCCCTGGTCCGGGAAGATCCCACATGTCACAGGGCAACTAAACCCACATGCCACAACCACTGAGCCTGCTCTCAAGAGTCCGTGCTCCGCAACGAGAGAAGCCACCGCAATAAGAAGCTCATGCACTACATCTAGAAAGGAGCCCCCACTCACTGCTACTAGAGAAAGCTTGCAAACAGCAATGAAGTCCCAGCCGAAAATAAACATTTTTTTAAATTGTGTTTTGTTTGTCTGGGTACACATTTGTCTCGGTTATTAGATGTAACTGAAGGATCATGTCGTTCACACTTTCAATGCCCGGCACATAGTAGGTGCTCAAAACTTTCTGCTGAACGAGATGAAGGAAGGAAGGAGGATGGAAGGAAGGAGGGCAGACTCCTTGTGTGGGAACCTTCTCATGAAGAATGCATGACAATGTCTGCCCCATCTTCCTCCTTGGCATTTTTGGAAACCTTGAAACCTGGGTTGGGATGAGAAGAGTGCCCTCTACAGGGAGACACATATAGAAACGGACACTTCCTGAAATTTTCCCAGAAATATAAACCGCTGAGCAGGCAAAGCTGGAACTCACACCAAAGCAATCTTTTTAAGAAGCCAATTAATGATAGCGATGTTCTCAGATGACTTGATCCTATATGTATATAGAAAATCCCCGAGACACAACGCCAAAACTATTAGAACTAGTCATTGAATTCACTAAAGTTGCAACACACAAAATTAACATGCAGAAATGTGTGAAATTTCTAAATGATAATAACAAACTATCCAAAAAAGAAATTAAGAAAAAACCCTGTGTATAGTCACATCAACAAGAATAAAATACCTAGGAATAAATCTAACTCAGGAGATAAAAGACCTATACTGGAAAACTGTTAATATAAGAGGCTGATGAAAGAAAATTGAAGACTACACAAACAGATGAAAAGATGTACTGTGTTTTTGTATTAGAAGGATCAATATGGTTAAGTGACCATACCACCAAGGAAATCTATGTATTCAAAGTAATATCTATCGAAATACGATGGCATTTTTCACAGAGCCAGAACAAACAATTCCAAAATTTATATGGAAACACAAAAGACCCCCAGTAGCAAACAATCTTGAGAAAGAAGACCGGAGCTATAGGAATCGGTCTCCCAGACCCCAGACTATACTATGAAGCTATAGTAATCAAGATAGTCTGGCACTGGCTCAAAAACAGATACATAGATCAGTGGAACCGGAGAGAAAGCCCAGAAATAAACCAATGCACTTACGGACAATTAATCTAAGACAAAGTAGACAAGAATATACGATAAGGAAAAGACAGACTCTCTCATAAGTGCTACTGGGAAAACCGGACAGCTACATGCAAAAGTATCAAACTGAACTACTTCCTCACACTATATACAAAAATAAACTCAAATGTACCAAAGACAAAAATGTAAGAACTGAAACCATAAAACTGCCAGAAGAAAACATACGCAGTACATTCTTTGACACTGGTCTTGGCAGTATTTTTTGGATACATCTTCTCAGGCAAGGAAAACAAAAGCAAAATAAAATAGGACTGTGTCAAACTAAAAAGCTTTTGCACAGGGAAGGAAACTATTAAAAAACGTAAGGCAGACTATTGAATGGGTGAGGATTTTTGCAAACAATATACCTGATAAGGGGTTAATATCCAAAATATACAAAGAACTCACACAAGACAATATCAAAATACAGACAACGGCCCAACAATTAAAAACTGGGCAGAAGACCTGAATAGATGTTTCTCCAAAGAAGACACACAGATGATCAACAGGCATATGAATAGGTGTTCAACATCACTAATCATCAGGGAAGTGCAAAGTAAAACTACAGTGAGAACCTCAAACCTGTCAGAATGGCTATGATGAAAAAGACAACAAAATATATATATGCACATGATATGTACATGTGTATGCGGTGTGACGTCGCTTCAGTAATGTCTAACTCTTTGAGGCCCCATGGACTGTACCTGCCAGGCTCCTCTGTTCATGGGATTCTCCAGGCAAGAATATTGGAGTGGGTTGCTGTGCCCTCCTCCAGGGGATCTTCCTGACCCAGGGATCGAATCCTTGTCCCCTGCAGCTCCCGCACTGTAGACAGATTCTTTACCACTGAGACATCGGGGCAGCTCATACATATGTATACATATATAGATGCATATATATATATATATATATCCATATTATGTGTGTACATACACAATGGAATATTACTCAGACATTTAAAAAACGAAATCTTGCCATTTGTGACAACATGGATGGATCTAGAGAATACTGTTGTTTAGATGCTAAGTTGTCTCTGACTCTTTTGCGACCCATGGACTGCAGCCCACCAGGCTCCTCTCCATGGGATTTCTCAGGCAAGAATACTGGAGTGTGTTGCCATTTCCTTCTCCAAGGGATCTTCCTGACCCGGGAATTAAACTCATGTCTCCTACATTGCAGGTGGATTCTTAACCACTGAGCTACCTGGAAAGCTGATAAAATAAGCAAGCTGTGGGGATATAACATACAACATAAAGAATATGGCAAATAATGTTAATAATTCTGTACAGGGACAGATGGTTACTAGGCTTATCATGGTCATCATTTCATAAAGTATGCAAATATTAAATTACTACCTAGTGCTTTTGAACTGTGGTGTTGGAGAAGACTCTTGAGAGTCCCTTGGACTGCAAGGAGATCAAACCAGTCAATCTTAAATGAAATCAACCTGGAATATTCATTGGAAGGACTGATGGTGAAGCTCCAATAATTTGTCCACGTGATGCAAAGAGCTGAATCATTAGAAAAGACCCCAATGCTGGGAAAGATTGAAGGCAGGAGGAGAAGGGGACGACAGAGGATGAGATGGTTGGATAGTATCACCAACTCAATGGACATGAGTTTGAGTAAGCTCCAGGAGATGGTGAAGGACAGGGAAGCCTGGCATGCTGCAGTCCATAGGGTTGCAAAGAGTTAGACACAACCGAGTGACTGAACAACAAAAACAACGCTGTACACCTGAAAATAACATATTATGGTATTAATTTACCAATCATATTTTAATTTAAAATTTTTTGAAATAAATACCATGCATGCCCATGTGAACTACCACTGTAGAGGATATTTTTATGTCCAGTTTTATTTATGTAATTTATTTTTGACTCTGCTGGGTTTTCATTGCTGGGTGGGCTTTCCTCTAGTTACGGTGCCTGGGCTGCCTGGGCTTCTCTTTATAGTGACTTCTCTTGTTCCAGAGCACGGACTTTCCGGTGCCCAGGCTCCAGCAGCTGCAGCTTGTGGGCTCAGCAGTTGCGGCTCCTGGGCTCTGGAGCACAGTCTCAGTTAACTGTGGGGCACGGGCTTAGCTTTTCTGCAGCCTGTGGGATCCTCCCAGACCAGGGATCGAAGCTGTGTCCCCTGCACTGACAGGCGGACTTTTCACCACGGAACCAACCAGGAAGCCTCTTTATGCTCCAGTTTGTATTTTAGTCCATTGTGTCAGGAAACTTGCAGGTTTAGTTTGGCTCTGGAACCTTGTATTCCATTCACTTATTTATAAAAGACCCAATTTATACCCTGTTTCATGGTGCCGCTGATACCACTAAGTAGTACATGTAATAGAAAGAAAAAATGGAACAGGAGTAAAAGGCTGAGTTTCATGCCAGTTGTGAGATCTCAGGCAACTTGTAGAATCTTTTATCTGAACGCGGGGCTTCTGAAACACGAAATGGGGAGAATTTTCACTGCATTCCTCTCTCAGGCTGTTGTGGAGAACAAACAGAATAATGTGTATGAAAGCACTTTTTAACTTTCAAGAAAATTTTATTGAGGAATAATTTATACACAACTAAATTTATAGAGCTTAAGTTTTTCCAAATGTACATACCTGTTTTTTGTATGTACAAAGTGAGTTTTTCCAAATGTACATACAGTGTAATGCACATGTGTGCATGCTAAGTCATTCAGTTGTGTCCGACTCTTTGCAACCCCATGGTCTGTAGCCTGACAGGCTTGGCAGCAAGCAGAATGCATCTGTCCATAGGATTCTCCAGGCAAGACTACTGGAGTGGGTTGCCATTTCCTTCTCCAGGGTATCTTCCTGCCCCAGGGATCGAACTCCCATCTCCTGCAATTCCTACATTGGCAGGCAGATTCTTTATCACACTTATAGAATGGCTCGAGGACTAACTCAGTCCACGTGGACCTGGTGCAGCTGGGGGTAGATGTCCCATACATACTCAGATCACCACTGCTGGGATGGACAGGAGGGGAAGCAGGCTTCCAATGGAGAAGAGGGACCATTGGACCGACCTTGGCAGCATTGGCATTTCCAAGAGCGATGTGTTCAATTTGCCCAGCAAGGCTGGGAGTCAGCACTTTGCAGGACAGACATGATTGTCTAGAGAGCAAATCAGGGAGGACACTTTGCAATTAGAGAAGCTGCGATGGAGGCAGGAAAGTCAGGGTTCTGGGGAGAGAGGAGGAACTGCTGACTGCAGGGATCGGTCACAGGTGCAGGCAGCACATCAGGCCAGACGGGTCCCTGACTGCCTCTCCGTCACATGGAAAGAACCCTTCCCACTCTTCACCCTCAGACCCACTCCCTTCTGGCAGGGAGAGGGGGCTTCACGGCTCATCAAGGCTGTGCCCCAGATCCTACACACCTCAGTTTTAGACTCTCCAGAAATATCAAGAGCTCGGGTGTGTGTTGGGGGGTGGCAGTGCTAAATGCTATTTGCACAGAAAAAGTTTATCATCATTTCTGAAAGTGATAAAGAGCCTCCCTGAAGAGTGATCTTTCAATGATTGACTTTTGACTCCATTTCTTCTAGAATGCATTTCTCAGCTATATCAACTCCGTATTGGGCATTTGCTCCGTAGAAGAGCCCTCAGCGTTCTGCACGTTTTTTGCACAATAGGCTTTATAACATCCTGTCTTGCTTACCCAATACCTTGGCAGCAAGCAGAATGCATCTCATAGCTTGCTCCAAGAGATGTTTTCACCTAAACCTTCGGTTTTTAGGTGCAAATGCCTCTCTGAGTCAATCTATCTCCCTTTTGCATGATGGTGTTTTGGGCTTCCTTCCATCCTTGGGATGAAAAAATGTACTTTCCATCTGTACCAGTTATTAATTTCATGTCTTTCAGCTCCACCCGCCTCCCCCAGCCTTCTCCCGCTTTGTCATACTGGAGCTGGACTCTGCAGGCTAGCTTTCCCATTGCCAGCTGGCTGGCCCTGAGGTTGGACAATAGGAGTGTGGGCGGGACGATGCATGGTTGGGAGAGAAAGAAGGGCCTTTTTCTCCCCCTTCCCTTTGTCTGTTTTTCAGAGCGACAGCAAGCAGGCACCCCAGTGGCGTTGCAGGGGGGGCGGCAGGCCACCCGTGGCCGCCAGCTCTGGGCACCTTCATCCTCGCCAGCATTACCATCACCGTGCTGCACACTTCTTGACACAGGAACCTCCCCTCTGGGGTCTGAGGCCAGCAGGCATGCAGGCTCTTTACTCTGAGTTCCTAAGCTTCTTCCTTGTTCACATTTCCCTTCGTCCTCCACCCCTTAGAGTTCTCCTGGAGCCCTCTCCATAGTGCCAGTCTCTTCTACATTGAATAAGTCTTCCTGTTACATTTCCCTCTTCAAACTTCCTGAGTTTTTTTTTACAAATGCTAAAACCATCACCAAATGGAAAATGTTAACTACTTGACGGCCATGAGCACATACCCCCAGGGCTCCTGGAGGCTGAGGACTGATAATGTTCACCCCTGTGACACCACCCTGGTACCACCATCAGCCCATCAGAGAACCACACGAGCAGATCATGTACCCTGGATCCCCACCTCCCTCACCTGGCCTTTAAAGATGCTTTCTTGAGAACTCCTTTAGGGAGTCCAGGTGTTCTGAGCACTAGCTTTCCTGGACTCCTTGCTTGGCACCTGCAATAAACGCTCCTTTCCTTCTTTACAACCTGGTGTCGGTAGATGGACTTTACTGCACTCAGGGGAAGGGACCGAGTTTGGCTCAGTAACGAGTTAAGTTCTGGAGATTGCAGTCTTGGGAAAGTAGACGGAACACAGCAAGCCAGAAGTCTCAAGCAGTAAGAGAAGTAAGGCGTTTTATAGTTTAAGGGAACATGAGTATAAACATTATATTTTCAAAGTGCATGTACATCTCAGTTCAGTCGAGTCACTGAGTCGTGTCCAACTCTTTGCGACCCAGTGGACTGCAGCACACCAGGCTTCACTGTCCATCACCAACTCCCGGAGTTTACTCAAACTCAGGTCCATTGAGTCAGTGATGCCATCCAACCATCTCATCCTCTGTTGTCCCCTTCTCCTCCCACCTTCAATCTTTCCTAGCATCAGGGTCTTTTCCAATAAGTCAGTTTTTTGCATCAGGTGGCCAAAGTATTGGAGCTTCAGCTTCAGCATCAGTCCTTTGAATGAATATTCAGGACTGATCTCCTTTAGGATGGACTGGTTGGATCTCCTTGCAGTCCAAGGGACTCTCAAGAGTCTTCTCCAATATCACAGTTCTAAAGCATCAATTCTTCAGCGCTCAGCTTTGTTTATAGTCCAACTCTCACATCCATACATGACTACTGGAAAAATCGTGGCCTTGACTAGATGGACCTCTGTTGGCAAAGTAATGTCTCTGCTTTTTAATATGCTGTCTAGGTTGGTCATAACTTTTCTTCCAAGGGGTAAGCGTCTTTTAATTTCACGGCTGCAGTCACCATCTGCAGTGATTTTGGAGCCCAAAAAATAAAGTCTGTCACTATTTCCACTGTTTCCCCATCTATTTGCCATGAAGTGATGGAACCAGATGCCATGATCTTAGTTTTCTGAATGTTGAGTCTTAAGCCAGCTTTTTCACTCTCCTCACTTTTATCAAGAGGCTCTATGATCACTTACTACATTCACGAGTCTATAGATGCACATGTGTACATGCACACAGACACATATATTAAAGACAGGCTGACACTGAGTGGCTCTGCCACATCCATAATGCTTAGAAGACCCCAGACAATCCCCTCTGAGGAATCTCAGAGTCTCACTCACCATGATCTCTAAATATTGTGAATTGATACAGGACATCATTCTTAAGCAGAGGCTCGGGGTCACAGGAAAAGAATGAAGGGTGGGTGCTGACAGTGCCAAGGCTCCAGGAGGTAAAGGTTCAATAGAGACCAAGAACAACCCTTGAGAAGTTCAGCTGAGACCCCCCGGAAGGGTGTGAGCCAATCCTGGCTCAGGCATGCTAACCCCAGGGCGCCCTCTGGTGGAGCTTAGTGGCTATTGCCAGCATGGACCTGCATAAGGTCAGAGTCAAGACCATCCTCTCTCTTGTTTGAGAGCTCATAAGCCCCTTCCCTCCCATGCCTTCAGCTCCTCACAAACACACAGGACTCCACCCCTGCCTTCTTGAGCCAGGAGAGTCAGGATTGTTAGGAGAACCCCAAAGAAAGCCTCCCTGGCCAGTCATTCCAACCAGTCTCTTTTTTCCCCCCCTAGAGCTATGTCCCTACCTTTCTGATCCAGAGGTAAGGATACCTGTGGGGATTCAGGCAGGTGAGCAGTCGAAGACTGCTGCTGTTCATTCACGGACTTGTGCTGAGCCCAGGAGGCCTGGGCACTGGGTTTGATCTCTGGTACTCACAGCCCAGGCTGTGTCCTGACCCTCAGCTGTCCTCACCCATGCAGGCGTCACAGCTGGGAGACCCATGCTGCTTTACTGATGGGGCAGCCAAAGCACAGAGGGGCCCCACGGTCTGCAAGCGCTCCTGGCAGGATGTGAGCCCAGAATGCCTGGCTCCGGAGTCTGTACTGCTAAATACCATTCTGTGCCAGATACAAACATATAGCATACGCCTCACTCACAGAGAACTGAACAGTCTGGCGGGTGTATTCCCAAAATTCACTACTCTTTCAAAGTGGGGACCCAGCAATCCCACAGCAGGACATAAACCCTGAAAAGATCAAAATCTAAAGTGACATATGTACCTCAATGTTCACTGCAGCACTGTTTATAGTAGCCAAGACGTGAAAGAAACCTAGATGTCCACTGACAACAGATGAATGGACAAAGAAGCTGTGGTACGTATATACAATGGAATATTACTCAGCCACAAAAAGGAACAAAGTTGGATCATTTGTAGAGATGTGGATGGACTGAGAGTCTGTCACACAGAGTGAAGTAAATTAGGAGAAATAGACAACTGCTTTCAGCTGATTTATTCATTCCAAGAAAACTGTATGTACATTAAATTATACTTTCTTGGTGAATATGGCAAGGAAGGAATCTATAGGTTTCTAAAAAAGGAGTCTCAGAGACCAACATCATCTTTGGCCAAAAAGTAAGAAACTCACTGGGAGAACCCGAAGCACAAGGCCCCGCAGCACACACCACACGCTTCAAGCTTGCTGTCTCTGCTGTGGCAGCTACACCCGTCACAACCTTGGTCCCCTGTGACAGGCGTCCGATCACCAGTTCTTGCAGTGGATTAGTGACCCGAGACAAGAACAAATCAGGAAGGAGAGAAACATAAACCATCACGTCGGGCTGTCAGCAGAGATCCTGCTGCCTGTGGTTCAGAGGCCAGATGGCAAGAGATGGAAACGGGCTCTGCGGGTGGACGCAGTGCTGAGACCCACACAGGCCAGGCAGTAACATACACACAAACACACATACACACATATCAGGGCTCCAAGCACCCCTTGGTCACCTGGCGACCCTCATCCTGCCAGACAGCTGGAAACCTGCCTGCTCTTTTCAGCCAGAGCAGGAGTGGGCATAGGGCAGCTGGGCTTGGGCAGCCAGACGCCAGGACTGGTCTCGGATACAAGTGGGGACTTAGCTCCTCATACGATTCAATTCATGTCTCTCTCACCATGGTGAACAGGATCCACTGTCCCATTGTAGGAAACAAATCAAAGAGACTATTGTCTCTGGGCTTTTCCTCCTTGATAGATATAGGTATAGACATAGATACATGTATCAGTTCAGTTTAGTCGCTCAGTCGTGTCCGACTCTTTGAGACCCCATGAATCGCAGCACAACAGGCCTCCCTGTCCATCACCAACTCCCGGAGTTCACTCAGACTCACATCTATTGAGTCAGTGATGCCATCCAGCCATCTCATCCTCTCTCGTCCCCTTCTCCTCCTGCCCCCAATCCCTCCCAGCATCAGAGTCTTTTCCAGTGAGTCAATTATTCGCATGAGGTGGCCAAAGTACTGGAGTTTCAGCTTTAGCATCATTCCTTCCAAAGAAATCCCAGTGTTTATCTCCTTCAGAATGGACTGGTTGGATCTCCTTGCAGTCCAAGGGACTCTCAAGAGTCTTCTCCAACACCACAGTTCAAAAGCATCACTTCTTCGGCCCTCAGCCTTCTTCACAGTCCAACTCTCACATCCATACATGACCACAGGAAAAACCATAGCCTTGACTAGACGGACCTTTGTTGGCAAAGTAATGTCTCTGCTTTTGATACATGTATAGGTATAGGTGTATGTATACATACACATGGGCTTCTCAGGTGGCTCAGCAGTAAAAGAATCCATACGCCAACACAGGAGATGCTAGAGATGCTGGTTCAATCCCTGGGTTGGGAAGATCCCCTGGAGAAAGAAATGGCAACCCGCTTTGGTATTCTTGCCCAGAAAATTCCATGGACAGAGGAGCCTGGTGGGCTACAGTCCATGGGGTCGCAAAGTCAGACATGATTGTGTGTGTGCACACACACATACGCACAGATAATTGTGTAGGAGTGAACCCAAAACAGAAGTTCATTCTAAAACCTCAGTTTAGGGGGCAAGGGAAGTTTGCTCTCCACCCAGATAATCATCACCCTCTGGATCCACAGGTTCCCCATTCATGGATTCAACCAACTGTAGATTTAAAATACTTGCAAAAAATAGTCCAGAAACCTCAAAAAAGTGAAACCTGAATTTTCCACATGCTGACAATTATTTAAATAGAATTTACATTGTATTTACAGCTATTTACATCTCATTATTTTAGGCGTTATAAGTGATCTAGAGATGATTTAAAGTATACAGAAGGATATGTATATACATGGTAGAGCAGAAATACATGGTAGAGCAGAAAGACCCTGGGCTCACTTCCTTTCACAAGCACACCAAAAATCATAACTATCTGCAGAACAACCACAGATGAGAAAGACCAGAAGGGTTCAGTAAAGCTGATCATTACCAGGTGAGTAAAGTCCCTTGGACTGCAAGGAGATCAAACCAGTAAGTCCTCAAGAAAATCAACCCTGAATATTATTGGAGGGACAGATGCTGAAACTGAAGCTCCAATATTTTGGCCATGTGATGCAAAGAACCAATTCATTGGAAAAGACCCTGATGCTGGGAAAGACTGAGGGCAGGAGAAGGGGGCAACAGAGGATGAGATAGTTGGATGGCATCACCGACTCAATGGACATGAGTTTGAGCAAACTCTGAGAGACAGTGGAAGGCAGAGGCGCCTGGCGTGCTGCAGTTCACGGGGTCACAAAGAGTCAGACACAACCGAGTGAGTGAACAACAACAATGGCTGAATGAAGTGAGAAATTTAACCCTGAAGAAGACCTAAATTACGAGATCACAGGTTTCGAATAAAAGGAAGAGCTTTTGGGGGATGGAGAACTAGAATTACTCTGTTGAAGATTTCAAAAGATTTGACCTAGAGCATTAAATTAAAAAGAAAGAAAGGGGACTTCCCTGGTGGTTCAGTGGTTAAGACTCTGAGCTTCCAACGCAGGGGGGCTTAGGCTTGATCTCTGGTCCCTGGTCAGGGAACTAAGATCCCACATGCTGCATGGCCAATAAAGAAAAGAAAGATAGAAAAAAGAGAAGCTAGCGACCCGCTCCTGGACTTAGATGTGGCCTTCTCCCCAAGGAGGACCGTGAGAGTGGAAGAGCTGGGTGAAATCAGAAATGGCCTGGGTGAGACAGCTGGTCCTCCTTCTCTGTCCCCTTGGATGCTGGCATCCTTCAAAATGCCTCCTCCTAGGATGGCATTCTCCTAGGCCTCAGATCACTGCCTACGCTTACCTTAGGTGAGCTCATTCACTTCCAGGACTCAGACAACCTCTAAACCAAACATGACCTTCAAGTCTCTATCTCTGGTCCTGCTCTTCCCCTTGAGCTCCACCACCACCCAGAGAAGAGTCTTTTAAAAGGCAATGTATCAAGATCAGACTTAATTATCTCCCTATCTTCATTAGTCAGGACTCTCGGTTGCTAGTGTCAGAAACCCAATAAGAACTACCTCCAGCATAAAGGGTAATTTATGGGTTCATGTTAACCAAATGGTAGGACAGGAGGGGATGAAATTAACTCCAGGGATGCCTGGAACCAGAGGCTGAAAGGCCACCAGAACTAGCTTCCTTCTGGGCCTCGCATCTGCATCTCTGCTAAGGTTAAACTTTTTTCTACTGAAGGCCAGTTTTTTTTCCAAATATTAGATACATAACCATTAGCATCGCTAAATTTGCAACTTGACAGATTCACCATCAGAAAAAAAAAAAAAACAGCTCTTTCCCCTAGTGACAATTCAAAATTCAGAATTACCAGGGAAGGTCTCTGATTGGGGTCACATGCCCGTATGTTGGTCAAACACTCCGGACAGGGCGGAGACAATAAGATACTATGATTGAACTAGCTTGTATCTGGTATCCACCCTTAGGTCAATCATTATAGCTAAGGAGATGGCTTTTTATTAAATATTTTATTATTTTTAAATTTACATTTAAAAGGCAGTTCTTGGGAAGGCTGACATATTGAATTTGGGGCAGGGGAGAACAGGTGCATCCAGGTGCGTCTGCTGTTCCCAGGAGATGGGAGCTGCACCACGTAAATAAAACATTGATGTCCGCTGCATTCTCCAAGGGTGCTCTGTGCACCGTACTCTTTTTCTTAGGCCGCATGTGCGACTTGTGGGGTCTTGAACCTTGGCATTGAGAGCGTAGAGCCCTGATCACTGGACCTCCAGGGAATTCCCTGTGCCCGTGATCTCCACCAACAGCATCTCGATTTATCTAGTCTCGCCAATCATGCCTCAGCTTCCTAAGAACTTTGGTCAGTTTCCCAAACAAAATCCAATCTCCTTCACTTGGAACACGAAGCCCCTCCCATCCTGGCCCGAACCTTCTCTCCAGCCATATCCCCTGTGATTCAGCTGTTCCACTCTCTGCTTCCTGAATAAGCACACGTGGCTGCCACGCCTGCACACTGTTCCTCAGACACAGACTGCCTCCGTCCCTTCCAGCCCCGAACATTCGCCCGAGCTCATGTCTGCCTGGATTGGACTGTCCTTTCTCACTTTGTCACCTGTATATCTTCCTTCATTGGAAAAAAAACCCTGATGCTGGAAAAGACTGAAGGCAGAAGGAGAAGGGGGAGAGAGAGGATGAGATGGTCCATCACCGACTCAATGGACATGAACTGGAGCAATCTCCAGGAGATACTGAAGGACAGAGAAGCCTGGTGTGCTGCAGTCCATGGGGTTGAAAAGAGCCGGACACGACTGAGCAACTGAACAACAACCAGATTAAGGTAGGAAGTGGCCTTACCCCCAAGTTAAATCTACCTGCTCTCCAGGCACGTCTGACACCTTTGTATGTCCCAGGACGTGTGACTTCATCTCTCTGGTCAGCACTTACCACACGGAGTCACCATTCACTTGTTGGCCTGCGTGTCTCTTCACTTGACCAGGAGCCCTCAGACGGTGAGGACCACACGTTGTTCATCTTTCAGTTGGTCCTAGCACCAGCCTGGTAGATGAATGGCTATCCCCTGGCATACAGTGGATGGCCAATCCATGGTTTTTTTTTTTTTCCTCTTTTTTTTTATTGAAGTATAGTTGATTTACAGTGTTTTGTTAATTATTACTGTACCGCAAAGTGATTCAGTTATACATATATAGCAGTCTTTTTTCATATATTCTTTTCCAGCACTGTTTATCATAGGACATGGAATAGAATTCCTTGTTCTGGACAGTCGGACCCTGTTGTGATGTTTAATGACTAAAGCGACAATGAAGTTTCTAATTTTGAGCATTCATTTGGTAGTTTTAATAACTGAAGCCTCATATTACCAAAACTTCTTAGTTCCTTTTATTCTCTTTAGGATATGAGAGTGAATTAAAGGCTAATGAGTGGGTGGATTTGGTTTCATTACTTCCATCCCAAATATTTTATTCAGATTTGCCAAAGAGAAAGTCACTCAGTTGTGTCTTTGCGACCCCATGGACTATATGGTCCATGGAATTCTGGACTGTATTGGCCAGAATACTGGAGTGGGTAGCCTTTCCCTTCTCCAGTGGATCTTTTCAACCCAGGGATTGAACCCAGGTCTCCCGCACTGCAGGCAGATTCTTTACCAGCTGAGCCACCAGGGAAGCCCACAGTTACTGCAATAACCACCACCCCATATTGCTGTATATTTCTGAAGCTTCTTCACTGCCATATGAGTCCAGATAGTATACAGATTTTTATCTTCCCTGAGCTCCGAAGTACACGCTGCACTGGCAGGTGAATGAACATAAACCTGTGGCCCTGGCTACACAGTAAATAATGCAAATACCTGGTTTTCCGTCCTGAGTTTTTCCCCTTGATTAGCAGATTCCAAATAGCTGTGATGTGTAAATTGTTATCATGATGAAGGGCATTTATTTTTGAGTGATCTAACTTTGCATGTGCATCAGAGTTGATTCGAGGTGAACATCCCCCCATGTCACTTCTCTGCAATTTGCTTTCTCATGTAGAAGACCAAGGCATGAAGCCAGCCTCTTGGGATGCCGCTGCATTCTCTCTGCTCTAGGTGGGGATTTACCAAGGTTGTGCCAACTACCTTATGCTGCATGACCTCAGTCATTAGAGAAATTCCTCAACATCTAGATCCCCGATGAGGTTCCTCCAGGCCCGTGGGTGGCAGACAACCCGTGTGGCAGCAGAGCACACCCCTGGCACTATCGTCCTCTCATTACGATGGACCAGACTCTCAAAGGTCATCTGGCAAGAGGGTCCGCACTCTCTCAAACAGCTCTGGCTACACTGAGAACACCCTCGCTCTCTGCTACTTCATCCTTTATTTCAATATGTGCTGCTTCTTATTTGGTGTTCTGTCTACTTGCCTTTTTATGATCCACATCTGATGCTAAGCCGGAGAGCTGTGAACATAAATTGCTTTGCAGAGGTGACCTTGCTTTTATTTTTGACAGCTTTGAGAGAGTAGGAGCTCTGTTTCACAGGAGACAGGGGCCGGAAGGGGCCTTAGACCACCTCCTTATTCTACAGACATGGAGCTCAGCCCCAGGGGGAGGAAGTGACCTGCCAAGGTCGGGGAAGAGCCAAAATGAGACCTGGGTTAATGCAGGTGACTCTAAAACCAACAAAGAGACGTGCCAGTATTGAAGGCAATGAGCTAGGTTCTGCCAGAAGAAAAGAGAAGAAAATGGTTCAGATAGTACAGAATCTGCCTACAATGCAGGAGACCTGGGTTCAATCCCCTGGGTTGGGAAGATCCCCTGGAGAAGGGAATGGCAACCCACCCCTGTATTCTTGCCTGGAGAATCCCATGGAGAGAGGAACCTGGCGGGCTACAGTCCAGGGGTCGCCAAGAATCAGACACGACTGAATGACGAACGTTACACTTACCCTGAGGACCCGACCGCAGGCCTTGGTCACGTAGGAAGAGCCAAAGCATTCGGTGCTGTCGCAGTTATTGTTGACGATGAAAGTGTACAAAGGCTTCGCAGAGAGTCTTCAGCCTGGAAGCAATGTCTGAAATCCTGCTGCCCTGGCGCACCACGCGCTCTGCCCCCAGCACACCGGGGCTGTCTGGAAGTTGGGAGGTGGCATCTAGGTCACAGATGGATTCTTCCTCGTGCTGCTTGGCCTATCTGTGCCTCAGTTCGCCTCTCCTGCGTCTTGTGCTCTCAAGCTCTTTGAGAGGCGAAGGTCTGTGTTGGGCTCTGACTCTGGCTCTGCAGGGTCACTTCTCCCAGATGTTCTGAGCCTCCACCTTGGCCTGAAGGGATGGACGCCCACCTCCAGGAAGAACTCAGCCAGCCATAAAACCGGGCCCCATCGTGGAGCTGCCAACATACGTCAGACACTGTGCCGAGCGCCTTCATATGCCCAGTCTCTGATAACTTACAACAGCACTGAAAGGCAAAGAGGACTTCCTTGGTGGTCCTGGTAGTTAGGGATCCGCCTGCCAGTGCAGGGGACATGGGTTGACCCCTGGTCCAGGACAATTCCACATGCAGAGGGGGCAACTAAGCCCAAGCACCCTGAAGCCGGTGTGGCCTAGAGCCCGTGCTCCTCAGTTAGAGAGGCCACTGCAATGAGAAGCCCACGCACCACAGCTAGCGAGTAGCCCCCACTCGTGGCAACTAGAGAAAGCCCACGCGGCAATGAAGACCCAGCACAGCCAAAAATAAATAAAAATAAATAAATACGCAAATACGAAAAAAAGACAAAGCAGCAGCAGCTCGGAGCAGCTGGGTGACTTCTCCCAGGCACACGGTTAGAAAGGGGCTGAGCTGGGTCTGCCACACAGGGTGGTCTGACTCTGAAAACTGTATTTTCCATGACGGCACACTGCCTTACAAACAGAAAATGCTAAACCCATGACACATATATTTTTTAAACGTTGATCTTATAACACATAGATTTTTTTTTTAATGGAGGGTATCAGTGCTAAGCTCAGGCAACGACAGCCACGTTACAACAAAGATGCAGGAAAAACCAGATCACTGGCCGGGCGACCACAAAGCCTGTGTCTGGGGTCTCTGCCAGCTCTGACCGTGACATGTGACTCGGGAGTCAACTTCCTGTCCTCGCAGTGACAGGTTATTACCTAACCCTCCACCCCACCTCCATTTCACAGGAAGTGTGAAAGTTTACCTTTTAAAACTCCGCAGGGCACCAAGTGCAATTCCTCGGACTTTGAGAGAGGGATTTCAGAAATGTGTGTTGTGGGACTTCCCTGGGGGAACTGGCTAAGACTCTGCACTCCCAAAGCAGGCGGCCCAGGTTTGATCCCTGGTCGGGGAACTAGGTTGCACATGCCACAACTAAGACCCAGCGCAGCCAAATAAGTAATTCAATAATATTCAAAATTTTAAAAGAAATATGTGTTGATATGTCAAAGATTCCCATTTTAAGCTAAGTTTATGGCCCAACTTTTGGACACATGTTTGGTAAAGAACGTAGCATATGCAGAACGTTGTAAGGTGCTGACTTTGCAATGGAGTAAGGCAAGAAATCAAGACCATCCCCAAGAAAAAGAAATGCAAAAAAGCAAAATGGCTGTCTGAGGAGGCCTTACAAATATCTGTGAAAAAAAGGGAGGGGAAAAGCAAAGGAGAAAAGGAAAGATATATCCATTTGAATGCAGAGTTCCAAAGAATAGCAAGGAGAGATAAGAAAGCCTTCCTCAGTGATCAATGCAAAGAATTGAGGAAAACAACAGAATGGGAAAGACTAGATATCTCTTCAAGAAAATCAGAGATACCAAGGGAACAATTTCATGCAAAGATGGGCTCAATAAAGGACACAAATGGTATGGACCTAAGAGAAGCAGAAGATATTAAGCAGAGGTGGCAAGAATACACAGAAGAACTGTACAAAAAAGATCTTCATGACCAAGATAATCACTATGGTGTGATCACTCAGCTACAGCCAGACATCCTGGAATGTGAAGTCAAGTGGGCCTTAGGAAGCATCACTACGAGCAAAGCTGGTGGAGGTGATGGAATTCCAGTTGAGCTATTTCAAATTCTGAAAGATGATGCTGTGAAAGTGCTGCACTCAATATGCCAGCAAATCTGGAAAACTCAGCAGTGGCCTCAGGACTGGAAAAGGTCAGTTTTCATTCCAATCCCAAAGAAAGGCAATGCCAAAGAATGCTCAAACTACCGCACAATTGCACTCATCTCACACGCTAGTAAAGTGATGCTTAAAATTCTCCAAGCCAGGCTTTAGCAATATGTGAACCATGAACTTTCAGATGTTCAAGCTGGTGTTAGAAAAGGCAGAGGAACCAGAGATCAAATTGCCAACATCTGCTGGATCATCAAAAAAGCAAGAGAGTTCCAGAAAAACATCTATTACTGCTTTATTGACTATGCCAAAGCCTTTGACTGTGTGGATCACAATAAACTGTGGAAAATTCTGAAAGAGATGGGCATACCAGACCACCTGACCTGCCTCCTGAGAAATCTGTATGCAGGTCAGGAAGCAACAGTTTGATCTGGACATGGAACAACAGACTGGTTCCAAATAGGAAAAGGAGTATGTCAAGGCTGTATATTGTCACCCTGCTTATTTAACTTATATGCAGAGTACATCATGAGAAACGCTGGGCTGGAGTAAGCACAAGCTGGAAGCATGATTGTCAGGAGAAATATCAATCACCTCAGATATGCAGATGACACCACCCTTATGGCAGAAAGTGAAGAGGAACTAAAGAGCCTCTTGATGAAAGTGAAAGAGGAGAGTGAAAAAGTTGGCTTAAAGCTCAACATTCAGAAAACTAAGATCATGGTTAAGATCCAGTCCCATCACTTCATGGCAAATAGATGGGGAGACAGTGGAAACAGTGGCTGACTTTATTTTTCTGGGCTCCAAAATCACTGCAGATGGTGATCGCAGCCATGAAATTAGAAGACGCTTACTCCTTGGAAGGAAAGTTAGGACCAACCTAGACAGCATATTAAAAAGCAGAGACATTATTTTGCCAACAAAGGTCTGTCTAGTCAAGGCTATGGTTCTTCCAGTGGTCATGTATGGGTGTGAGAGTTGGACTATAAACGAAGCTGAGTGCAGAAGAATTGATGCTTTTGAACCGTGGTGTTGGAGAAGACTCTTGAAAGTCCTTTGGACTGCAAGGAGATCCAACTAGTCCATCCTAAAGGAGATCAGTCCTGGGTGTTCATTGGAAGGACTGATGTTGAAGCTGAAACTCCTATACTTTGGCCACCTGATGCAAAGAGCTGAGTCATTGGAAAAGACCCTGATGCTGGGAAAGATTGAGGGCAGTCGTAGAAGGGGACAACAGAGGATGAGATGTTTGGATGGCATCACCAACTCGATGGACATGGGTTTGGGTGGACTCCAGGAGTTGGTGATAGACAGGGAGGCCTAGTGTGCTGCGGTTCATGGGGTTGCAAAGAGTCAGACACAACTGAGTGAGTGAACTGAAGTGAAGGCAAGAAAGAAGTTACAGGATTAGAGATGGTGATTTTATTTAATTTGATGACTGGAGAGGGAAGCTTTGAAGAGTAACTATTTTTGTCTTTATGGACACAGAAAGTACTCCAAAATTATTTGCTAGGTTACAAAAAATTTCATAAGAGAAAGGAAAATAAAGATTCTATGATGCTATGGGAAAAGGTTATCTGGGCAAATATTTTAGAGAGGTTAGATGTGCTGTGCTGTGCTCAGCAGCTCCAGTCATGTCCGACTCTTGGTAACCTCAAGGACTGTAGCCCACCTGGGTCCTCTGTCCATGGGATTCTCCAGGCAAGAATACTGGAGTGGGTTGCCATTCCCTCCTCAAGAGGATCTTCCCAACCCAGGGATCAAACCTGGGTCTCCTGCATTACAGGCAGATTCTTTACTGACTGAGCCACTGTTGGACATGATGCCAATTAAAAAAAAAAAAAAAAGAATAGGACAAAGAAATTTTTCCCCCAGCCCTTCCGAGAGCAGGCTTCAGACATAATACCCCATCACACTGTTTGGTGGTATCTAAAACAGAAGAGAAGGTGTGTCTGTTTTAAAGAATCTGATGTAGAGAGTTCTTGCATTATGTGCTTAAAACAAAAAGCAATTGCTTTAAAAATAAATAAAACCTGTTAAGAGGTTACTGTTCGAAAGGGGCTCACTGTTCCCAGCAATTATTACAAAAGGGATGAATGCAGGCTCGCATGGACTTGAGCAGAGGAGACCAGAAACTTTCTGAGGGGTCCTTTCCCCCTGTTCTCCACAGTTTACCGCCGGTAGCTCAGTGCCCGACTTTGCTGTGCGCCATCTGGGGGAGATGCTGCCCTCTAGTGTCCACTGCTCACAATAGCATCTCACCGCCCAGATGCTGGTCTAATTAGGAAGCCCCTGTAATGCGACGGACGTGAGTTTGCGCAAGCTCTGGGAGTTGGTGATGGACAGGGAAGCCTGGTGTGCTGAAGTCCATGGGGTCGCAATGTAAGGTGGTCTCTGACCTCCAGCCAAACACAATCACCCTACAGAGCAAAGCCATTCAGAAAGGAGAATCAACATTAAGGAGTTTGTTGAATTAAAATCGTCTTCTGAGAAAACTATGAGAATAGCGCATACAGCGCTGAGATGCGAGGGTGTCGAGTTCCCTTACCCCTCCTGATTGTGGACCGCACGCGGATACAGCACGGAACACGCACAGAACACCTGGTCCCTGGGCCAATCCTGGGCAGACACAGACCGAGGGGTGCAAGGAATGGGGAGGGGTGGCAGGTCCAACCTTCACACTGAGCTCCTAACCCTGCCTCGTGGAAGCAGGGGTTTGGGAGTTCCAGGCAGGATGGAAAACTTCTTGGTGACAAGCTGATGAGCAAACTAGACTGACACAGATGGTCTTTCAGTCTTTCAGACTTGTGACTTGGAGCTCCTTGAAGGAAGGCAGGGTTTTCACCACTTTATCTTGCCTGGCACATTGTCCATATAGATACTCAGCTATTGTTTTGTTGCATGAATGAATACATTCACTTACAGTTTCTCTTGAGGGAGAAAAAAATTAGTTCAAATAAATAATTAATGGGTCGAGAGAGAAAAAGAGAGCAGCCTCTGACATTTAGAAAGTGGCCATAAACTTGGAGTGGGGTCGCAACGAGTTGGACACGACTGAGCGACTGAACTGATCAACTTGCAGAATACCAACCTCAGGAGAAGTTATGAGGAGACCCTGGCTAGATGAGACAGAGCAAGGCCACTTCATAGCTCTAGGCATAGACAACGACAAGGTCAGTGAGCCCCCACGGAATACCAAACACCCGCCCCACATCAGAAGGAGCGTCTGCTGCTCTGTGACCAAGTCCAGCTCATCCTCTGGCTCGTCTTCCTGTCCCACAGATAAGACTCATCGAAATGCCCAGTTGCAGACTTGCCTACTTCTTGGCAGCCTCCAATCTTGGGCAGAGCCCCACGTCCTTAGAGGCTCCCCCCAAATCCTCAATAAGCTCTTCCTAAGCCCCGCTTGCTGGGACTCCCCATGGCTCCAAGTCTGGACTCTCGCTGGCTACAACCTTGATTGTTTAGCTCCAGGGCTGCTTCTGGGGCTGCTTGGCCAAGTTGAAGTGCTAAGAAGAAAAGAATGCCCAGGACTCTGAGTTCTGTGTGGAACCTGTCGGGCTCCCAAGAGCTCTGGGTCTTAAATGTTAACACCCAATAACCCTTCCTGGGGCATTCTCCTAGGCACCCCACAGTCAGCTCATCACAGGAGGCAGGCACTGTTGTTTAGTCCTCCGTCATGTCCAACTCTCGATCCCCCTAGACTACAGCCCGCCTGGCTCCTCTGCCCATGGGAGTCTTTAGGCAAGAATACTGGAGTGAGAAGCCATTCCCTCCTCCAGGGGATCTTCCCAACCCAGGGATCAAACCCGTGTCTCCTGCACTGGCAAGCGGGTTCTTTACTGCTGAGCCACCAGGGAAGCCTAGGCGCCGTTACTATCCCCATTTACAGACACAGAGGTGCAGCAAGGAGAGGTTAAGTAACCTCTGCCTCTGCGAGGTCAAACAGCTGGCAGGAGATGGAACCAGGGTTCAGCTTGGTTATCTGATCCCAGAGCCCAAGCTGCAGATAGACGGGACTCTGAAGGACTCTGAAGGTAGAAGGAGGAATGTGCGTGTGTTTCCGCTGGCAGCGGGAGCAGGGGAGGAAGGCATGAGCAAAGGCCCAGGAACAGGAATGAACAACTCTGCATAATCAGTATCTGGATTCTAAGTCGAATAAAAATCTGCAATGTCCGCTGATGTCCCGGTCACCACATCCCCCCTCCCTTCCCCACCCCCACCCCCGGTACTGACCCAGCCCTCTGGAGGCCAGACCTCAGGACCAGGTGCAGGCACTGGGGTGACAGATTCTGGTTCTTGAAATGGCTGGGATCCTGCCATCTTCACTTGAATAATAAAGAATGTTCCATTGACCCACACCCACACCTGTTCCTCATCTCCTGGAACCTGGAGGCACAGAAGGGTGTGGCCAGGCCCAGAGTCCCCCTAACTAGCACCCGCCCCTCTTTCTGATCTGTGTGTCCAGACGTCACTTCTCAAGGAAGCCTCCTCTGATCCCTTGGGATTGGTTACATCCTTGGTCACAGGCTGCCAAGCAGCCTTAACTTCCCCTTTACTAAACCCGTGGCAGTGCAGAATGTCCTCTTGCTGGACCATGAGTCCCATGGGGCTGGGGCTATGCTGGACTGGGTTGCTGCCTGGCTCACCCCTGGAACTCAGAGACGTGAACTTGAGGGGGACAGACTGAGTAGCAGGAGATTCGGGGAAAACGAGGTCAATCCCTTTCCTTTCCAGTCCCAAACCCTTGCCTCTTGGCCCTCAGCCAAGTCAGGTGTTCCTAGAGAAATCCAGCCACAGGTTGTTCTTCTACCAAGAGCCCAGTCAGTCTCCAGTAAACTTCACCTTCTGAGAAGTGACGGTTCCCCTCTGGTGAGTTATCCAAGGTCACCCGGAGCCAGCAAATTCAGAAATAAGACTCAGATTAGTGCTCCCAAGATGGTCCTTTTCTTAAATGAATAAAGAGGAGGAACTGGGCCGGACATTGATTCTCTAAGAATTCTCTAAGAATGTTCATCAAACACAGACTGAGAAAATCTACTGATTCTGTATGGGACCTGTGGAGATACTCAAGTGTCATGAGCCCTTTAGGACAAGGTATTTCTTAAAAATGAAGAGGAAAACACAAGAAGCACCATGTAGGTTCATGGTTAACACTGCAGAGATGAGCTGAATTCAACTCTGGATTGCGACTCTCCTGGGCGGGCTTAAACAGCAGGGTGGGAGCCGGGATCAGCTTGCTGTGTAGCCTCTCGGTGGAGGGCAAAGCACAGCGGAAAAAGCTGCAGAGAACACAAGCGTCGTTGGCATATCCTGTATGTTCCCTTCTCACGAGGAGCCATTAAAAATAAATAAGACCAGTGCTAATTTCTTAGATCCACAGCCACACAGGGAGAAGGTTCAAATAAAAGCCAAGCTCTTAGCCTGCAGGGCTGAGGAACGAAAGCCAGGCAATTAGAGCTGAGAAAACGCTTTACATAGTCTTGCAGCAGGAGGCCGAGCTGAGTCACATTCAGGAAGGAGCCCTCACTCAGGTGTTAGGAAGAAGCAAGATGCCTTCCCACCTGGGATGGGAGGAAACACAGGCCAGCAGGGGTTGGGGGAGAGGCAGGACACACCAAACCAACTCCCCAGCCAGCTCGCAGCCTAGAGTCTGGGAGTGATACTCGCCGAGGAATAGTGGGGGTTGGTGATGAGCTGTCAACATCTTTCCCAGACGTTTGGGACTCACCTCTCCCATGGACATCATTCTCGATGACCAGGCAGCCCCCAAGAGCCGTGTACCTCATGTTTCTTTGAAACGTTCCTCTTTTCCATCAGCAGTGCCCAAGCATTATGATCCAGTGATCCACGGGAAGTGAAGCAGGGTGGCTTCTTTCGCCAAACCTTTCCCTGCATTTAGGGCAAAGGGGTAAAATGAAGCATAGTCACGTTGCTGAAGCTTCTGATCAAAAACAATTTTTGACAAGGCTTCTGTTTTTCTTTTCCTTGCTATCTTTTTATTACCATCCCTTTTTCACTTTGCAAGTACAGGGATGTATACTTTCATCTAGAAATGGACTATTTTATGCAGAATAGTCCATGTTTATTGAAAAATAAATAAAACATCCTCCCCCCAGGGGCCAGAAGGCAGTCTGGGATGGAAGGGTCACCAGAAACACCCACTGTAAGATGGTTTTTAGCACTGTTCTTGGCAATCTGTGTGTGTGTGTGTACATGTGCGTGTAGTCGATCAGTCGTGTCTGACTCTTTGTGACTCCATGGACTGTAGCCCACCAGGCTCCTCTGTCCATATATTGGAGTGGGTTGCCATGCCCTCCTCCGGGGGATGTTCCTGACCCAGGGATCAAACCCAGGTCTCTTGTGTCTCCTGCTGATCCACTGGGACAACCTGGGAGGTGACATCAAATAGCTGGATGGCTTAGACACATTTCTGTAAAGATATCACCTTTCTACATCATCCATCAAAACTCAGCAGAATTTTCATCATAATGAGTCCCAATAAAAGTCCAATTTAGACAGACTGGGACCTAGCTTCAGCAAATGGAAAACTTGACTTGTTTCCATGGGTGGGTAGTCTTAGTCATTCTGTTTTGCCTTTCTACCACTCTACAATTAAGGGATATTTTAACACCTCCCTTTTTGACCAACAGAAGCCGAAAGATTAAGTGAAGTGTCTAACTCGCTTCAAAAAGACATACCCAGGAGGGGCTGGAGGCTGGTGGACTCAGGAAGCTCACTCTTTGGGTGAGGGCAGACAGCCTCCTGGATTCTCCTCTGGGCCAGGAGCCACCGAGAGTGAAGGTACCAGGCCCTGGTCTGTTTCGGAATTTTCAATTGCATGGAGTAAATGTTTTCCGCCACGGGTTATGTGTTTAGCTGTTGCTTGTGATGATTCAAACCGAGAACAAGAGATTTCCCACACCTGCAAGTGGGTTATGTAAGAGTTACAGGAAACAAAACACCTCAAGAGTCCATTAACTCTGAGCTGAGAACTGAGGTTTAAATAATGCAAGGTGGAAATGAGACACAGACATCGCAGAAAGAAATATATAACATACGCAGTCCTCCATGACCCGCTACAGGGAGCACTGATTACTCCATGTAGAACGAGTGTATTTGTGAGTCCAGAGCGGCTCCCAGGTCTTGACCATCCTCACAGGAACAGTCTAGAAATGAAAGCGACGCTGATACAAAACCTTCTTCTTCGTCACCACAAGATCTAGGAGATTGTTTATCAACACATATTTTTTTTTTTACCCTGAGGCTGATATTACCAAAGTGATAAAAGAACAGTTACTATCAGCTGTTTATTCAGGGCAAAATTTTAAAAATCATTTATTCATGAATCTGGAATGGATTCCCTCTCCCCCAACCCCCACACACATGATGACAGGAAAAGATGGCAAACAGTGGTCTCCAGTCTCATTACACAGTGATGATACGACTCTCAAATCAGTCTACTGATCACAGTAAAGAGGACGCTAACACCAATGAACTCGACATGATCACATTTAACAAGTTCATCAAAATCGGGTCTTTCTTATGAAAGAGGATTTGGAGTACGACCTCAGACAAGAATAACAGCACAGTTCTCTCTTACAATGTCTATTTCACAGCACTCTGCCTACAGAGAGGAGCTAGCTAGTGAAGTTCAGAGTTCACCTGGGGGGTTGCCTTGCAAGTTTCAACCTCAGGCTCTTAGTCTCCTGGAGGTCAGATCAGCTAATGTCCAGAAGTTGTGTGTGTGTGTGTGTGTGTGTGTGTGTGTGTGTGTGCGTGCGCGTGTGCAGTCACTCAGTCCTGACTCTTTGTGACCCCATGGACTGCAGCCCACCAGGCTCCTTTGTCCATGGGATTTTCCAGGCAAGAATACTGGAGTGGGTTGCCATTTCCTTCTCCAGGGGATCTTTCCAACCCAAGGATCGAAACCATGTCTCTTGAGTCTCCTGCCAATGAAAGTGAAAGTCACTCAGTTGTGTCCAACTCTTTGCAACCCCATGGACTGTGTCCGTGGACTTCTCCAGGACAGAATACTGGAGTGGGTGGCCTTTCCTTTCTCCAGGGTATCTTCCCAACCCAGGAATCGAACACAGGTCTCCTGCTTTGCAGGCGCATTCTTTACCAGCTGAGCCACAAGGGAAGCCCAAGAATACTGGAGTGGGTAGCCTATCCCATCTCCCGCAGATCTTCATGACCCAGAAATCGAACTGGGGTCTCCTGCATTGCAGGCAGATTCTTTACCAACTGAGATAAAATCTACAACAGTTATTCCATTCAAGCACTGGGGAGGCCATCGAATTAAACTGGAAAAGATAGCTGTGTTGAATTGGGGACTGTCTGAACATCAGTTTGTATGTGAGTAACAAATAAGTAGAAGAAAAAGATTGTCAGCATCTGCCTTCCTGATGTCTCTGAGGTCGTTTTTTCGAGCAGGTCTGCAGCAGCCTGGTGAATTTCTCTCCTGTATTTCCATGGTGACTTCCACATGTTTATAAAATGTGTCCTTTCTAAAAACACGAACAGCACTTCATCAAAACCAGCTGTTCCTCTGCACATCAGAGTCAGGAACTCTCGGCTGTCACTTGGCTTCAGTGTGCTGGACACAGCTTCCTGGGTGCCAGGCGTCAGTGTGTGACCTACTCTCGGCGCAGTCACATGCCCTCAGGGCTGCAGGGAGTCTGGGGGAGGTGGCAGCTGAAGAACTGCCTCACCTAACCTGCTCCCTACGCCTTATTTGTATGATGTCTTTGCAGTTCAAGGGATAGCGCTGAGCATCCCAGGTGTGCACACTTACTGGGTTTTTCTTGAGAAGTTAAATTCCCTTCACTACCTTTCAGCCCAAATTGGGGTGAAGGTAATGGAGATGGAATTTAGTTCCAAAGTGAGTTCGAAAAATGACTTCCAGGAAAGATACCAGTATTCTGGGGATTTCTCTGGTGGTGCGGTGTTAAGACTCTGCTCTTCTAAGGCAGGGGGGTGTGGCTTCAATCCCTAGTCAGGGAACTAAGATTCCACATGCCCTCGAAGTGCAAACAGAAAATAAATAAATAAATCTAGGAGATGGCAAAACTTCAGCTATAACCACAGAAAATCAAGGCTGGAAAAAGTCTTTAACAATCATATGATCAAATCCACCACCCGACACCTGAACTCCTATGTAACATCTCTGCCAAGTTGCTGTCCTGTCTCTGCTAGAATAGCTTTAGGGGCAGGAAGTTCTTTCAACGTCACCTATTCCTCCTTAAAATAGAACAGCCAGGCATATGGAACAGGTAAACAAACTTCACTGAGCACGATTATGAATCGTACCTAATTTTTCAAGACAGTGAGCAGACTGTCTACTGCTACTCAAAAGAACAAATCAGATTGGTTGCAAGCATCTCAGGCTTTCTGCAATGATTCAAAATGGGGAATTTAGAAGTGTGGGTTTTATAAATCATAAGTGAATAGCTGTGCATTTGGTGGGGGGAGGATCGGATTAAAAATCTCTTAGAAATAATCATTGTAAGAACCCAAAACAAAGGGAAAGTATGTGCTTGGTGCTGGAGAAGACTCTTGAGAGTCCCCTGGACAGCAAGGAGATCAAGACAATCAATCCTAAAGGAAATCAACCCTGAATATTCATTGGAAGGACTGATGCTGAAGCTCTAATACTTTGGACACCTGATGTGAAGAGCCAATTCATTGGAAAAGACCCTGATGCTGAGAGAGATTGAGGGCAGAAGGGGGAAACAGAGAATGAGATAGTTGGATGGCATCATTGATTCAATGGACATGAGTTTGAGCAAATTCTGGGAGACAGTGAAGGACAGGGAAGCCTGGCGTCCTGCAGTTCTTGGGGTCGCAAAGAGTTGGACACATGACTGAACAAGAACATGGGTTGTAAAAAAAATTTCCTTTTGAAGATGCAGTAAGTACCTTGTGTCTGATTTCTCTCAAGTTACTCAGGCTGCTTCAAGGTTTTAAACTGCCTCCCATCCTCCCAAAGACTAACAAAGCAACACATAGATCAGTGGATGATCATTTCAGAATTTGTTTACAAAGGCTCTGTTCCTCTGAAGGGACACTTTTATGTCTACATTTTAATTTTTTGATCATATATAGGACTAAGTCTACTTGAACTGAAAACATTCACCCTAAAGACACACATGTAAACTTTAAGGATGGAGTGACTCAGACGATTCCATTTTGAGTGCCGCCCTTAAACAGCAGTGGTACTGCGCTTTAACAAACTTCAGTGACAAACGGAAACAGAACAACAGACCAACCGTAAAGTCAGTGTGTCTTTTTATAGAGAGGCCTCTTTCTGCTTCAGAGGGATCAGAGCATTAACACTGAGTGGCCAGATGATCGGTGCGCAGACCTCCCTGCAAAAAAGAATATAGCTCCCTCAACCGCGGAGACTTGGATGTGAAATCAGTGAAAGTCTATCAGGTACTCGGGGTAGATCTGGTTGGCGTCGAACACCACAAAGACCCTGGGATTCCAGGTGTCGTCCACGCAGCTGTCATACAAGTTTACATAGCTGCCGTCTTTGGAGGGAGGGCGCATATATTTGGAGTCTCCATTTATGTAGTCTCCAATCAGCACTCGAGCGAGAAACATGGATTTGTGTGTTCGGAACAGATGCCGCTGCGGCAGGCTGACCCCGTGGATCTGGAACGTGTTTCCATGCTTTACGTCATCTTTGCAGAAGCGGCTGGAGTAAGCAGCGTCTCGAGCAAAATAGGTTCCTTAGACAGAAAGGGCCCGGAAAGCCAAGGTTACTCCAAGGAATGTATGGAACACAAGCGAAACTACTGGGGCTAGGGGGACAGACACAGGGAATCGTATAGCCAAGACAGACGTGGAATTCCCTCAACTAAGAAAAGAACAGAAATCTGTCTGCTGTGGACAGCTGCGATGCAGGCGGCCACTGGGGTGTGTGTGTTAGTACAGACCAGTCCCCACCACCCACACCATCCCCATCCCCACCAAAATGCAGCTACTAGACTTGTGTAGTGGTATTCAAAAAGAATATTACAGGGACTTCCCTGGCAGTCCAGTGGTTAAGAGTCCAAGCATCCAAGGCAGGGGTCCCGGGTTTGATCCCTGGTTGGGGAACTAAAATTCCACATGCCATGTGGTATGGCCAAAAACAAATCTTATAAATAAATCCAATATGTAAGACAGACACAAGTGGCTTCTGTGATTACAAGTGGCAGGACCCACCTCGTAACTGCCGGGACCTCCCTCCCTCTTCTATTTCCTTCCACCCTTTCCCCACCTGCTACCCACCCATCTAAGCACCCATCACTGGGGAGCACAGTGAAACCATGGGTCTGCACAGATGATTTCAAACCCCAAGAAACCATGTTTCTATTTTACAAGGTGACAGTTCAATAATATTTTTGGAAATGATAGAACCCCACATCCAGGAAAAGATTTCTGGAGAGAATGCAATTCAGCTCACACCTGAACATTCCAGAAGAACAAGCTCACGGGTCCACTGGCTAAACAGGAATCTCCATGAAGCGTCTGACTCTTCCAAACTGGGAAGTCTAGGAGGCTGCCCTCCGTAAGGGAATACTTACCCAAAACACTTTGGAAATGAATTGCAAAGTCCCCTATTACTCAAATCCAGTGGGATTTATGTAATACCTTTCTGGTCCTCTTACACAGTTAAATAAAGGGGATGGCCTTTTCAGCCGTTATTTTTTAAATTAGTGCAGCCCCTCTTGCTGGAGAGAAGGTGCAAAATAAGGACCCAGCATACAGGCAATGCAGCTCACGCACATGCTAAGTCGCTTCAGTCGTGTCCGACTCTTTGCGACCCAGTGGACTATAGCCCGCCAGGCTCCTCTGCCCATGGGATTCTTCAGGCAAGAATACTGGAGTGGGTAGCCATGCACTCCTCCAGGGGATCTTTCTGACCAGGGATCAAGCCTACGTCTCCTGCAATGCAGGCGGATTCTTTACCACTGAGCCACCAGGGAAGCCCAAGTTATGGTCCACCTCTTAATGTTAATGTTTATGTTTATGTTAATGTTTCCCCTCCCCTCTCTCCTTAACGTGCTTGTCTAGTGAGCAAAGACTAAGGAACTCAGACTTCCACAACATTAGGAAAAAGGGGAGGATTTCCCCCATTATTCTTTAAAGCTCATCAACATTCCAACCTATCATTTTCTAAAAAAAACAAACAAAAAATAGACCTATGTAACCATGTACACATTAACTGATTTATTTTTTAGTGCTCTGTGTACTTGACATAAAACAGTTTGGTGTACAGACTTATCCATGGAAAGGACTCATATGTTGGAAACTAAATGTCATAATGCAAAAATGAGCAAATCTAGACATGATGTCCCATCTGAATGGCTGGGACTTGGGGGCAGCAGTAGGGGGGTGGTTATCTGACCTCGGAGAGATGTGAAAAGTCTTCCTTCCATCTTGCACAAGCAGGAAGTGGCTTTTTGGCAGCTTGGAAACTCTAAGGGTGTGCCAGGAGCCTAGCATTTAACTTTTGCCTCTAACATTTAACTTAAAGCCTCTCGAGCCCCCGAATCTCATTAATCCTCTCTCAAAGAGAAGACTGTCTCCTAGCGCTCCAACTAGGTCCGGATGATTACCTTTTCCAAAGAGGGCACCATGGAGGCCGTTGATTCTCCAGTCAAAGTTGTGAATGCAAATCGCCTCCACGAACTCACTGCTGGTGCCATGGAAGAGCATTTGTTCATTAATCTGAGGCACGCCTCTTTTTTTCTTGAGCTGAGCCTTTTTCCTAAAAACACAATGCACAGACACAAAACACACACAAGTCTACTGTAGGTGGCATCCCTGATTCTTCAAGGAGTGAAGCGCAATAGAAAGGGTGAAACAGAAAACGGTAATTTAACATCTACCGTAAGGGGACATATAATAGCTCTGGAAAAAAGATAATCTCAAATGCTCTTGGGACATCTAAATTCGTTCATCAAAAATTACTAGTTAACAGACAAGGGTAAAAATTATACCCCAAACTACACTATAAATCAACTATACTTCAATTAAATATTTTAATTTTAAAAATTAAAAAAAAAAAAAACCTCTAGATCTCCCAGATGATGCCCCATCACCGTAAAATGACTGATTGCTTAAACCAGTCAAGCTTTACCGATACCTAAAAATGACACTACAGACAATAAATAACTGTTCACAGAGTCTCTAAATAGTGAAATTCCTTGAGCAAGGACTATGCCTTGATCATTTTATCCCCAAAGTGCGACATGTTAGTTGAACTGCACTTTTGAATCTTCAGGCTGGAAGGGACATAAAACCATCCAGTTCAACCCTCTTGTAAGTGGACAAACCTCTTCCAAAACATACAAAGATATTCCACGAAGGACTTACTGTAAAAGCAAAAAAACAAACATACTAAAAATGGCCTAAAATCCTCTCAAGAGAAAAAACTGAACAAATAATTACATATTTAGATATGAAAATTAAAATAATGAAATAGGTATACGTGTATTAACACTGATAACTCTTTTACAGACAACATTATTTTTCAAAAGAATGATGCAGAAAGAGACGTATAACTCAAAATAATAATGTGTATTGTATACAAACGAAGGTAGTAAAAACTATCCAACTGTGGGTAAGAACGGCTGTCCCCAGCCTTTCAGGCACCAGGGACCGGTTTTGTGGAAGACGATCCTTCCACGGACCAGGGGTGGGAGGATGATTTCGGGATGACTCAAGGGAACGACATGTATTGTGCACTTTATTTCCATTATTATTGTACCAGCTCCAACCTCAGGGGGTCAGGCATTAGATCACAGAGGTTGGTGACCCCTGCTGTACAGGAAGTTGGCAGCTTACAGAGCAGCTCTCCCTGGGGATGAGGAAGAGGCTGGGAAACCAGGTCAAAACACGTGGAGAAGAGCACGGGGTGCCACTGGCGGTGAACACCATTGAGCGTTTGTGCTTTGCCGTCTCTGAGGCTGCAGAAAGTCTCAGAGGCCAAGGAGCAGGGTTCCGAGTGGAAATGGTCTCACCTGCAGAAGAACTCCCACAAGTCTAGGTTTTGAATTCTCTGAATCCTTTTAATTCTGTTGCGGTCCATTGTTTTCCCAAAGAGACTAGCGACTTCATTGTATTCGTGTGTCTGATTGTGCAATGGAATAAGCTGGAAAGAGAAGTTGGCACCGTGTTACCCGGGTTCTTCCCCACCTCTCCCGCGGCGGGTGGTCGCTGGGTGCTGCCCTCACCTGGTAGGGCAGCTCGGTGTTCACGTTCTCCCAGTGTGGCGGCATGGGGATGGCCTCGTTCTCACAGATGTAACTTGGAGCAGAAAAGACAAAACAACGTTTTAGAAGCCAATTATAATCACGGTCAACGACTCAGACATTTTCTCCCAAGCTGAATTATCATGTGACAAAAGCAGTAAAGTGTCGTCCTTGGTTTCTTTATTTTAAAACATTTACTGAATATTGGCTTGTGTGCAACTTTTTTAGGGGCTGCGTTGAGAAATCTGATGGGAAACTTCAAGAACGATATTATTTCAATCTTGTTTTCCTGAATTTGCCAGAGTTTCTTTTAAATGTAGGAAGACTTTAGGTGAAGAAAAGTAATTTCCAAGAAGAAAATCAACTTCTTGATTAAAATAAAACTCTTTTAACAGATTTAGTGTCTATTAAATACCACCCAGAACCCTCAGCTACATGTTCAATGTCCTTCAAGATGTATTATTAACTCAAATCTAAACCTTTCTCTCTTTATTGTCCACTAGGCCCCTGCACGGTCCTAATTAATTCACCCGAAGCAGAAGCTGGCAAAGTCATCTACCATGTTTAAGCCACTGGATGTGAACACAGAAAAAGACAATGACCTTGGGGAGCTTGATGGCAGAAGGCTATAACTGATACATGAATCCCGTCTGGTGACTGGAAGTTGTAGAAGAAATGTATCAACTTCTAGCCTGTCTTTAATCTAGCCTGTCTTTAATTTATTTTTTATTTTTTTAACTCGTTTTACCTTTGGGGACATCACACAATCATGATTTAAAGATGGGGACAAGAGTTTGAGCAAACTCAGGGAGATAGTGAAGGACAGGAAAGCCTGGCGTGCTGCAGTCCATGGTGTCGCAAAGAATCGGACATGACTCAGTGACTGGACAACAAAGGTGTAAGAGAGTGAGTGGTGGATGGCTTCCCTCCCTCTCCAGTCCCCGGTCTAGTTCTCACCTCTTGCCTCCACGCCGAGTAATCACTGCTTTTAGTCTCTTGGGTATTCTAGAACTTTAGGTTAACACAAACCTATGGGGTTTTTTGTCTGTTTGTTTTGCACACAGGAATGGCAGCATATTCCTGTGTCTTTTGTAGCTGCTCTATTTTTTTCACTATGTTCTCAGAGACCCTTCTGTATCATGGAGAGAACTCCCTAGCACACAGCCTGGCACACGCAGACACTCTGGACACTGGAGGATGAAGGCGTGCATTCTACTGATGCAGGGTACCCCAGTGCATGGACACACCCCCTCCTATTGATCACAGGTTCCCTATGGATGACATTTGGCTGTTTTCAACTCTTGCTGCCATTAAGGATGCTAGAGAACAAGTCTGTCCACTTGTCATTGTACATGGCCACTTGTCAAATTTTAAGAAAACATTTTTGGAATGGCATTTCTGGGTCAAAGAATATATTTATTCCTGACTTTAACAGAAACTTCCCAGAGGCCCTCCTGGAAGGCTACAGTCATTGACATTCCCAGCAGAAATGTAGAGAATGCCTACTTGTCCACAACCTCTCCGAAGAGGCGTGTTATCAGACTCTGGAATTTCTGTCAATCTGATAGTAAGAAATAACCTGGTATAATTTGTATTTCTCTTTTTTATAAGTGAGGCTGCATGAACTGCACAAATTCTTTTCTTATTCTTCTAAGGGGCTATTGGTTTTCTACTTAGAGATTCTTCAAAGTACTTCATATACTCCAGAGATTATGATACCATGTAACAATACCTTTCCCAGGTTTTCTTTGTTTTTTGTTTGTTTTTTTCACTTTGCCTGAAGTATCTTTTTTGCTTCCCAGGTGGCTCAGTGGTAAAGTATCTGCCTGCAATGCAGGAGGCCTGGTTCGATTCCTGGGTTGGGAAGATCCCCTGGAGAAGGAAAAGGCAGCCCACTGCAATATTCTTGCCTAGAGAATCCCATGGACAGAGGAGCCTGGCAGGCTACAGTCCATGGGACTGCAAACAGTCAGGCACAACTTGGCGACTAAGCAACGACAGAAGTATCCTTCAGCTATGTAAAACGTTTTTGTTTGCTTATTTGTTGAATATTTACAGCCTTGGTTAATTGCAAATTTCTTGCCAACAGGAAATGTGCTATTCACTTTGCATGTCATAAGCGCTCAGTGTATTCCCGCAATAAACAAGCATTTCTGTATCAACACCTCTTGGTCGTCATTGCTCGTCTGTATCCTGCCTAACCATTCTTCCTTTTATTATCCTGCGTCTTGGACTCCGTTCTGGTTATTTCCCCCCCTCTCCTGTCTTTGTGCTATGGCTTCTATGGTCTGTGAGCGAACAAAGTGCCTAGCATTACATGCCTCTCCCCACAAAAGGACACCAGATATAGTGACATACAATTACTATAACATTTTTCATTATTATGTCTCATTTTTCTCTTGGATTACATACCCTCTGAAGATAAGCAATTCCTTTCTTAAATTCCTTGTACTTAAGAATAAGGATATGATGAAGCTGGTAAGGAAGTAAAGTTCTCTCCCTTCCTAGAGCATTCATTATACAAGTACTTGCATAACTTATAAATCATGATCCTAAAATATATGCCCAAAGTCCCAAGAAGAGAAACTTCAAAAACTTTTTTCTTTAATCCTTTCAAAACATCTCCTTGGAAGAAGCAAATGGGCATCTCCTACAATTCACATGCTATTAAACAGCATTTTTTGTTTGTTTCATTTTAAATTCTTTGAACAACAGGAATCTCAATACTCAATTGAGGAATCATTCCCAATAATAGGAGACACGCCCTAAAGTTTTTCCCTTCAACTTTACTCATGTGAATAACACCTATTTATTCTCTTGTTTCTCTTGTGACATTTATAGCAGGGCTTCCCTGGTGGCTCAGTGGTAAAGAATCTGCCTGCCAATGCAGGAGATGTGGGTTCGATCCCTGGGTCAGGAAGATCCCCTGAAGGAGGAAATGGCAACCCACTGCAGTATTCTTGCCTGGAGAATCCCCATGGACAGAAGAGCCTTGTGGGGCTACAACCCACGGGGTCTCAGAGTGGGACATGACTTGGTGACTAAACCACAAGGCATTTATAGCTTTTCAGGATAGGACAGCAGGCAGCTGGGCCACCGTCCCATGCGCTCCTGTCTTCCCAGGCCCCCTTAGTCACTGCAGATCTGAAATTACCTCCACAAGTTGCCCTGTGGGGTTCAGTGGAGGTGAGGACAAAGTGGGTAATTACTCAGGATTTACAACCCAAATAATTGGATGGTTCCAGGAGAGTCTTTCCAAGCTAATTTGAACTTACCTCGGTAGGTTATTTTAAGGATTTATAGTAGAGATCATTAGGCATTTTTAAACTACCGCTCAAACTGCTCTAAAGAATTGAAAAATACATCTATCTAAGGGAAATGAAAAGGACGACAGGAAAGGAAATGCCAGTCAAAAATGACAGTACGGCTCATGCATCAACAAATGTGAAATTCAGTAAAGATTAATATTAAGATCATTAAATAACCCACCAAAACATTCTCCGTCTACTTATTCCTCTGCCAAACGTTAAAGAAGAGGAGAGGGACAGCCCACTCTTTGCAGCCCATTCCCCCACAATACCTGAAAGCACTGATGGAAAAGGGGGCTCTTTTTATTAAGCGCTGCTTCCCCGTGGTGAGGTTCATCTGCTTCATTTCTGTGCACGGAGACAAAGAGGTGAGTCACGGGAACACGCTGGGCGACGCGACGTCACGAAGCTCTGCAGCCGCACAATCGACGGTCAAGGACCACGGGCTTCAGGAGCAGCTGCCAGCAGCAGCGTTACTAGGGATGCCTGACCGCACACCTGGCTGCCAGCTTCCCCGCTGGGTCTAAGCTAACACAGGAGGAGGCCACCCTCACACACGGCTCAGTGTGTAGGGTCTATTCCTTTTCGTACCATGCTTGAGTTAAACATGTGAACAGAGAGGGGTTCTCAACTTTGGAAAATTAAAGGTACTAGGAAGAGAAAGAAAGTACTGAATTTTCTGACTGGCTTCTTTAATGTTTGATTGTTTCAAAAATTTTGGAAATAACAACAAAAACATAAAAGATACATTACCATGATAAAACTTGCACAACTCACAGTTTCAAAAATTTGTACATTCCTTGCGTTCTCTGTAAATTGTACACCTAAACCAAAAAAATAGAAAACCTAGCTAGACTCAGTACAGACTTACACGAGAGATGCTAGTGGTAAGAGGCTAATGAATGACTGACGTATCACTTTCTTCTCTCTTCTCTTGCTCAGCCATGGCGGTATTTGCCAGGTCCACCTCATCATCCCCACCGAGGTCGGTGCTAAGTCTTACCGAGGGGATTCTGGTCAGTTCACCACCTTGTCTAAGTGGATGTCATTCCACTCCAAGATGAGGTGGCCCACCCAGCCGGGCTGACGCTGTGAGAAGTGTGCTCACCCTCCTGGGCTGACGCTGTGAGAAGTGTGCTCACCCCCCTGGACGCCTAGGCTCTGCACACGCTGGCGCAGCCACCATGCGGCGAGAAAGCAGGTCGTCTCAGAAGCTGAGCTGGCTCGTGACAAAATGATGGGGGCTAATTTTGCCAATGTACATGTGAAATGCTAATACCTACACTTTCGAAACAGTGTCATTATATAGAGGGGTGGGAGCTGGTGTTTATGTGACTCTTGTTCTTTGATAGACTTTTCTTTTTTTTTTTAAACAAACTGCACTGTCCAAGAGAAATGCTCCCCCAGATACAGTTCACTAGAAAGTATTCTTTCAAAGACACATGGCTTGCTGGAGCACCGACCAAACGCTTTGACGAGTCCTGCCCTCCACGTGAAGCTTGAGGTCTGCACGTCATGACGTCCCAGTGCGGCTTCAACACTGACAGGTGTGCACCAGCCTCACATGTCCACCAGCACCTTCCGTCTAAGACAAGTGTCGGGCCCCTTAAAGGCAGCCAATTTGCCTAATGTTGTAAAAAATGCTATGTTTAGTCAGCACTGCTGCTGCTGCTGCTGCTGCTAAGTCGCTTCAGTCGTGTCTGACTCTGTGTGACCCCACAGACGGCAGCGCACCAGGCTCCCCGGTCCCTGGGATTCTCCAGGCAAGAACACTGGAGTGGGTTGCCATTTCCTTCTCCAGTGCATGAAAGTGAAAAGTGAAAGTGAAGTTGCCCAGTCGTGTCCGACTCCTAGCAACCCCATGGGCTGCAGCCTACCAGGCTTCTCCATCCATGGGATTTGCCAGGCAAGAGTACTGGAGTGGGGTGCCATTGCCTTCTCAGTAGTCAGCACTAACTCTTGATTAAAAACAAACAAACAACTCTGGGGGCACAGCAGTCACTGGAGACTTGGCTGCATCAATGTCTTAGTGGAAAATTTAACCCCCTTCAGCATGTCTGGGCCTTGGCTCCTCTAGGGCAATCTCCTGGGTTTCACCAGCCCCCTACCCCCCACCACAGCCAGCGCTCACTGTTATAAGGACTCCACTCTCAGGAACCAGGAAAGAACACCTGACCTGGATGACAGAGCTGTGTGGCAGCACAAAGGCACTGTTGTTAAGAAAGCCGCCCTCCCTCCAGGTCCTGTTTGCCTCTGAGCAGTAAACAGTTGAGGCTGGCAACTGGAGAAGGCAGTGTGAGTGCAAGAGGTTTGTCAAAGGGTCTCTAAAAGCATGCCCTTGGATTTCATCACAGATGAATGTCCATCCGGGATTAATTTCATCACAGATGAAATCCAAGTGGGGCTGATTTCCAGACTAGCTGGCTGGAAATGAGAGATCCAGAAATCAGAAAGTGGTCAAAGGCAATGTCCACTGAAGAGTGGTTTTCTAGGCAAGACACCAAGAGATGGGTCATTTGGCTGAACTTTGGTCTTAAAACTAGAACCGGCCACCTAGGACTTTGTCACGTAACTGCTCTGGTTGATCCTGAAATCACCTGATGGCTCCTACCTATTTCAAGAGACTTAAAGGATGAGGAGCAACACAATGGCTTAGAGGCGTTTTGTGTTCCTTAGGTGAGAAGCATTATATGAAGTGAAGAGATACGAAACTCTCCATGTACATCACTATCTATAAGCATATGAACACACCTTTATAAAAGGCAAATCCAAAAGATTTTAAATGTTGAATTTTTGTAGAGGCATCTTTATGTGTTACAAAAAGGGTTTACTTTGCCATTTGCAAATATTAATATATCAACTAATCCTGATCTGCAGAACTGTAGATTACACCATATCAACACACTAAGAACACACAACTATTAGGGGAAAAAAACATACCTGCAAAGTCTATCTTGTAGCTGAATTTGGAAGTGGTAAAAGAAATGGAGCCACAAGGGTTTGCTTTGAAGCTTTTTTCGATATCTTCACTGCTAACTGAACACTGAATGTTGGTATCCGGCTTTAAGACAAACCAGAAAGTTCATTTACCAGCTGTTCACAGAAACGGCTTGGCCACAGAGGCAGGTACTGGGGGACAAGACAGAGAATGGAGGGACAGAGGAAACTTGCTGACCTGTCCTAGTTACCAACACATGGGGAGAATCGGCTAAGACAACATGTGGGCAAAGGCTTAAGGATTTTCAGCACACACACACAAAAAACTTTAATGACTGGTTATAAGGCCTTTTTCCAAAGTATTGCAATATTCTCAGATTATTGCCAAAATGACACATCTTAAGTGGCTCAAATCAAATCTTTTAAGTAGCCTCGTAAGTGAAAAAAGAAAAAGGACCACAAACTTTTGAGTGTGAGCTCACGTCTCAGCTTAACTGTTAATTAACTGTGTGACTTGGGACCAGTTACATTAACTTTCCTGAGTTTCCCAGTCTTTGGCTGTTTTAAGAGAGTGTTAGCATCTGCTTTCGGGCTGCTATGAGGCTGGAGAACACATATCTACACCCTCTGACTTGACACTGGGAGCACAGAGGCGCTTCATGCAGGCTTGGTCTCTTCCCTGACCATTTGTCCACCAAGCCAGGCCTGGCCTTGCGCACACATGCCCAGACCACACACCCCGCAGACACGCTCATCCCGCAGACACGCTCACCCTCTGGACACATAGAAAACATACGCCGTACCTTCTAAGAAAACACTGTGAAAACCTGGGGAAGGGGAGAGGAGCCAAAGAGTTTGACTTTTCTTTTAGTTCCGCTCTCTGACTTCCCTAAGGTTTGGTTTCTGGCGGGTGCAGCTTCTACTGATTTTTCACGCGAGCATGACGATGCTCCGCGTTTAACCCCCGCCGCCCCACCCAGAGGGGCGCTACCTGAAACATGTGCCACTTGCCGCACTCCGCCAAGTAAAACCAGCCCCACTGTGTGTCTGACGTGTCCATCTCATCCACCTCGCTGTCTGTCGTCTTGGGTAAGAATTCTTCTGCTTTGTGAAACATCTCCTGAAGTGCCGGAAAGAGAGAGGAAGAGATCGTTTTCTTAGCAATCAGTGCGCTGTTTACACATCACTTTTTTTTTTTTTTACTTATTTATTTAATGTATTTACTTGGCTGCAGGTCCAGGGGGCCGCTAGCGGTAAATAACCCACCTGCCAATGCATGAGACTTAAGAAACGCCAAGTTTGATCCCTGGGTCGGGAAGACTCCCTGGAGGAGGAAATGGCAATCCACTCCAGTATTCTTGCCTGGAGAACCCCATGGACAGAGGAGCCTAGCAGGCCATGGTCCATAGGGTCACCAAGGGTCGGACATGACTGAAGTGACTTAGCATCCACACCACATCTTGGTTGTGGCATGTGGGATCCCGTTCCCTAACCAAGGATTGAACATCGGCCCCCTGCATTGGGAACACTGAGTCTTAGCCACTGGACACCAGGAAGTTTCTACACATCATTTTTCTTCTCACAAAGACCTGTATGTCCACTGTGATGCTGACAAGCAGCATACTGTCTCGCATATTGGCTCTGAAGATAAACATTTAAAATGATGAATATCACATTTGCACATCGGACATGGAACATAAAGTTCCAGTTTTTAGCAGCAACTGCTGGAGAAACAGTTTGGAGGTTTTGGATTAACTGCTTATAAGAGAAGTTCCCAGAGTGGGCTGTTTAGGGAAAAAAAAAAGGAAAGCCTCAGTGTGTGTGCTCAGTCTCTAAGTCATGTCTGACTGTTTTGCGACCCTAGGACTGGAGCCCGCCAGGCTCCTCTGTTAGATTTCCCAGGAGTGGGTTGCTGTTTCCTTCTCCAGGGAATCTTCCCAAGGGGTCAAACCCAAATCTCTCATGTCTTCCACATTGGCAGGCAGGTTCTTTACCACTGCACCACCTGGGAAGCCTCGATTCAGTCTGGGATTGATTATGAAGTAAACCACAAATTTTAATTTTACACTTAAACTGTCCATGGTCTGTTTAAAAAATCTTGGTGTTTATTTAAAAAAAAAATATTGACTATCATTGCTTAACAAATAAGACAATCAATCAGACACTTGGGTGGATGCATCGATGTCCCTGCCACCACTTAAGCAAGCTGTATCAGCACTGAGAAGCACTCCAGCTTCTCAGTTCAGCGCCGAGAAATGTGTCTTATCCTCTGTTCATGTATTTGGCTGAAGGATTCACGCTACCACTACTAGTTACGACCAAATACTGACACATTTGATTTTTGTTTTAAACATTTGTATTTTGGGAACTCGCTGGTGGTCCAGCGGCTGAGACTGAAGAGTTTTCACTGCCAGGGCCCGATTCAATCCCTGGCTAGGGAACTAAGATCCTGCAAGCTGTGTGGCATATCTTTAAAAAAAGCAGTTAATTTTCATATTTCATTTAATGGGATGGAAAGATGTTTGTAATATATAGTATTGAGAGTACAAAAAGGCTATAATAAATGGAAACAGTATGATCCAATTTTAATAAAAATATACATCTATCTTTACCCACATAAATGTGTATATGTCTATATATGCACATGTGTATATGCATACACACAGAAAAGTCCAAATGGATATACATTTAACACGGCTTTTTCTCTGAATGTTAGGATAATAATAGTAATAATAGTAACCCTTATATAACTCTTCAGTTCAGCTCACTTCAGTTCAGTCGCTCAGTCATGTCCGACTCTTTGTGACCCCATGGACTGCAGCACGCCAGGCCTCCCTCTTTAACACCAACTCCCAGAGTCCACCCAAACTCATGTCCATCGAGTCAATGATGCCATCCAACCATCTCATCCTCTGTCGTCCCCTTCTCCTCCTGCCCTCAATCTTTCCCAGCATCAGTCTGTTCAAATGAGTCAGCTCTTCGCACCAGGTGGCCAGTGTTGGGAGTTTCAGCTTCAGCATCAGTCCTTCCAGTGAACACCCAGGACTGATCTATAGGATGGGCTCTTCCTAGGTGCCAGATGCTGTCCCCAGTACTGCACGAGCAACACTCACTACAGCCCTGTAACATAGGTACTATTACTACCCCACATTTATAAATGAGAAGGTCACACCAGGGAAGCCAGGGTTCAAACCCAGGCAGTGCAGACCCAGGGTCTGTGCACTTCCACACGATGGAACACTGCCTTATATTTCCTTATCAATGATTTTACAATCTTGTCTATATCATGTACATGTTATTATTTTTGAAAGTTTTAAACACTTTTGGGTGGAGAATGTGATGAAGAGGAGGTCACCAGAAAAGAGGGAAAGAGGTGAGTCATGAAGATTCAACTTTACCTAGAACGCAGCTTCCTGTCCTCATTCTCTAAGGGTTTTTAAATTACTAAATTTGCACAGCTAATATATGAATATATTCTCCTTGCAAAAAAGCAGAACATTCAAGATAAAGCTAAAGACTTCTTTGACCATCATTTCCCTTCCTGGTGGCTCTCACCTGCTTTCTCCACGGTTAATCAACACTATTCACTTAACTGTGTATCATTCAGACTTTGTGTGTGTGTGTGTGTGTATGTGTGTGTGTTTCATCATACACACACACACACAAAGTTAAACGGTTACTGGTGATTTGTCATAACTTTAATTTCCTGTATCTCTGATTTTTCTTTTTTTTTTTTTTTTGGCAAAGAATATGTACTACTTGGGCAATTTGGAAAATACTTGTTTTAAATTTCATTCTTTCAAGTATCCAGAAGTGGTGTCACCTGGGATAAGCTTCTATGCCCTTGTTGAGAAACCTTCTATGCCCGGTTTCTTCTCACAAACCTGAGATGAGAAGATCCTTCTTCCCTGGCTGCTGGGAGACATGACGCCCAGTCCTGCAGAGTACCAAGCACAGTACCTGAGCACAGGGGATGGGGCTTGTTATTTTTTCATTCATTTTTGGAAACTCTCTCCAAGGAACGCTTTGTAATTATGTTCAGGAATTTCCCTTCATGTTTTAAAGTGGATTGGCTGCTAAGAAATGAAAACCAGAACACCCTCAGAGCAAGAGCTGTAGATTTAGGCTCTGCTGTGTGGCTCAGTAGGTAAAGAATCCGCCTGCCAACGCAGGAGACATGGCCTTGAACCCTGGGTTCGGAAGATCCCCTGGAAGAGGAAACGGCAACCCACTCCAGTGTTCTTGCCCGGAAAATCCCATGGACAGAGGTGCCTGGCAGGCTACAGTCCGTGAGGTCACAGAGTCAGATGTGATTTAGCAGCTGAGCACACAGCACCCGCACTCCACCTTATATATTTTACCAGGAATAAAGGCAGTGATTTAAATTTTAAGACCAGTTGTGTAAGTTATTCACAGCGCCTACTCTTCCTTATTATTTACTCTTCACCTCATTTGCCCATTTTACTGTGAGAGACACAGAAAGCAAGAGTGACCTAAATTTAGTTTTTCTTCCGAAAATAACTTGAAAAATTGGGAAGGATGAATTTCAAGGAAATAGTTCGGATAAATATTTGGCTTATGAGTTCCATCGAGGAGAAGAGGGATGGGAAGTAGAAAAGCCCCCCGGACACAGCAAACATGCCACCGGTGTGCTGCGGTGCGTCACACTAACCCAGGACCACACCGCGAGCCAGGTCACAAGGGGGCCTGTTCACCACAGTCCTTTCCAGGAGGCCCGTCAAAGGCAGCTGTGTGTGTGTCAACAGGCCAGAGGGGCGCCCAGGACAGACGTGTCTCATCATCCCTGTATAGAGAGGGCCATACCACAGGCCGGTACCACTGCCCTAAGGAGCTTCAGATTTTATAAAATTCCTCGTCAATTTACACTAATTTTTCCCTCCACAATCCAAGGCACAAGAGAAGTCATTATCCTCCAATTAATGTTGGGGGGGAGGGGGGGAACGAAATAGAGGAAAGATAATTACATTGTCTAGAATCACACAGCTGGCAGTTCAAAGAAGATTCTAGAAATATCCGAGGCCTCTGGAGCGTCCGTTCTTCCCTAAAATGCCAGCCCCCTGTCTCTTCTCTCCTCTGGGGCTAAAGGTGAATGTGACCGCTTTGCTTCACAGATGCTATGACTTTCTTTCTATAGACTCAGTTCATAAGACTAACTTGTATGGTTTTCAACAAGTTCACCCTCCAAAAGAATGGCTAGTGTATATAATTAGGCTCAAAGAGGTAAGTCAAGCTTCAGTGAATACCTTTAAAATACTGTAACCACAGAAGTAATGTATCGAGGTTATGATACATTTATAGGCAATGAAAGGAGTGTGTACAAGCTGTCCACCAGAGAGGAGGCAGTCAATAAATGTCAGTGAGATGGGTTCGATCAGCCAGGATTCCATACTCTGCTTGATCTTCTGGTTAACTGGCAGACAATGATACTTCCTGCACATCAGGCTGAGGAGAAAAAAAAAAAGTTAATGTAAAGTGGAAAAAAACGTTTTGTAAATTTTCAAGTGCAATGCGTATGCTGGAGGAGCCTGTCTACAATGCTGGCTTTTCCAAAGGGAATATTTATGGGGCCTGGGAGCAATCAGTTTGGATCATCAAATTGAAAGGCCAGGTGGAAGATAAGTTTAAAGTCAAAATCCTGGCCTGTGAGAGAAAAATGACATTCCAGATGGCTAAAACCCTCTGATAAGTTGATTAAAGTAAGTATCACTTGTTTGGTTAGTATAAACATAACACCTTGAGGAAATAATATTTGGTAATGAAAACCTCCTTGTTTCTTATATGTGTCAAAGCGTGAACTGTTAGTCGATCAGTTGCATCCGACTCTTTGCAACCCCATGGACTGCAGCCTCCTCTGTCCATGGGATTATCCAAGTAAGAATACTAGAGTGGGTTGCCATTTCCTGCTCCAAGAAATCTTCCCAACCCAACGATCAAACCTGGGTCTCCTGCACTGCAGGCAGATTCTTCACCATCTGAGCCACCAGGAAAGCCCCCCTTATTATAGGAAGAAGGTCCAAAACTAGGTATCAAAAGCTTAGAAACAGGGTGGAACTTTTGGAATGACAAAACTGCATTTTAACTGGTGGACATTATTTTAAAGAACAACAACATTTAGTCTCTGGAAACTATCCTAAGAGCATAAAGCAAAAGTATTTGCTCAAGAAAATCTACGAAGTCTCAGAGCAGGCAAGGGAGGGTCTGGCCTTTGAGCTGAGGTCTGCTCCATCAGCCCTGCTCCCCCTGCTCTGTGTTGCAGACAAGAAGACAGGGGTTTCCTCTCTGTCCAGCTGCTAGTCTGGGGCTACGACACCCTGGAAGGGGCCGACTGCCCCCACGTGCAGAAGGTCTATTTCGGGCAGACAACACCAAGGACTCGTCTCCTTTCCTCTACCCAGTCCCCACTCATTTGGTGGAAGCTCCTGTCCAGACCCAACATGCTGTGAATACGGGGCCCTGACTGCTTCCACCTAGTCTGCTCCCAGGGTAAAGTTTTCATGGCAGGAGGAGTAAGTCAAGACGACCGAGGGCTGTCATCTCCCCTCTCGCCCAGTGCCCACTCAGAGAAAGGTGGCACTCTAGGAAGAATGGGCTCCCATCTCCAGCTCCAGGTGCAGTGACACTGGGGTTCTATTTACTGGAGCAAAGGTACACCCCTGCTTAGGGTGTAGAGATCCATGTATCTGCCTGAGGGGGCTGGCTTTACGTGAACAGAGAGTAGAGAACCTCATGCCTAAGAACATTATTGGAAAAAAAAAAAGCAATCTTTTCATGAAATTAAGGAGAAGCTCTGATATAAGCAGAATGGCAGACTAGTCAAAAAGTAACATAGAGAACCAGGGAAAGCCAACAAGAGCCCACATGGAATCAAGAGTGGCAGTGGGAAGGCTGTGCACAAGCTCTAGGCTGTACCAACCCAGGAGTGGTCAGAGCAGGTCCTGGGGCCTATGTGACATCTCCAAGGCTGCACACCAATCCATCAGCATGCGGGGAACCTCACTGGCACAGGGGCTTAAACATTTCTTCTAACAAAACACCAAGTGAACTGCCCTTTTCTGCCGAGTCTTTTATTAAAAAATCAGTTGTCCACGTTTGTGGGCCTACTTCTAGACCTTCTATTCTAATAAACATTTTTTCTATTTTGAATACATGGTTTTGAGTGGAGTTTCATGTCATGTTGCTTGCTCAGTCGTGTCCAACTCTCTGACCTGTAGCCCGCCAGGCTCCTTTATCCATGGAATTTTCCAGGCAAGAATACTGGAGTGGGTTGCAATTTCCTCCTCCAGGGGATCTTCCCGATCCAGGGATTGAACCCATGTCTCTGGCATCTCCTGCATTAGCAGGTGGATTCTTTACCACTAGTGCCACTTAGGAAGTCCACAGTTTCATACTGAATCTTTTAATCAGGTAGCATTCAGTTCAGTTCAGTTGCTCAGCTGTTTCCAACTCTTTGCAACCCCATGAACCACAACACACCAAGCCTCCCTGTCCATCATCAACTCCTGGAGTCCACCCAAATCCATGTCCATTGTGTCGGTTATGCCATCCAACCATCTCATCCTCTGTCATCCCCTTCTCCTCCTGCCCTCAATCTTTCCCAGCATCAGGGTCTTTTCAAATGAGTCAACTCTTTGCATGAGGTTGCCAAAGTATTGAAGTTTCAGCTTCAGCATCAGTCCTTCCAATGAACACTCAGGACTGATTTCCTTTAGGATGGACTGGTTGGATCTCCTTGCTGTCCAAGGGACTCTCAAGAGTCTTCTCCAACACTATAGTTCAAAAGCATCAATTCATCAGTGCTCAGCTTTCTTCACAGTCCAACTCTCACATCCATACATGACCACTGGAAAAACCATAGCCTTGACTAGACGGACCTTTGTTGGCAAAGTAATCTCTCTGCTTTTTAATATGCTATCTAGGTTGGTCATAACTTTCCTTCCAAGGAGTAAGTGTCTTTTAATTTCATGGCTGCAATCACCATCTGCAGTGATTTTGGAGCCCCCCCAAAAACAAGTCTGACACTGTTTCCCCATCTATTTCCCATGAAGTGATGGGACCAGATGCCATGATCTTAGTTTTCTGAATATTGAGCTTTAAGCCAACTTTTTCACTCTCCTCTTTCACTTTCATCAAGAGGCTCTTATAGTTCTTCTTCACTTTCTGCCACAAGGGTGGTGTCATCTGCATATCTGAAGTTACTGATTTCTCCCGGCAATCTTGATTCCAGCTTGTGCTTCTTCCAGCCCAGCGTTTCTCATGATGTACTCTGCATAGAAGTTAAACAAGCAGGGTGACAATATACAGCCTTGACGTACTCCTTTTCCTATTTGGAACCAGTCTGTTGTTCCACGTCCAGTTCTAATTGTTGCTTCCTGACCTGTATACAGGTTTCTCAAGAGGAGGTCAGGTGGTCTGGTTCACACTCCAAATTTGTTCTTCTTTCTCAGAACTGCTTTGGCAAGTCTAGGTCCATTCATATTTGACTGGGATTGAATAGTGAGTGAGCTACCTGGAACTGGCATCTCAACAATATTTAGTATTCCAACCCATGAATGAGGTATGTCTCTTGACTTATTTACATCTTCTTTAACTGTTTTCAATAATGTTTTATAGTTTTCAATGTACAGATCCCACACATCATTTCTGCAAGATTCATACCTAGGTATGTCATATTTTTGATACTACTGTAAATGGAACTGCATTTGAAATTTCAATTTCTGATTGAATGTTGCTAGTATGTAGATATATGTTGATTTGGGGATATGGTTTCTGTATTTGGCAACCTTAGTAAACTAACTTATTAATTCTAGAAAACTTCTGGACATTTCATCACATTTCTATATAGGCGTCATACAGACAGAAGCTTTCCTTCTTTCTTCTAGCATACAGATGTCTGTTTTTTCTTTTCTGTGCTTTTTCTTGTCTTACTGCACTGGTTATAATTTCCAGGATAAAGGTACATAAACAACAAGCATCACTTCCTCATTCCTGATCTTAGTGGGGAAGCATTCAGTCTTTGACTACTAAGTTTAATATTAGATACAGGTATTTCATAGATGTCCCATGTGTCAGGGGTCCCCAAGGTCAACCTGAGGCTCATGAGAGAAGAATTCACAGGATTGAGTTGGTCAATTCATAGCTATAGTTTATTACAGTAAAAGTACACAGAGTGAAATAAACACCACAGGGAAATTGGATGGGGTGAAGTCCAGAGGAACCATGTTCAAGCTTTCAAGTGTCCCTTCCCACTGGAGTCACACAGGACACTTAATTCTCCCAGAAACTATGTGGGCAACAGAGTGCTGCCCACCAAGGACATTCACCTGAGCCTAGGTGTCCAGGGATTCTACTGGGTATTGGTCATGCAAGCATATAGCACCTGTGTGGGTGACCTACCTCAGCTGCCAAAGTTCCAGACCTCCAGAAGGTTAGAACTCATCATGAATCACACTGCTAGTATAAACTATCTGGACACTGATAGAGCATGGCTGAAGATCACGACCATGCAACTAGACTCATTAGATAACCAATTCCAAGAGTTCAGTTCTTGGAGTTCAGCAAAGGACAGTCATGAAAACAGGTATTGGTCATTGCACATTCTTGAGAATGTGCCGAGTTTAAGCAGCCCAGGCCTGTTCAGTTAACCTTCTCTGTACACCCCTTCTCAGGCTGAGCATCTTTTCTTCTGGTCCTAGGCAGCTCAGAACTTGTATCAGGAATAGATACTGGATTTTGTCAAATGCAATTTCTGCATGCATTGAAATAATCATATGGTTTTTCATTTTAGTGTATTTGCAGATGAGTTATACTGATTGCTGGGCTTCCCTAATGGCTCAGATGGTAAAGAATCTGCCTGCAATGCAGGAGACCTGGGTCTGATCCCAGGTCAGGAAGATCCCCTGAAGAGAATGGCTACCCACTCCAATATTCTGCCTGAAGAATCCCAGGCACAGAAGGGCATGGTGGGCCACAGTCCATTGGGTCACAAAGAGTCAGACATGACTGAGTGATTAACACATAGTGATTGCTATTCAAATATTAAACAAACCTTGAATTTGGGGGATAAACACCGTTTGGTAATGATGCATTGACCTTAGGTATTATTAGGTCTGATTTGTTAAAATTTTCTTTAGAATGTTCGTGTCTACATTCATTAGGGATGTTGATCTGTAGTTGTCTTATAGCATCTTTGGTTTTGGTATTGGCATGGTGACAGTTTCATAGAATGAGTGGTGAAGTATTACCTTAACTTCAATTTTCTGAAAGTCTGCAAAATTGGTATTATTTCTTCCTTAAATGTTTATAAAAATCACTGGCAAGCAACTGTGCTTGCAGTTTTCTTTGTGGGTAAGTTTTTTCTACAAATTTAAATTCTTTAGTAAATACTGGGCTATTTGTGTGATTTATTTCTTGAGGGTGCTTTGGTAATTTGTGTCTTAGAGAGAACATGTCAATTTTATCTCAGTCATCACACTAATTGACATTCAGTTGTTCATAACAATCCCCTTACTATCCTTTCACATTTGTAGAATATGTAGTGATACTATCTCTCTCATTCTCAATATTGGTAATTTGTGTTCCCTTTTTCTATTTTTTCTTCTGGTTTCATTTTCTCTGTTGTTTCATTTTTGTGATTTTCACTCTAAACTTTATCTTTGTTCCTGCTTTAGTTTAATTTGCTCTTTTTTTTCTCATTTCTTAAGGAGGAAGCTGTGGTCACTGATTTGTGACTTTTTTTTTTAATATATATAAGCATCTATAACTATAAATTTCCCTCTGAGTACTGCTTAGCAGCATACCACAAATTTGATAGGTTTTCATGTTCTATTTTCCCTTATTTCTTTAATTAATGAGTTTTGTAAGGTTACTATTTACTTACCAATACTTGAGGATTTTTACAGATCTTTTGTTTACTGAATTCTAATTTAATTCCATTTCACTCAGACAGCATACCTATGACCCCAATTCTTTTAAATGTATTTAGACTCCTTTCATGGCCCAGATATATGATCTATATTGCTAAATATTCTCTGTGTAGTTAAAAAAGAAACGTGTATTCAGCAGTTGTTGGATGTAATTAATGGTCTATAAATATTGATCAGCTGAAGCTGATGTTGATAATGTTGTTCAAGTCTTCTATACCCTTGCTCATTCCTAACTACTTAGCCCATCAATTATTGAGACAGGAGTATTAAAATCTCCAACTAAAATGGGATTTGTCTATTTCTCCTTAACAGTTTTATTAGTTTTGTTTCATGTATCTTGATACTCTGTTATTGGGTGTATAAATGTTTAAAGTTGTTTCTGATGAACTGACTTCTTTATCATTAGGATATGGCATTCTTTATAACTAATAATACCATTATCACTGAAACCTACTATAATATTAATACCACTCTTTCTCTCAACTAGAGTTAGCACTGTGTATCTCTTTCCATTTAGTTTTATCCTACTTGTGTCTTCATTTTCCATGTGTGTTTCCTGTAGACAATTTACAGCTGGCTTTTGCTTTTTAATCCAATCTGACAATCTGCCTTCTAACTGGGATGTTTGGAGTATTACTTATTATTATTGATTGGTTAGGTTTATCATCTTGCTATTTGCTTTTTACTTGTCCCCTGTTCTTTGTTCCCTTTTCATCTTTTTTTTTTCAATCTTCTTTTCGGTTGAGTGCTCTGGGGATTCCGCCTCATCTCCTGTGGAGGCTTACTAATTGTAACTGTGTGTCTACACACTGTGCTTATTGGTTCCCTTTCCAGGCACGCTAACACCTACTCTAACTCGGGTTTTCCAGCTTCTGGCCCAGTATCTCCTACCACTGTCACAGACGGACACACGCACGCACACAGGCACTTGCCAGGACCTCCAATGAGCTGTCCTCAGTCCTGTGCACTTCTATCAGACCTTATCTTATTTAACCTCTCAGTAACATTTTACCCATTAATCTAAATTACTTTTTTCTCAGTTTTCATTAAATCACACTCTCCAAATCATCTCAGATTTCTGGCCATGATCCTCAACCGTTTGCATCTTTACATCTATTCATGCTATCACTTCACAGGTTCCTGGTGCTCGGTCCTAGTCCCTTTTTGTCTTCCTTAGCATCTTTAAAACATGGTCCTTAAGAATTAGGAAGTAGTTCAAAGGCATTTTCAGAAAAACAAGTAAAGGAAGACATTTGTTCATATGCAGTTTGCAAAGTTGAAATATAAGCTTAATAATGATTTTCACAAAAAATCTTTATTTTCTTACCATAACGCCTATGTTCGGTCTGTGTTAATCAGTTCATATAAGCTGGTGTTCAGCAAATATAATGGTGTAAAAACAAATAAACTTCCACACAATTTTCAAACAGAGCCTAAATCAATCTCCTTTGTTGATAAGGATACAGAGGAACCCACGCTAAACAGGCATTACCCAGCTAAAATGGGCAAAAGTCTTGCTATTGCTGAGAACCTGTCAATCCAAATTTAATGCCCAATTTAACTGCTGTAACCAAAAAAAAACAAGCTCCTGACAAAATTTCTTTATTAAATTACTCTGTTGGAAGTCACATCTTATCAATGGCACATGATACAGCAGAGCGATTGTTATCACTTGAGTGTTTCAACATGTATTTAGTTTTAAAATTGAACAGACTACTAGAGAGAAAATACAAATCCATTCTTGTAGCATATGTAGTATGTAACAGGGTAGGAGAACTCAACAGCCTTCTGTTCTGTTTACTGATGGGAACTCATGGTACAAGGGAAGTTGGCTTTCATTCAGGCAATGATACTTTTGTGGGCTGTGACGTGGGCTGGAAAAGGTGCGATCCATTCACAACTAAAAGAGCTCAAGCTATACAAACAGCAAGGAAATGTGCTGCTGGGTTCCTAAATGATGCTTAAACATCTGGGACACTCAGAAGGCAGCGATGTGCCTCCCGATTGTAACTGGGCGTGGAAGGAAACAGTGAAAACCAAGTACCAGCAAATCCTGCCACCTCAGAGCACGTGCTTTCAGATGCTGAAGGAAGAAATGGCAGTGTCTGTAAGATTCCTCTTCCCACCTGATTTACCGGCTGCCAAGGACAAAAGTGCTGACAAGAGTTGCTGAAGGGAGGGATGAGATTAAAAACATTTCTTCATGATACGGATTAAGCCTATGGTCATGCTTGATTTCCAGAGGCCTACGGAAGTGATGCTCAAACACAGTCAGCATCGTGAATAACGGCAACCTACTAGTACAAGGCCAAAACATTCCTAAACCTTTTTTACCCCAAATTTTAATGCTGAGAATACAATACCAGATTTCACAAAGTCACCAAACTATGCTGGAAATGGCTCAATTGCTAGGCTCTGATTTCTTCCAAGAATCTGATGGTTTTCCTGACTCATTGGAGAGGAAGACTGACCTTAGTATCGTGATTATATAAAGAACACAACCAGTGTTACAAGAGAACAGGAACAGATACTTTCCAGAAACTGAAGCAGTCCAAGAATCCACTTGCTCCCATCTTCCAAACATCCTGGCTGGTTGAATCCTACAGTTATCTGATATTATAAGTGTATCAATTTGGTGACTGGGTTGACCTGGGTTGTCCCACCCTGCTCTCCTCAACCCTGGACCACACACTACAGCTCCCTAAGTGCCTCCCCACGGTCCTTCAGATGTCCATCTGTGCAAGTTCTAGTCGCTGCCAGAACAAACCACCACCAACTCAGTGGCTTAAAAGAACACACTTTCTCATCTCACAGGTCTGTTGCGGTCTGATGGGGGACTCACAAGCTAAAATTAAGGTGGGCTTGGTTCCCACCTGGAGGCTGCTGGGGGGCTCAATTTCCTCGGCTTTTCCAGCTTCTAAAAGCCGATCGCACTGCTTGCTTTACAGCTCCCTTAAGTCCATCTCCAGTCAGCAATGATGCACATCTGTGATTCTTCCTCCAGCCTCACGCTCCCTCTGACTCACTCTTATCTCCATCTTCTGCTCTTAAGGACCCCAGTGATGATGACACTGGGTACACCTGAACAATTCAAGATACACTCCCCATTATTAGTCAGCTGACCGGCAACCTTAACTCCCTTTTCTCTGTGACCTGACAAGAGTCACACTTTCTGGTGACCAGGATGTGGAGACCTTTGGCAGCCCATCACTCTGCCTCGCATACTCTCTAACACAGAACTCATTTTCCCCACAGCAGCCAGAATGATCTTTGTAAAACCCCTCCTCCGAGGGTAAAGATCAAATCCTAAACAGGTGCCACAAATCCACACGTAGCCTGTTCCTAACTACCTACCCGCCCGACTCCTGGTTCCTGGCGTTCCAGCCACAGATGGCTTCTCTCTCAAGCTCCTTCCTGCCTCGGGGCCTTTGCTCGGGGCATTTCTGCTGTCTGAACAGCCCTCCTCCCCTTCCATGATGACTGTACCTGGCTAACCCTTGCTCAGTCCCTCAAATCTCTGCAGAAGGAGCTCTCACTGGGTGGCCTGACCAGATGGATCTCCGAGTCCAGCACTAGCTCCGCCTGCTACACATTCCACTGTGCTTTTTCTTTCAGAGCTCCTACTATGGTTGGAGTTGAACGCTACGGTGCAGTTATCGGTGTACTGTCTGCCTCACTGCACAGACCGCAAACCCACAAGGGCCAGGCCTGCTGGGTTGCTCACCACCGTGAACTCTGGGCCTGAGAACTCACTGGCTTATAGTAAGTGCTAAATAAATGAGTGAGCGACCTCAGACCTTATTTCCAAAGCAAGTCTCCTCTGGGAGGGGAAGCTGCACGTGCCAAAGGCCTCAACACCCTGCATGAGCACCAGGCCAGGGGGGGCTCCCTCGGTGAACCACCCCACGCCATCCCTTCAGGCCTCAACCATGAACATGAACCCCCAGCTTTGTCCCCGACTGTTCTGCCCTGACACCAGACTCACCCCTAAGCCCTGTGCAGTGCCCACCATGCCAATTCCAGGAGGGCTGCACTGTCTTTCCTGCTAGTGGGCGGCATCACTAGAAAAGTCCTGAATCCCCAGAGATGTCATCACAAAGATTTTCTGCAGTTCAGGAGCCCTTCCTTTACCTCTGGTTCCCTGCAGCCCTACCCACAGGGTCTTTTCTACTCACTCTGAATCCTATATTCCAAATTGGAATGGAAAAAGCACTTGTTCTGGGGCCAGAAAGCTCTGTGTTGAAAACTGGGCTGTCCTTATTCAGAAAATGCACCCAAGGTTGAGCCTTTGTCTCATCATTAAGCAAAAGGACAGTAATTTACACCCCCCGCCCCACCTCACAGAAGTACTGGAGGACCCCGTAAACTAGTCAGTGTTGCCCCCAGCCACCAAACACCGCACACATCACACGCCTCTCTAAGCTCAGCTAAACCCATTGCCAGAACAATTATAGAGAATGCCAAGACAATGCCAAAGTTCTCAGTGACCTCCCAGCAAGTCAGGTGCTGGGGCAGAGGAGGGGCTGGGGGAGCTGAAGTTTGAGTAAGAAAGACAAAAAGATTAAGACTATTCTCTCAAGACGCTGGACAGAGAAAGGAGAGAAGTCTGGAAGCACCTGTCAGTTACCAAACCCCGAGTGGATGCTATCTTGAGAACATGTCTGCATAGACATTACACTGTTTAAACTTTCCCTGCGAGGAACCCACCCTACCTCCATCCCCTCTCCAGCCCAAGGGTACTATGCAAAGTACCCTCTATGAAAGACACCGCCTACTCCACACACACACAGCCACAGATGTCAGCTGCCGCCCCCTACAGCCCTCCACACTCATTCTCTCGCGATGTCCTCACCTAGACTTGACCCACCAGCCATGCTCTTCTTCCATGTCACTCCTCCATTGAAGCTGTACGGGTCATTCTCTCTCGCTTTCGAGGGCTTCAGCTATTTTGCTTCCTCTGTCCTTTCCACGACACCACATCTTGTGACTCGGACACATAGCTCAAGCTGTAAGTTACTTCACTAAACCTACCCAGTCCCCCAAACACCCTCTGGCAACACTGGCCCCATTCCAACTATACCTCCAGCCCTTGAGGACAGGCTCTGACCCAGTCTAGGTTTGCCACTGGTCCCTTCCTAGTGTCTGGAGTAGGCAGGTGTTTATCTTGTGTTTGTTGATGGGGTGAAATCATGACTTGACGGCTCAGGGAGCTGGGTTTAGACATACTACCTGTGAACTCTTGGACAGACAACTGGTAGCTCTGTCCATCGCCCAGTTCAGAGAGGGGGTCAGGACTAATGGCATACATTGGGCAGGCATGGCCATCAGAGTGATACCTGAAGCCTGGGAGTTCAGAAAGATGCACCGAGACAAGAACAAGGGGAAGGTGGAACGTTTCAGGACAGAAGAAGGCCGTGCAGCTAAGCCAAGATCAGGATTCAAAGACAAATCACAGGAAGGAAAAGAATTCCAAAGAAGTACAGTCCCAGAAAATTCCAAAAAAAGAGAGAGGAGGTTGTGAGAAATACTTCCAGTGGCATTAATGCTGCAGAAAGACAGAAGAGGGCCAGGTGTGCAGGTGGCCGTTGTACATGGTGATTCGTAAGTTCTTGGTGACCTCCCAGCAAGCCAGGTGCTGGGGCAGAGGCAGGGCTGGCGGAGCTGAGGTTTGAGTAAGAATGACAAAAAGTGTAAGACTATTCTCTCAAGATGCTGGACAGAGAAAGGAGAGAAGTCTGGAAGCAGCTGTGATGATAAAACAACAGAGGAAAAGGAGGCTTGGCAGGTGGAGCGCTGCACTGACTTACAAACATCATCACGGCTCCCGCCAAGCGGCAGGATGGAGGCAGCGAGGACATGGGTGCTAAGAGTTCCGTGGCTTCCCCACCTGCTTGATCTTGGCAAAGTCATTTCCTCCCCCCTCCGCTATGTCACTAGACTGTTCTCACCGTCTGAGCTAACAAGGGAAAAGGAATTTCACAAGAGTTTATCACTCTTTATGAACTAAGACCCTGTTACTGCAAGAGATGACTTGTTATCTTAAGAGACGTTTGTCACGTTTCACTTTCTGTCATTAGAGAGAAGCTGGAACTCCCTCCCATGTCATGTTGACACTTAATCTATTTTCAGCAAAGAGGGGTAAGACAATGGCAGAGAGAGCAAAAGGCAGGGCAAGGTCAGGGTATGCAGAATCAGGCAGTGATGGCACTCCTTCCAAGTCCTTTCTGCAGATCTTGCCATTTTCCTAAACTGGGGGACACTGGCCAAGGGCTGCCTCCCCCAGTGGGTGGAGAACTGCCAGGAACCCCCACTGGAACCGAGAGCCTGCCGCCTGTCAACCGGGTCTGCCTCGGTTGGTGCCTGGCTGGTAAAAGACTTGAACGGAATCACCACCAACCTCATGACTGTCTTGAAAAAGGAAAATAAAACTCTGTGCTGAGATAAAGTTTATTTATAGCTCCTTGGTTTTCTTGTGTGGAGTTTCCCCCCACCCAAGGAAATGCTGCAAGTTCATGGTGATTTTCCACACTCCAAACATGTCTGGGGGACTTTCCAGGTGGAAGGGGGTGGCTGCTTCTAGTATCACCACAGCCAGGGTCAGTGCAGTTCTCTCCCCAAAACTTGCAAGTAGAATACAGTATCACACAGGAGGTGTATTTGCCCGAGGAGATATATTTGCAGATTACAGGTGGCATATCCGAGTCATGGATACTACCAAAACAATACAGGGAGAAATTAGCAGACATCTTCAATTAAAGCAGTTCACTATGCCTTCCTCCACAAAGCAGAATTTATTATACCGTTCAATGGAAAGAAATGGTAAACAGTAATTTACACTGGTGGGTAACACAGAGTCATCTGTATTTATCTTTAGGATGCTTTTTTTTTATTTCATCTTCCCAATTGTGTTTGGTTTAGAGAAACATTAAAATTAATTTTTACTCCAGGAGCACAGCTGGACAGACAATCCAGATGCTTCTTCTAGTAAAAGAAACTAACAAATTGCCAGAGGAAACCCAAATGCAGGATGCTGACTGTATTTATACAGAATAGACCTGGGTTCAATCCCTGGGTTGGGCAGATCTCCTGGAGAAGGGAAAAGCTACCCAACTCCAGTATTCTGGCCTGGAGAATTCCATGGACTATGTAGTCCATGGGGTCGCAAAGAGTTGGACATGACTGAGCAACTTTCACTTCACAAACTGTCCTTCTTGATAGTATTCATATGCTCAGAGGAAGAAAAAACAGTAGCAGTAAGAAAACACAGGACCATTAAGACATATTAGAGTGGCAAGACAAGGGTCAGAGAAGAATGTGGGTTTGTAGGTGCAAAGTTCATCACAATTAACAAAAGTCAGTCTGCTCTACTGAAATCAAGCAAAATCGCTATGGTGATTTCAGAGAAAACCAAGCATTCCTTCCAAAGAAGTAAGATAATGCCATAACAAACTAAATACAGGAGATATTCACTAGCGCCTCTATAACCCTCACAAACATACCAGTGACCCAATAGTAAATTCTGATATGTACGTGATGGAGAAGGAGAAAAAAAAAATGGAGCAAAGGAGTCTTCCCAGTGTTGATACAATGGCCTTTGTGAATTCAACGGGCATATATGCCAGGCTCTCTTTCCCTAGTCTTTGGATGCCACAGGAAACAAAACAGACAAAAATCTCTGCCCCTGTGGAGCTTACAACATAATGAAGGATTTAAGACATGTGACTTTGAGCAAGACATGTACTTAGATGAGTCAAGATGTGTTATGGAGAAACCAGGAAGAGAACAGCCAATAAAAACTGAATATACACACACACGTAATAATAATATATGAAACTGACTGATGACAGCGAAAGTGAATATATAAGCAGAATACATTCTCACAATCTGCAATTATTTTTGCTAAAATCAAAACCCGGCAACTACTTTCCTCTGACGTGGCCTTACATTAGAGGATTCTATGTCTGAGCCAAAAAAAAAAAAAAAAAAAGGTCTTAAATGATGACCATCATTACATGAAGGTCTGGGATGGAACCACAACATGCAGCGAAAAAATCCAGACCAACAGACTAGTCTCTACTGGGGAAAAACAGATGGGAATTTACTGGTAACTCTCTTATTTACCTGGAAATATATTCCAGGGACGGGGAAGATGTAGAACTGATGACAGAAAAGGAGTTACTGCAAATATGTAAATGGGGTTATTAAAGTAGATTTCAGGAATTTCTCTCAGTAGACGGGGCAGCTGCACATACTTTGGCCAACAATTCGCTGATACATGATTCTGCCATTTTCCAGTTAACTCAAAGGTGTAAACAGCGTCTAATTGTGTTACCAGGCGACTTCGCCTCTTAACAGGAGACTATAGAAATACTCCTGGCAAACGGACTCCTCTCTTTTAAAGCTGCATATTAAATGAAGGTACAAAAACAAAATAAAAATATATGTAGACACAATGCGAATACCGGAGGGAGAAAGACTTGCAGCGGAAACGCTCCAGGTCACCACTTCTGTCCACCCGGGGGAGATAAAAAAAAAAATCTAAGAACACACGTTCGCCCCTCCACCCCGCCCACCCCAGTTTTCGCAGGCTGTCCATCAAAAAGGGGAAAGGCGCCCCGGCGGTTCCCCTTAGGCCCATTCATGGGAGAGTCCGGGGGGAAAGCCCCTTCGCTTTGGATAGGGGTGAGGTGGAGGGCTGGCAAGTACATCTGAGCCTAATGAAGACTCACAAGTTCGAGGCCCAGGAAACGCCAGCCAGACAGCAAAACGCAGTCTAAAACGACAGTGTGGAGGGATGTGGGGCAGAGAAACCACAGCGAGTCCAAATCAATCACTGGGACGGGACAGACAGCCTGCCCGGCGCTGGAGACCCACCAAGCCTTCTCCACTGTTCGCAAGGCGCTGCCGCAGCCGCCGAACCCGGGGCCTCAGCGTTCTCGTGACTCAACAGCCGGCCGGAGGGGCCCGGAGGGGCCCGGAGGGGTGCGGGGTGTGGGGGGCGCAGTTCCCGGGAACTCCGCCCGCCCTCTCCCGTCAACCCCGCCCATCGGTCCGCCCCATCCCACCCGGCTACTCACCGGATTCGCTTCCCACATAGCGGTGGCGAAATCGAACGGAGAGAGCCTAGGGGAAGGGGCCGGCCGCAGGGTCGGGGCACTGGATTTTTCCGAGGGTCCCCGGGAGCCAAGGGACGGAGAGGCAAGCTTCTCGCAGGCCTCCTTCTCCCCTGTCACAGGCCGGCGTCTTAGGACCCCAAACCTCCCGACTTCCGGCTGCAGCCGGCCAACCAACGCCGGCTCCGCCCCGTCCCCGGAAGCCCGCCCCGCCCCTGACGCTCCCTTCCGGTCTCGGCGCGGGGTGGGCGGAGCCTGCCAGGGTCTGAGTGGTCCTGGGCTTTTTAAAGGGTTTTCAGTCCAAGCACAGCTCCAGGCCTGCAGTTGCAGTGTAACGTCCACTCTGAAAGAACTTCGCTGGCTATTCTTCCTCTTATATTTATTGATCACCGCGTAGTGACCAAGAGGTAGACAGGCCTGAGAATTAATAGCCCGCAGGACAAGCTTTCCGGAGAAGGCACTGGCACCCCACTCCAGTACTCTTGCCTGGAAAATCCCATGGGTGGAGGAGCCTGGAAGGCTGCAGTCCATGGGGTCGCTGAGCGTCGGACATGACTGAGCGACTTCACTTTCACTTTTCACTTTCCTGCATTGGAGAAGGAAATGGCAACCCACTCCAGTGTTCTTGCCTGGAGAATCCCAGGGACGGGGGAGTCTGGTGGGCTGCCGTCTATGGAGTCGCACAGAGTCGGACACGACTGAAGCGACTCATGGGAAATAGATGGGGAAACAGTGGAAACAGTGTCAGACTTTATTTTCCTGGGCTCCAAAATCACTGCAGATGGTGATTGCAGCCATGAAATTAAAAGAGGCTTACTCCTTGGAAGGAAAGTTATGACCAACCTAGATAGCATATTCAAAAGCAGAGACATTACTTTGCCAACAAAGGTCCATCTAGTCAAGGCTATGATTTTTCCTGTGGTCATGTATGGATGTGAGAGTTGGACTGTGAAGAAGGCTGAGTGCCAAAGAATTGATGCTTTTTGAACTGTGGTGTTGGAGAAGACTCTTGAGAGTCCCTTGGACTGAAAGAAGATCCAACCAGTCCACTCTGAAGGAGATCAGCCCTGGGATTTCTTTGGAGGGAATGATGCTAAAGCTGAAACTCCAGTACTTTGGCCACCTCATGCGAAGAGCTAACTCATTGGAAAAGACTCTGATGCTGGGAGGGATTGGGGGCAGGAGGAGAAGGGGACGACAGAGGATGAGATGGCTGGATGGCATCACTGACTTGATGGACATGAGTCTGAGTGAACTCTGGGAGTTGGTGATGGACAGGGAGGCCTGGCATGCTGCAATTCGTGGGGTCGCAAAGAGTCGGACACGACTGAGCGACTGAACTGAACTGAACTGAACTGAAGTGCTCATTTATGACGGTTATTTGCCAGGCACTGTGCCAGGCTCCAGAATGAATAAGACTGACCCGTGTGCAGCCCTCATAGAGCTTGGGGTCCAGAGAAACAATAAGGTGTAATTTAGATAAGTAAGAACATGCAGGATGGTTTGTAGGTAGTATGGCAAGTACAGGATTCTTTGAAAAAATGCTTACCTAGGACAGGGTGTTTGCCTACCCCCTGTGTCGAACCCCCCTACCCCACACCCACCAAGAAATTTAAGCTAAGACTTAAATAGGATGCCCTCCTATTGAAGTTACCTAGGTAAAATGAGCTACAAGAGGGGAAGGATTTTCTAGGCAAAGAAGTACTATCTGCCCATAGGAAACAAAAAGGAAACAATTTAAGGTCCTTCTGAGGGACTTCCTTGGCAGTCAAGTGGTTAAGGGGTCACCTTCCAATGCTTAGCCTTTGTCAGGGAGCTAAGATCCTACAAATCCCTCCTCCAAAAAACTAAAATGTAAACAGCGGAAGCACTATTGTAACAATTCAGCAAAGACTTTAAAAATGGTCCACATAAAAAAAAAAAAAAAAAACTTAAAAAAATATACTTCTGAGCTTTTATATAACTCCACAGATTGAGCTTTTATATAACTTCACAGATTGCAAATTTTATTTGTAAGAATAAAGAATTTATTTTTATTTCCAAGAATACCTACAGATTTAGAATCTGATTTTTTTCACTTACTATGAAATATAGGATATACAGATATCCTTCAATCCAATATGTATAGTAAATCTATTACAAAGTGGTGAGGAAAGAATGGATTATTTAGTAAGTAATACTGGGGCAACTGGTTAGCCATTTGACAAAAAATAAAGTGAGGGAAAAAGAAGGTTAAGTAAAGATCCCTGCCCCATAGTTTGGCAATATGAAATTTCCATAATATTTTATTGAACAATTCCATTTCCAGGAGCTAATTTCAAGGAGGTAAATGAATAAATGTACAGAAATGGTCTGTACAAGAATGTTTATTGCTACATTTTTTGGAATAGTAAGAACTTGAAAATGACTTAAATATCAATCACAATGGATATTTCAAATGTAAATGTGTGTAATGTACATACAAGCTATGGAATGCTGTATGTATTTATCTTGTGTACTACCCCACTGAAAATGTCTTATTGTTTTAATAGCTTATCAACTGATGTCTCTGAAATTTCTATTTTAACAATCATATCACCTATAAATAATGCAGTTTTCACTCTTGCTCTTGCATTGGCCAAAATATCAACACAGGACAAGAAAAAGGGCACTCAGTCTTTAACTCAGGATGACAAACATTTGCTCCTAGTTGGTGCTGCTGCTGCTGCTGCTAAGTCACTTCAGTCATGTCCCACTTTGTGTGACCCCATAGACGGCAGCCCACTAGGCTCCTCTGTCCCTGGGATTCTCCAGGCAAGAATACTGGAGTGGGTTGCCATTTCCTTCTCCAATGCATGAAAGTGAAAAGTGAAAGTGAAGCCGCTCAGTTGTGTCCGACTCTTAGCGACCCCATAGACAGCAGCCAACCAGGCTCCCCCATCCCTGGGATTCCCCAGACAAGAACGCTGGAGTGGGTTGCCATTTCCTAGAACACTATAATCTTTAAGGACTTCCCCGATGGCTTAGGGATAAAGAATCTCCCTGCTAATGCAGAAGACACAAAAGATGTGGGTTTGATCCCTGGGTGGGAAAGATCCCCTGGGGAGAAAATGGCAACCCATTCCAGTAGTCTTGCCTGAAAAATCCCACGGACAGAGAGGCGGACCGGCTATAGTCCAGAGAGTCATAAAGAGTCAGACATGACTGAGCACACACACATCATTTTTCTGTTCCTTATTTACTAAAAGCATTTAATTGGGAAAGATATTAAATTTATCAACTGTCTATTGAGCTTTATCACTGTGCTCCTTTTTTATTCTGACTCATGAATATAATGAACTACACTAGGAGAAATGGAATATGTCCTGCCACATCAGTTAACAAAGGATGTCGCAGTCACCAACAATTGCAGTCATCGTGGATGGCGAGCTGATGAGCCCTGAGGGAACTCAGGATGTGAAAATTCAGGATACTGGCCCCAGAAAGCTGAGGTACAGATCAAAGGAATGATTTCAGTGCGTCCAGACTCTTGCATCTTCCCATACAAAGAAAAGTGCTAAATTCCTTAACTTGCCATATCTGGTTTCTTTCATTAACAGTAATCTTTTGGTGTTCCCAAATGATTACCTGCCCTTTGTTGCAAAACTCCTATATATCCCTATTCCTCCTCTTGCCTCCTTGAGGCAGTTTCTCAGAGCCATCCAAAAAGAATGTCTCCTGGGCTGCAGTCCTCATTTTGCCCCAGATGAAACTTAATTCACAATTCCCACAGTTTTCAAATTTTTTTCAACACAGGTATGAACGTGCTTAGTCACTCAGTCCTGTCGGACTCTTTGCGACCCCATGGGCTGTAGCCTCCAGGCTTCTCTGTCCTGGGACTTTTCCTGGCAAGAATACTGGAGAGGGTTGCCATTTCCTTCTCCAGGGGCTCTTCTCAACCCAGGGATCAAATCTGGATCTCCTGCATTGTAGGCACAGACTCTTTGCTGTCTGAGCTACCAGGGAAGTCGTAACACAAGAATCAACAGATTTTCTAATGTTCAACCCATCCTTACCTTCTTGAAATAAACTTTGCTTAGTCTTTTATTCATTATTCTTTGAATAAACTGCTGGGTTCAATTTTTTCATCTTCTATTTAGGAATAAAATTTATCTATAATTATGAAATTGTTACTGGTGGTTTCTGGTGATTGTCTTTAACAAGTTTTGCAAAGTGAACAGTAGTAAATAATTTAGGAACTAGCACTTCCTTGAATATAGAATGGATTTTCACAATGAAAGTTTAACTGGAAAGGTTAGGGCCTTTTGTGGGGTTTCATTTCTATGAAACCTTGGGGTTGCCTGGCCTGGCGGCTGGAGAGTCAGATGCATAGAGCTCAGGTTCAGTTCAGTTTAGTCGCTCAGTTGTGTCCGACTCTTTGCGACCCCATGGACTGCAGCACGCCGGGTCTCCCTGTCCATCACCAACTCCTGGAGCTCGCTCAAACTCATGTCTAGCGAGTCAGTGATGCCGTCCAACCTCAGATGGATATGTTTTTAAAATATACAGCTGTGTCCCAAATGTGAAGAGAACACATTTCATAAACGGGAAAGAACAGTGCAAAGTTTCTCAATCATTTTTTTTCTTATTATTCTGGATTTATAACCACCATTAGAGAGCAAGCGTGGGAAATGACCCGAGATCATTAGTCATAGGGTCTCAAACTGAGAGCTAAGAAGCTTTAGCACACAAAGTATTTTAAAAGTTTTGATAAGTGGCCACCGTTTTAAAACTTGGGAAATTTCGCATTAAATAATAGGTCTCTCACGCTCCCCTTACATAGCATCTTCCTGTGCCAACAACTGGCAATACCCAGCACTTTGGACTAGGAACGGACTCTCGGTTTTACCTGAGTCACCAAACCAGTATCTCTTTTCCTCATTCAAATTACCTGCCCGAGCCCCTTGGGTATTTGGGCTCCTAACTAATAATAACACGCCTCTTATGTTTCTGAGGAAATGGAATGGATCTGGGACTTTCTAGAATGTTCTCACAGGAAACATCGTCATGCACTTTTCTGTAACTGTCTCCAGGGATGGTCCAGACATGTGTTCAGCCTCTCATAGTCTTCCAAGAGTTTACTCTCTGTGACACAGTCGGGCTGGAACGGCTTCCCACTGCATCATTGTCTGGGGCTAAATGCCACAGCCATAGAAACTATGCATCCTGACCATGGACAGTCACTAGCTTTCTCAGGAAAACCAGACAAAGAGAAGATGTTTTCGTTTATCTTTCTTGTGTTCTTGGTGGAGATGTCTTACTGCTGCTGCTGCTGCTGCTAAGTCTCTTCAGTCGTGTCCAACTCTGTGCGACCCCATAGACGGCAGCCCACCAGGCTCCCCCGTCCCTGGGATTCTCCAGGCAAGAACACTGGAGTGGATTGCCATTTCCTTCTCCAATGCATGAAAGTGAAAAGTCAAAGTGAAGTCACTCAGTCATGTCTGACCCTTAGCGACCCCATGGACTGCAGCCCAAGAGATATCTTAAACCACCCTAAACCCAGCTCAGGGATCCTGAGGGACAGAATCCTCCCTCCCACCTGGTTGAGTGGATTCAGCTCAGTTCAGTCACTCAGTTGTGTCCGACTCTTTGTGACTCCATGGACTGCAGCTCGCCAGGCTCCCCTGTCCATGACCAACTCCCTGAGCTTGCTCAAACTCATATCCATCCCATCGGTGATGCCATCCAACCATCTCTTCCTGTGCCATCCCCTTCTCTTCCTGCCTTCAATCTTTCCCAGCATCAGACTCTTGTTCCAATGAGTCAGCTCTTCAAATCAGGTGGTCAAACTTGGAGCTTCAGCTTCAGCATCAGTCCTTCTAATGAATATTCAGGACTGATTTCCTTAGGATTGACTGGTTTGGTCTCCTTATCACCCAAGGGACTCTCAAGAACCTTCTCTGACACCACAGTTCAAAAGCATCCATTCTTCAGCACTTAGGCTTTCTTTATGGTGCAACTCTCACATCCATACATGACTACTGGAAAAACCACAGCTTTGACTAGACAGACCTTTGTTGGCAAAGTGATGTCTCTGCTTTTTAACATGCTGTCTAGGTTTGTCACAGCTTTTCTGGGTGAATGGATTAGATCTCAGAATGCCTAGAGAGCAAAGGAAAGGCCCAAGGGGCAAGGAGAGGTGGGGGTAGGGAGGAGCAGAGGCAATCAATCTTATATCTAAAAAAAAAGAAAATAATCAGATGGAGAAAACATGCGGAGGAAGGAAAAGAGTGGCAAGGTCAGTTCATGGTGGAAAAAAAAATCAATGTCCCCTAAGACAACAGAAAGAGAATAGAGAACCAAGTGATTGGTGAGATGAAGGATTTAGTCTTAGCTATTTTAATGGTATTTTTATAACTGATTCTTTATACATTTTTTGAAAATTTATTTATGTGGACTATTTTTAAAAAGTCTTCCTTGACTTTGTTACACTATCACTTCTGTTTTACATTTTGGGTTTTTTTGGCTGCAAGGCAGGTGGGATCTTAGTTCCCCAACCAGGGATTGAACCTGCAACCCCTCCACTGGAACCAAAGTCTTAAGCACTGGACCACCAGGGAAGTCCTTGATTTTATATTTAAGGGCCACGTGGACAGCTAAAAACGGGGGCCAGCATACTAGGAATGTATAATATATGGGAGACAGCGGGATCAGACAGAAAGGGTAAGCAGGAGACAGAGAGAGGCATAGAGAGAGGATGAGGGGCCACGAGAGGGTCCAGGAGTGAGGGGAGAAAGAGCTGTATTTGTGCCCATCGGCCCTGAATATAAAGACCCAGCCTCCATCTGAAAAAGAGCCAACAATGAGGCAGTCGCAGAATCAGCGCTGTTGTCGGAGTCTGACAGTTAACAACTCCAGCAGGAATTAAGAGGTGAAATAAGCCGATGAAACGTTTGTCAAAACTGGGATAAGTATCCCTGGGAAGGATTTTTTTGATTTGTTTTTTTTTCCAAAAAATCAGAACGAATCCCATAAATCTTCCTAATTAGGAAACAGGACAAGGAATTAAATTCAACCAAAAAAAAAAAAAAATGCAGCATGAAGTAATTCACTCACACTAAATGGAAAGGCTGTCTCGAAAATCCCACTGATGATTACCCTTGGCTGCTGGGGGAAATGATGCAGGCACAGCAATGGACATCAGCATGCAACTCACAGCCTCGGCCCAAAGCGGCAGCTGAGATGAGCGACCATCCTAATTAGAGGATGGAGAACTCTGAAAAAAGCCTCTGAGGCTGTGACATTCCTGGCCGAGGTTCTTCTTCCAGGAACGCCACTCCAGGGTTTGGGTCATCACTCTGTCAAAAAGGACTTAATGGGGGTGATTCAGAAAGAGACCACAGACATGACTCAGTGTGAGAAGCTTTGCGTTTAAAAGCAGAAAGCACGTCTATAAGAAATCCTTTTTAAAATTAGGAGGGAAGCAAGGACAAGCCTTGAGTGGCGGAAAGGACAGCTGGAGGGTGTCCTGCCTGCACTCAGCTCACCGCAGACACGGGGGACCTTGACACAGGAACTTACGCCAGTTCTTAAGAATCATGTTCAGGGAGGTCAGGAAACCACGGCGGATTATCTAATATGAGTTGCTCTTCAGTTCTTCATTCAACAAATATTTAGCAAGCTCGCTCCATATTTCATGGAGAAGGCAATGGCACCCCACTCCAGTACTCCTGCCTGGAAAATCCCATGGACGGAGGAGCCTGGTGGGCTGCAGTCCATGGGGTCGCTAAGAGTCGGACACGACTGAGCAACTTCACTTTCACTTTTCACTTTCATGCATTGGAGAAGGAAATGGCAACCCACTCCAGTGTTCTTGCCTGGAGAATCCCGGGGTTGGGGGAGCCTGGTGGGCTGCCGTCTATGGGGTCGCACAGAATCGGATACGACTGAAGCGACTTAGCAGCAGCAGCAGCTCCATATTTCAGGCACAGGCTCTAGCCTCTTAGGATGTACCAGGGAACAAAACAGGGAAATTCCTACCTTTGTGAAATTTACACGCTGGGGAAGGTTGGGGGCCCGGCTTGAGGCTGGGAAGGGATGGTGAGAGGTGGCCACAGATCCTGTAATGTAATAAGTAAACACATTGTGTGGTGGGCTGTAAAGTGACAACAGCTAAAGAAACATAGTTAAGAGTAAAGGATATTGAGAGCATTCAGGATGGTCCTCATTAGGAAAGTAACATTTGAGGAGGTCAGGGAGCAAGCTGAAAGGTATCCGGGCAAAGAGGGTTCCATGTAGAAGGAACAGCCAGTCAGAATTCCTAAGAAGTGTGTGTGTGTGTGTGTGTGTGTGTAGAAGGGGTGCAGATGGAACAGGGCCTGGTGTAACAGCAAGAACGGGCCTGACACTGTTTAAAGCTGTTTACAATATGCAATTGACAAATAGAATTCACACAGCAACACAGTTCAGTAGGCGCTGCCTTTACCCCCTTTTATGTGAAAGGAAATTAAGGCACAGAGATATTATTTGACCTGCCCAAGAATAAGGATCCAAGCCTCGGTGCCTGACTTCAGGATCGAGCTCCTGACCACAGCTCTGTTTGGTTTCCAGTCCTCCACCACTGCCACCTGCTTTGGTCATCCAGTCACAATTGGCATTCAAGTACTGCCCTAGGATAAATTTGTGTTCTTGTTTCTTTTTCTTTTTAAAAAGCAGTGTTTCTCCCTGCTTTATCACCTACCACCCTCTCCCTGTCCCTTTGCTCCCTTTCCCATCAACTCAAGAACTCTTCTTTCCTGCAAGTTCATCACCGAGACCATTATTTCTGCCCAGCAAATCAAGTGACTATGGATAGAGCTTCTGTTCAGTTTGGGAGGAGCAGTTAGGGAACAGTGAAGGGGTGCTTCTATGGATTAATAATGCCCTACAGATCACGCCTGCTCCTTGGAAGGAGAGCTATGACAAACCTGTGCTGTGCTCTACTTAGCGCCTCAGTCATGTCTGACTCTTCACGACCCCACAGACTGCAGCCCACCAGGCACCTCTGTCCGTAGAAATTCTCTAGGCAAGAATATTGGAGTGGGTTGCCATGCCCTCTTCTAGGGGATCTTCCCAACCCAGAGATCGAACCCAGGTCTCCCTCATTGCAGGCAGATTCTTTACCAACTGAGCCATGAGGGAAGCCCAAGAATACTGAAGCGGGTAGCCTATCCCTTCTCCAGGATGACAAACCTAGACAGCCTATTAAAAAACAGAGACATCTCTTGCCGACAAAGGTCTGTCTAGTCAAAGCTATGGCTTTTCCCACAGTAATGTAGGGAAGTGAGAGTTGGACCTTAAAGAAGGCTGAGCACTGAAGAATTGATGCTTTTGAACTGTGGTGCTGGACAAGACTCTTGAGAGTCCCTTGGACAACAAGGAGATCAAACCAGTCAATCCTAAAGGAAATCAACCCTGAATATTCATTGGAAGGACTGATACTGAAGCTGAAGCTTCACTATTTTGGCCACCTGATGGGAAGAGCTGACTCAGTGGAAAAGACCCTGATGCTGGGAAAGACTGAGGGCAGGAGGAGAAGGAAGCAACAGAGGATGAGATGGTCGGATGGCATCACCGACTCAATGGACATAAATTTGAGCAAATTCTAGGAGATAGATAGTGAAGGACAGGAGAGCCCGGGGTGCTGCAGTCCATGGGGTCGCAAAAAGTTGGACACAACTTAGAAACTAAACAACAATTACAGATCACGAGGGGCAGGATGGAGCATAAATGGAATTTAAAAATAAAAACCACACATTGCTTTTCCTTCTACTCTAACAGGTGCTGCGTAGGGATGTGTCTTTGCAGCTGTTCACTCAAGACAAAGCACCTTTATCCCCAAAGCCATTCAATTATGCAATTTAAATGAAGGGCTTATATGGTATGTGAATTACATCTCTATAAGGCTGTTAAAACAATTAATTTTTTCAAAAGATAGAATCTTGGCTTTCCCCTCCCTGGTTTACCCTCCTTCTGACCTCTATCCTCAGGAACCCAGAACCACACTCAGGAAGATGTTCAGGGTTCCTCAATCCCAAGCACAAAAGTCACAACTTTGTTTTGACTCTGAGGCTTGTAACATGATGCCAAGGAAGAAAAACAACTCTTTCTCATTGTACTTTCAGCACCAAGTTTCCTCATGAGAAAAAAAAAAGATATTCTAACATTTTCATGCTAAAACAAACACGTACAAATTATAGAGTAGAAGGCAATATTTGTATCCATGAGGGTTTGGGAAGTTTCTTGCTGGTGGCTTGCTGCTGTCAGTTGGGGGTGGAGAGGCACCCTGCCTCCCTTCCACTACTGAAGCTGCCATGTTAATGTCCAGAACAGTCAGGAGATGCAGAGGCTGATCCCAGTTCTGGTTCCAATGAGCTGAGTGACAGACTTGAAGCAAGTCACATCCCTCTTGAGCTGAGAAGAGATGAGTGGACCCGGTAATCTTCAAGGTGGCTGCCAGCTCTCACAGTCCATGGTTTGATGCCCCAGGGAGATAAATCAGATACTGAGCTCAGGTTTGTCAGCCAAGAGATATAGGAAGCAAAAGATACATCCTGTGCCTTTGAGGAACTTTTCACTTACCAGAGGAGACTAAAAAGAGAGCCACGTGTAAGATGTGATAAGAGACAGAAAGTAAAGAGACAAACCATCCAAAGAATGCGAGGGACAGGAAGTAGCTGAGAGTCAGGAGTGATCAGTTTTCTGGTCCAGATCACCTTGCCTTCACTCGCCTGTGCGTCTAAAATCAACAAGGAAGCTCTTACGCTTCCAGTTCTCAGGTTCCCCGGGCCGGGTCCCTGGTTGCTGTTTAGTCGCTAAGTCGCGTCCAACTCTGCGACCCCGTGGACTGCAGCACACCAGGCTACCCTGTCCTTTACTGTCTCCGGAAGTTTGTCCAAACTCATGTCCATTGTGTCGACGATGCCATTCAAAACCACCTCATCCTCTGTCGCCCCCTTCTCCTCCTGCCTTCCACCTTTTCCAGCATCAAGATACTTTCCAATGAGTCAGCTCTTTGCATCAAGTGGCCAAAGTATTGCAGCCTCAGCTTTAGCATCAGTCTTTCCAACGAATATTCAGGGTTGATTTCCTTTTGGATTGACTGGTTTGATTTTGCAATCCAAGGGACTCTTTCTTTGATAGAATACCCTTAACATTATCCTCAATCCTGAATAATCCTGAAACTAGAACAAGAATGCACATGATATCCTTCTCTTGAAAGCACAGTGGATTAAATATGAAATGACTTAAGACAAGTCTCATCACTGGCACAGAGCTGAGCAAGATCTGCCCAGCAACCACTTCTCCAAAGTCAAAATCCTGAAAAGAATTAAGTTCTTACCCCACTTTGTAGGGTATTTGTGTATTTTTCCATCTGGTCCGATCCCCCTTGCTGAGGCTCTGTGAACCTCTGCAAGTCTCAGGTCACAAGTCTTTGCATCAAGTCTTAATCTGTCCTGATTTCTTAAAAAAAAAAAAAAAGTGAAATGCAAAGGAAACAGACAGGAAAAAAATCACTATGATCTCTCTTTTTCAATTTGTTTGTTTTCCTTTTTCCTGGGCGCTCTGGTCTTCAGGATTAATGTTCACTCTGGGGACTAGGCTTATGTAGTCATGGCAAAGTGGTTAAGGAAATGAGCTGGAAATTCACTGGGGTCTCCCTGAGGAGGTTCGAATCCTGTTGACTATGCATTCCTTTTAGGGTTTCCCAGTGGCTCAGACAGTAAAGAATCTGGCTGGGGACTAGACTAAAATTGGTATCTCTGGCTAGGATCTTGGGGAAGGCCCACCTAGATAATACAGGGATATTAAATATTGACCCCTAGAGGTTTCTTCCACCCCAAATATTCTGAGGTCCAGAAAGGAACGATGATCCCACATAGATCTTTCCAAACTGGGATTTTTACTCCTGGGCTGGGAAAAATGTACTCAGAGCCCCACTAGGTGGCGCTGGCAGACAGGCAAGAAATGGCTCTGATTTTAAAATGTGAGCACAAACTTCCTATAAGCCAGAGAATTCCTTTGTTTCTGGATGACCAAGATCAACTTTTGTCAAGCACATGTCAGAATAGCTTTCTGGAGTAACGATAATCTAACTGTACAGTTTACCCTAAATCAGCCAAATAGTCAAGACTGAATGAAAGCAGAAGGAAATACACGTAGGGGTAAAAGTATGCTATAAATACTTTAAATTTAAGAACTATAAATCTCTCAAACTATGTAGCGTCCAAAACAAAGATGAGTGGTCAGGAGACTTAATGATGATCAACGGTGATAAATTTTAGATTCTTATCCTGATGTGGACATGTCTTTACCAATGAGATGATGCTGATACGAATTTAGTCGCTCAGTTGTGTCCGACTCTTTGTGAACCCATGGCCTGTAGCCTACCAGGCTCCTCTGTCCATGGGATTTTTCAGGCAAGAATACTGGAGTGGGTTGCCATTTCTTTCTCCAGGGAATCTTCTCGACCCAGGGATCAAACCCAGGTCTCTTGCATTGCAGGCGTATTCGTTACCATCTGAGCCACCAGGGAATTCAGGAATCCCCAGATTAGGAATTAGAGTAGGACCTCTCCTTCTTCTCAAGAAACCATATTGTTTTAACAAATCTAGATCTGTGCAAGGATTTGTCTGGTGGGTTGTCTGATGAATATTTCACTAGAGCTGGACAGGACTTAGCAACTCAACAAAAACAACAAGTAGGGTCTGATTTTGGATTTGGAGGGGCACAGGCACGGCCTCTGTCTCCCTCTTGGCTCCCACCATTACCTCTTCCACTTTAACAAGGGCTTGTCCAGTCTTTAAACTGTCATGTGAACAGCAAATTGACCTCTGTCTTCTATTTCCAGACAGTTCCAATAGTTAGAAAATTCGTTCTCAGATTAAGCCAAACCCTGGCCCTTTTTAACTCCCACACATGCATCCCCGTTCTGCCTTTTAGAGCAATGCAGAATGAACTAAACTTTTTTTTTTATAATGGCTTCTCCTTAAATATGGGATGGTTTAGGCCTTCTCAGCCTCCAACAGTATCAGTTTTTTTCAACCATATTTCCTATAACAGAGCTTCTGCATCTCTTAGTTACCTTTCTCCACAGTGGGACCATTAGCTGTCTTGACTTAAATACTGTGTATCAATAAATGCAGCCAAATTTGGTTAACTCTCTTCACTGTTTTTCCTTTGGAGCCTGGGGGCAACTAAAACCCCCCAGGTCATTTCTGTGGGTATGGTAGGTCCTATCAACCCAATCCTTGCATACGCCACTGATCTTTAGAATTAAAATGAGGATGTTGGGCTCTGTAATACTGCGTGGATTTAAGCTCAAAGCTGCGGTCTGTCGAAATGACACACGATCATTTCATCCCAACTCTGGTACCAGACATCCCTGGATTCAAAGTTTTGTTCCTGCCCTCCTGAGCTGTGTCATCTTAAGCACATGACTCATCTCAGATCATCAATTTCCTCATCTCAGAGGCAGATCACATTCCCATTTGCTTCCCAGGGGTGGTTCGATGGAAATGTGATCATTTTGTGGGAAAAGTATATGCAACACAATTCACAGAACACAGCAAGGGTCCTTTGTATTAGCTATTCCCCCCTGTCCATGTCATATGAAGATCGGATAAACATCTCCTTTAAGACACAGACAAAAATACTGAATATTACTCTCAGGGAGGAATAAAGAGAGACCTCTGTGGCTCAGCACCATAGCGTCCCTTCAAGCTGATGTACACACTAATCAGCAGTCTTTAGGTACAATCCTAACCCCAGCCATGGCTGTTCCCACTGGCTGTGAGCCAGTTCATGTCTCACCCACAAAGATTATGATGGATCTTGTCAAGCGCCATGCTGAAAGCAAGCATGGTTTTGACGCCACTGCTTTCTACCAGTCTAACATCCCTATCAAAAAAGAAATAAATGAAGACGTGTTTTGTTTCCTGAGATTTCGGGTTGGCTCTGAGTGATCTCTCCTTTTCTAAAGACTTACAAAGAGTCTACTTAATACTCTGTTCAGTTGATGGGTTAAAGTGGTCAAATTGTGGGTTATTTCCCCCTTCGTTTCTATCATTATAATAATGTTTGTGGAGTAAATAGCTTTTTAAAATTCTGTTCTAGAATTCTGCCAGGGATAATTGTCAAGCTGACTAGCTTATCGTTTTTATAATGTGCCCCTTCCCTCCCCCCTGGTTTTTTTTTTTTGAGAATCGGGACAACTTTGTTCTTCTCTTGTCTCTTAACAGTTCTGCTATTCTCCATGCTTTTTCAAAGATTATTGACAAGGGTTCTGCGAGTTCTTTGAGCAACGTGGGATGTGATTTGTCTACGTCTGGAGATTTGAATTTATTAAGGGTGGGGAGGTGGTGAAAAAACACCACACTGGTTTCTAGCTTTGGCTTTTCCCTTTATCTGCTGAGTGCGCGTGGGCAGGTTTTGGTTTTATTTCAGCTGAAATTTCCCCATCTGGGAAATCAGGCATTTGGATCAGATGAAGTTGAAGGCCCCTTCAAGGTCTGATGGTCTCTGTTTTATGTTTCAAGCAATCAAACATTTTCTAACGAGTTGCTCTAATTTGCCTTGTCTTTCAGTGTCCTCTCAATAAAATTTGCTCTACTCTTTTTAAAATTGAAGAATAGTTGATTTATTTTCTTAACGTTTTATCTTATATTGGAGCATAGCTGATTAACAATGTTATGTTAGCTTCAGATTTACAGCAAAGTGGTTCAGTTATACACATACATGTATCTGTTCTTTTTCAAATACGTTTCCCATTTCGGCTGTTACATGATATTGAGCCGTTTTCCCTGTGCTGTACAGTAGGTCTTTGTTGGTTATCCATGTTAAATCTAGCAGCATGTGCAAGTCCATCCCAAAGTCCCAATCTATCCCTCCCCACCACCCTTCCCCCCAGTAACCATGCATTCATTCTCTAAGTCTGTGAGTCTAATTCACAATGTTGTGTTAGTTTCAGGTGTAAGATATAGATAGATAGATAGATGGAGAGGCAGGGTTCCCTGGTGACTCAGACAGTAAAGAATCTGCCTGCAATACTGGTTAGATCCCTGGGTCAGGAAGATCCCCTGGAGGAGGGCATGGCAACCTACTCCAGTATTCTTGCCTGAAGAATCCCATGGACAGAGGAGCCTGTCGAGCTACAGTCTGTGGGGTAACAAAGAGTCAGACACAACTGAGCAACTAACACTCCACTCCATAGATAGATAACTTTTTCAGATTATTTTCCCTTTTAGGTTATTGCAAAATATTGAATATAGTTCCCTGTGCTATAAGTCCAGTTCAGTTCAGTCACTCAGTCATGTCTGACTCTTTGTGACCCCATGGACTGCAGCACACCAGGCTTCCCTGTCCATCACCAAGTCTATAAGTTAGGTCCTCTTTTTTCTTGTCATTGTGGTTTTGAGGATACGATCTGGTTTAGAATCCAAACACCTTAGTGTGGCACTTAGAACTGACATACCTGGCCCGATGTCTCATCCTGCCTGTGTCTCCTACTCCTCCTCCCCTGGGTACCAGTTTTCTCTCCATTCAGATGGGCATGACCACTCAGTCACACGTGTGCACCCCCCCCCGCCCCGCCCACCCGACCTTTTCCTAAGGTCTCTTCCCCAAGGTGGACTGGTATTTCCAGCCACCCCACTCAGATCCTACACTTCCTTTAAGACCCAGCTCAGTGCCCACTTCCTTCGGGAAGTGTTCCCTCCCCACTCTCAGCCCCAGACTGTCCTTCCTCTAAATTTATGCTGTTTTCAGTACAGATCATCTGGCTCTTCGTCCTGACAATCCTTGTGACATCTGGGTGTGGGTATGTTGCTGAACTGTACGGTTATTGCTTTCCCCTTGTTGAGCACTGCCCAGAGAACTCAATAAACCAATGTGGATGTTGCATCAATTCCAGGCCCTTATCAGTTTTCCCTAATCAGAACATTGAGGTAATTACCTACCATGGTGGAAGCACCTTTTTCACCTTAGGAGTCATGGAAAGGTGAGCTCGAGTAGTTAAACACTTGGTGTCTTCTTACATTTTAAGACAAGAAGAGGACTCTAGTGCACAACTGATAACAAAGACAGAACTGGTTCACTTTCCTCCCGAAGCCAGTACAGATTAGGGATTGAAGAAAAGTTGTTGAGTGTACAAAATGACTCAGGATGGAGTCTGACTCATCAGTGCCTGAGCTAACCCAACCTTCCCTGTACTGACCAACACAATCTAAAGCTTTGGGTCAGAGGCCAGGTTTATACTTTATCTGAAAAATAGTGCAGTTGCATTTTTTAGGAAGGGAGAAACTACTTTTGAGTGTCCTACATTAGTACCAATATATATCCTAGCAGACATGGATTATGCAAAAATGCTCACACGTGGAAAGGCTCCCCCTCCCATCTGTGAAATTCTTGTCCATCGTAAGTTGTAAACTGTAATGGGTAATCCTAACAGAACACTTCAGAATCACACCACTGTCCTAAAAGTACCAGAGTTGTGAGAGAAGACTTGGGATGAGATGGAACAGAGGAAAAATAAAATCTTCCCCCAAACGAGTTACTCATAAGCTCACAAAGCATGTCAGAGACACACGCATTGGGCATCCACCATGAACCAAGGGCTGCTGAGGACGTGGTGTTGGGGATGTAGAAACAGAGAAAAGATACACAGACTTTGCTTGCAAGGCATTCATGGTGCTGAGGCAAAGGCTGTTGAATAAAGAGAGAATACCTGTGATACAAAAAGAGCTGTCACAGGGACCTGTGAGCCTATGGCCCAGAACTTAGGGGGACGTGAACATCTTTGTTCTTGTGGGCATGTCCTGGACCTTACTCGCAAGCACCCTTCTCCATGCTCCTGAGACCGCCCCCCCCCAACAACAGGTGGGAAAAAAGGCTCTCTCACTTCACTGGGGGTCACTACCTCTGCCTTAAGGGAAGTCGTCCATATTCAGGAGGAAGCCAGGGACTGGGAGGTCCTGGCGCTTACTGCTAAAATGAAAGCTGCAAACCAACAAGTCACTCCCTGCTTGTAAAGCAGTGTTTGCACAGCACCTTCATTGCCCTGCTTGTGGGTGATAAGCACAAATTTCCCAGGCAAAGAGAAGTAAAAGCCGGTGCTTAGGAAGCTCGTAATAAATGGGAGTGTTTATAACTGTTAAACAGAATGATAACACTGGAACTCCTTCCAGGAAAGCAAAAGTAAAAGTGTGTGAAGGAACAGCCTGGCCATATGGGCTGCTGGATGGATCGTCGGGCGTGGGAACATAGACTTCTGCGCCTGGGAGCCCTTTCATGCAGCAATCATCCAGAAAATACAGCACCTAAGCTGCAGCTCCTCTAGTTCTCAAACACCACTGCTCACCTTGTCACTTGGAGCGGAGGAAGTGCTTTCCCTGGGAAATCCTATGCCTGGGAAGCCAACCTTATCCCTCCCATGCCTGAACCCCTGATCCTCACCCCACCCCACCCCCAGCCCTCCAGGCTGCAAATTCCAGGGAGCCCCTCGCCTGAATCCTGGCTACTACACGGTTCCTCCCCTTCTCCTCTGGCTTGGTCTCCAATGCCTGGGAAGGAAAGCTCCTTTCTGCCCACTCCCCGGCTGGACCTTTCCAGGGAGGTGGGTGAGATCACAGTCTCCTTCCTCCTGAGCAACCAAAGGCTAACCTCATACTTCCAGGGACCCCAGGATGGACTAGGCTGCCTTGTGAGCTCCTGAGCATCTGCACAGCTGGCCTCCCACCAGCAGGGGGCTCTGTTCCTGCCTCCTTCCAGCCCCAGAGGTTCTCCAGAGGCTGAGGCCTGCAAGTGGTCCAGGGCCTCCCGGAACTAGGGCATCACTGGTGCAGGAGGAGAAGGAATGATGCAGGATTTATGCCCTTCTCATCACCACGGAGAAGGCAATGGCACCCCACTCCAGTACTTTTGCCTAGAAAATCCCATGGACGGAGGAGCCTGGAAGGCTGCAGTCCATGGGGTCACTAGAGTCAGACACGACTTCACTTTCACTTTTCACTTGCATGCATTGGAGAAGGAAATGGCAACCCACTCCAGTGTTCTTGCCTGGAGAATCCGAGGGACGGGGGAGCCTGGTGGGCTGCCGTCTGTGGGGTCGCACAGAGTCGGACACGACTGAAGCGACTTAGCAGCAGCAGCAGCATCACCATGGTGGCCAGAAGAAAAAAATTGCTCATTAAACACCATCAAGGGTTATCAAGATTTAGAAACAAGCATTCAGGAGAGTAGCTGGGGCTTGGGACCCTGGCTCTCCCCTTTACCAGCTCTTGGTCTTGAGCCCATGAATGTCTCTGAACTTCCTTCTGTGCATTTATCAACCAGGGACAGTAAATACCTACCTCATCTGTTTGTTCTGAAGATTAAATCTGATCATGCATGTCAAGCCCAGGACTGGCATATTTCACTTACTATCAGCAATATCTGGACTTTTTTTTTTTTTTTTTCAGAATTTTTTACGCAGATCATTTTTTAAAGTCTTTATTGAGTTTGTTGCAATATTGCTTCTGTTTTATGTTTTGGTTTTTGGCCACGAGGTATATGGGATTTTAGTTCCCCAACCAGTGATCGAACCTGCAACCTCTGCATTGGAAAATGAAAATGTTAGTCACTCAGTCATGTTCAACTCTTTGCTATCCCAAGGACTGTAGCCCACCAGGCTTCTCTGTTCATGGAATTCTCCAGACAAGAATACTGGAGTGGATAACCATTCCCTTCTCTAGGGGATCTTCCTGACCCAGGGAAACCTGGCTCTCCTGCATTGAAGGCAGATTCTCTACCATTGGAGCCACCAGGGAAGCCCCCTGCATTGGAAGGCTAAGTCTTAACCACTGACCATCAGGGATATTCCAGCAATATCTAGTTTATTGCATGAAAATGGCTGTTACATTAAGTGGTTTTTTTTTACTTTATTTTCTCCACTTTAATGAATTGATGAATAAATTAATCAATGCATAAATTAAGGCTTCCCTGGTGGCTCAGATGGTAAAGTGTCTGCCTACAATGTGGGAGACGCAGGTTCAATCCCTGGGTCAGGAAGAAACCCTGGAGAAGGAAATGGCAACCCACTCTAGTACTCTTCCCTGGAAAATCCCATGGACAGAGGAGCCTAGTAGGCTATAGTCCATGGGGTCACAAAGAGTCAGACATGACTGAGCGACTTCACTTTCTTTATTTTCTTTCTTTCTTTTCCTGGTGGCTCAGGCGTAAAGAATATGCCTGCCAATGCAGGAGATGCAGGTCTGATCCCTGGGTCAGGAAGGAAGAAGATCCTGGAGAAGGGCATGGCAACCCACTCCAGTATTCTTGACTGGTAAATCCAGGGACAGAGGAAGGGGTCAAAAAGAGATGGACACAATGTAGCAACTGAACAACAACATGAATAAATAAATAAACAAATACAAGCATCTTTAAAATGTAAGAAAAACAGAAATCCTTTCCCAGCGCATTCACTGGCACTTGAGCTCCAATCAATGGAAACTTCCCTAAGAACATCAGAGACATGCCTGGAAGGAGGGGGCGTGAAGCAGTTCCGTCTACTGTGGCTAAAGGTCTTGACTCTGTGCATCCATGAAGGCCTTTGTGAGGTGCTTCTAAGAAGATGTTTTAGGACCCAAAGCACAATGTGTTATTATTCCCCTAATGTTGCAAGGTCTAGCCTCGAAGGCGGCATCCCCAGGAGGTAATTGTCAGACTTCTCACACTGAATAGAGCCCTGTTAGAACACCCCCCCAGAGACACACGTTTGCATCCAGATTTAGAAGTATGTGGGAAAACAATGAAATATTACTCAGCCATTAAAAGTAATGAAATTGGGTCATTTGTAGAGATGTGGATGGACCTAGAATCTGTCATACAGAGTGCAGTAAGTCAGAAAGAGAAAAGCAAAATATTGTATATTAACACACATACGTGGAATCTAGAAAGATGGTACAGATGAACCTATTTTCAAGGCAGGAACAGAGATTCAGATGTAGGAAACGGACTTGTGGACACAGGAGTGGGGAGAAGAGGGGCATGGAATATAAATGTTGGCAATATACTCAAAAAAAAGTAAATACCAGTTATCCAAACACACACATGCACACACACACACACACACACACACACACATCTCTGGTCTGAATTTTCCTGCGAGCTGCTTACTTACCTAGCAGCTGTTATGTAGGAAAAAGCATGAGCTTTAGCATCATACTGATTGGGTTCAACCCTTGACTCTGCCTACTGGATCACAGACAAAGTTATTTCAAGTAACTTAAGTTTCATTTTTTCCATCTATAAAATTGGGACAGTGCTTCCAGGATTGATATGAAGAGTAAATGAAACCAGGAGGTTGGTACCCGATACTAATTTCCCCTTTTTCTCCATCTCTGCCCTTTCCCCTCTTTCTCGATGCCCAATAAATAGGAAGGAATAGCTCCTCCACATTGTTATCTGAAGCAAGTTAAGCATCACTTTTCATCATTCATCATATGTTTTTCTAGGAAAATGGACCATGAGGAGCCTAAGTGCCCAATCCTAGTGGTTCCACAGACGTCGTGTGCATCTGTGAAGAGAAGCAAACCTCAAGAGGAGCTTCTAATTTGCTGTTGTTCCTGTGTCTTGCTTTATTATGCCAGTGTTTCATTGTTTAAAGGGTAAAAGAACAGAAGAGGTATTAAAGAAACATTCTTCCAGCAATTTAAATGTCCATAGACAGAGGAATGGATAAAGGAGATATGATAATATATATACATATATGATGAACTATTAATCATAAAAAGGAATGAAGTAATGCTATTTGCAGCAACGTGGATGAAGCTAGAGGTTTTCATCATAAGTGATGTACGTCAGTCAATATCATATGATGTCACTTGCTTGAATATTATATGAAGTAAGTCAATGTCATATGATATCACTTATATGTGGAATCTAAAATAATGATACAAATGATCCTATAAAAAATGATACAAGTGTTTCTGTTATTTATAAAACAGAAACAGACTTACAGACGTAGAAAACAAATTTATGGCTACCAAAGGGGAAGGGGCATGGGGAGGGAGGAATTAGGAATTTGGGATTAGCAGGTATACACTATATAAAATAGATACACAACAAGGTCCTACTGTATACTATAGGAAATTATATTTAATATCTTATAATAAACTATAATGAAAAAGAATCTGAAAAGACTATATACATATACATATATATTACAACTGAATTACTTTGCTGTGCACCTGAAACTAACACAGCATTATAAATCTACTATCAGTTCAGTTTAGTCACTCAGTCGTGTCTGACTCTTTGTGACCCCATGGACTGCAGCACACCAGGCTTCCCTGTTCATCACCAACTCCTGGAGCTTGCTCAAACTCATGTTCATCAAGTCGGTGATGACATTCAACCATCTCATCCTCTGTCGTCCCCTTCTCCTCCTGCCCTCGGTCTTTCCCAGCATCAGGGTCTTTCCCAATAAGTCAGTTCTTTGAATCAGGTGGCCAAAGTATTGGAGTATTGGATTGGAGCTTCACCTTCAGCATCAGTCCTTTCAATGAATATTTAGGACTTATTTCTTTTAGGATTATCTGGTTTGATCTGCTTGCTGTCCAAATTCTTCAACTTAAAAAAAAAATTCTTCCCGAAATTAAATTCTGACAGTACAACCACCTGTGATCTCGATGATAAAGCAGAGGGAAGACCCAGAGTTAGCAAAGGAAGCCCTTCAGAAGCATTAGGTTCTGAAAGAAACTTTCCAAAAGTTCAAGGGAGAAGCACAGAGCCAGAGAAGAACAGCAAAGACTATCATGGGTGTCCAACCATGGTGTTAGCAAGGCTGGGACTCAGAATCTAGCTGGGACTTGCAAAAAGTGCTCTGAAACAGTGAGAAGAACTTTGTGTGAGTGTACTTTGAGCAGGGAGAACAGGGAAGGGCCAAGTCCAGTGCTTGGGGCAGGTTGGGTAAGCAGATGACAGATAAAAGCAGAGCAGTTCCCCTCCTACCGAGCTGCCATCTCCACTGTCTCCAAGATCTTCAACCTGGTTAAGAGGAAACTGCAGCCCTAGGCTTGAAGCCCTCTGGGCAAGAAATACCCAGTCTCTTTAAATGAGCTCAGATCTCCAGGCCCTGACACATTTCATCCCCAAGGAAGAAAGGACCTGAAGATTTCGTCACAGAATCATTGTCAGTAATCTCTCAGGAATCTCAGGAGTGGTGCCAAGGGATTTGCGATGAGGGGCAGTCCGAGTTGTCAACAGGGGGAACCTGTAGGTTCTGGGAAGTCTTCACTGTTGAGTTTAACTTTGAGCCCCAGCAAACCTTAACCTGGGTTTTCAAGAGTTAGCTTGTAATTGCTTCAAAAATGTTAGTCACTCAGTCGTGTCCAACTCTTTGCCACTCCATGGATTACAGCACGTCAGGCTTCCCTGTCCTTCACTATCTCCTGGAGTTTGCTCAAACTCATGTCCATCGAGTCAGTGATGCCGTGCAACCAACTCACCCTCTGTTGTCCCCTTCTCTTCTTGCCTTCAATCTTTCCCAGCATCAGGGTCTTTCCCAGGGAGTCAACTCTTCACATCAGATGACCAAAGTATCAGATCTTCAGTTTCAGCACCAATCTTTCCAATGAATCTTCAGGGTTGATTGCCTTTAGGATTGACTGGTTGGATCTCCTTGCTGTTCAAGGGACTCTCAAGCACCACAGTTCGAAAGCATCAGTTCTTTGGTGCTCAGCCTTCTTTATGGTCCAATGACAACTTGAACATCATTTCACAGTTTTTTCTTTTTTGAAAGCTTACCAAAACCCACCAGGTTTTCCCAGAGGTACTGAGTCTTTCAGCAGGGGTTTGGGCAACGTTTCTTATGGTAAGATGAATAGGTAAGGATTAGAGATGATCTCCAGTTGGGGAAAGGCACAGCTAGGCAAACCAGGGTATAGAGAAAGCATTGAAGGATTGAGCCGAATCATCCAAAGAAAGCAGGTACAGGGCCAGAAGCCTCCGATCCTTGTGTGGGGACTGGTTCTGCTAAATACCTTTCAGTGATGTGTCAGATACGCCAACAGATAAATGAGAGTTGACATAAGACGGAGACACACAAGTAATACTCAGCAGGATACATTTTGCTGAGCAAGGAGCCAAAACAAACACGTGGAATTTAATGGGGGAAAATGAAAGATTTTCATTTTGATTTTCAAAAAACAATGACTCGATTACTCAAACTATTGACAAAGAGTTGATGTGAAAAAAAAATTTTTTTTGATGATTTTAGTTAATAAAAAGCTCAGTGTGAGCCCAAAATTCTGATATGGCTGCAAAAATACTGATGTTTGTCACGGCCACACCAAGATGGTGAGCGTGCCACAGGCCACCTGCATCAGAGCATCTGAGTGTGTTCCAAGCGCCATGTTTCTCTTCCACATTCAGCTTTGTGGGCCTCTGTAATTTTTTTAAATTGCGAAAGAAAAGTACAGTTGTGGTAGAAAACCTAGAAATGTAGGAAGTTGAAAAGGAGAAAACAAAAATGATCTAATTGTCACCATTTCAGGATAATTACTAGTTTTCGTGTGTCCTTCAAGTCTTTTTTGTGTGTGAGACGGAGGCATATGGAAGGAAGAATTTACAATGTAGCTTAGGTAGAGTTTATATTCTCTTTTTTTAAATTAACATCATAACCTGAATCCCTCCCCCAACTCATTATATGTTCTTTGAAAACACAGTTTTCATAGATAATCCATTGTCTTAGGACTATGCCTTAATTTGTTTAAATTGATTCATTCTTGTTTCCATTCGGAGGTGGGGGCAGGGAGGTGACACAAGATTTGAGAAGAATATTGACAAAGGAGTGGGCACCCCAGGAAGGTCAGCCTGTTTAGGGAAGGGTCTTAGAGGGACAGTTAAAAAGCTGAGAATGTTTATGCCAGGGAAAGGCCCTGGTGACCAAGGGAATAAATGTGTTTTGTGTTGTTCTTGAAGTAAGGCAAGTGGGAAAAGGCTGGAGTGAGTCTGCTTTAAGCTCCATCTATATCGATGCCTGCCGCCTGCCCATGGACCAACAGTGTTTGAGAGGGAGTAACCCTTCCATCATGGAAAGTGTTCAAGCCGAGACAGGATGGCCACCTGGGGCTGGAATTTGTAGGTAGGACTCCTCCTCAGAGTGGGAGACTGGAATAATAACCTCTGGGACTCCTTCCAAGTGGACGATTTCATGCTTCTTTCCTGCCCTCCCTTGACCCTGCTCACAGGAAGATTTACGGCAGGTAAGGAGCAAAGAAGTCAATGTTATTAATTTCACTGCTGGAGGAAGTACTGTAGCTCAGAGATGCAATGTACATCTTTGTCTTCTGTACTGACTCGCACCCTGACAGTATTTTACAGTCAACAAAGCATTTTTCATGTAGACCTTATAATGTGATTCTTTTAACAGCTTTGTGAAGTGGGTGTTGACATAAGTGTTCTCACCTTTAGTTATTATGGCTTTACAAGGTGTTTTGATTTACAAGGTGGTAGGACAAGTGCCCTAATTTTTTTTTCCTTCCAAAATTGTCTGAGCTATTCTTGGTCCTTTTTTTCCCCTTCCCGCATTGATTTTTGTATGACCTTTTCAACTGCCTCGGAACAAACTCATTTCCCTTTTGATTGCAGTTGTCCTGAATTCATAGATTTAAATTTGGGGAGCTTTAATACTATTGGGTCTCCCCATCCATTTATTGTGACCTCTTCATTAGTAACCTACCCCACTGCACCCCCTTTTTCAAAGATTTTTTTTTAATGTGGACCATTTTTAAAAGTCTTTAATGAATTTGTTACAATGTTATTTCTGTTTTATGTTTTGGTTTTTTGGCCATGAGGCATGTGGGATCTTGGCTCCCTGACCAGGGATCAAACCCAAAGCCCCCACGTTGGAACGTGAAGTCTTAACCTCTGGACAACCAGGAAAGTCCCCCCACTCACTTTCTTATTGGCAGAGCACACTTCCCCCGATACAGACTGAAAATATGAGATGCCTTCCCAGCATCCCTTGCTGGTAGCATGATCGCACAGCTTAATCTCGTGGGTGTGACATTCTGCGAGAACAGTTTGATATACATGGATGTGTGAAGAGATGCTTCCTTTACTTCCTTCAGAACGAGGCTGTATGAAGGAGACTTCACAGGAGGACCAATCTGAAGGCAGAAGCTGTGCAGCAGAAAGATGGAAGGATACCCAGCGTCTGATGACAGGTTTGTGTTGCACTTGCCGATCCTGGAGTTGTTGTTACAAAGAATAACAAACATTCATAGAGTTAAGGCATTTCTTGTTGCCATGTGTTACTTGCATGTGAAAGAATCCTAATTAATATACCGTGTGTTTTTATCATCTCTTTCGATAACAGTCCATCATCTCCACAAGCATCTTCTTCATTTTTGTGAATAAGACATTTTAAAAAAAAAAAATTACATTCTTAATTGTCTAATACTGGTGATTAGGTAGGCTACCAATGTGTTTGTTGATCTTACATCCAGCTTAGCAACCGTTCACTTATTACAAAAGTTTATAAGATATCTTATGGGCTATTATGCTATGCTGTGTTAAATCGTGTCCGGCTCTTTGCGACCCCATGAACTGTAGCCCTCAGGCTCCTCTGTCCATTGGGATTCTCCAAGCAAGAATACTGGAGTGGGTTGCCGTTTCCTTCTCCAGGGGATCTTTTCCAACCCAGGGATCGAACCCAGGTCTCCCACATTGCAGGCAGATTCTTTACTGTCTGAGCCACCAGGGAAGCCTAAGAATACTGGAGTGGGTAGCCTATCCCTTCTCCAGGGGAACTTCCCGACCCAGGAATCAAAGCGGGGTCTCCTGCATTGCAGGCAGATTCTTTACCAGCTGAGTTTCCAGGGAAGCCCCACGGACAATCATATTATCTGCTAATAAAAACCATTTTCCTTTGGTTTTTAAGTTCTTGATCTGATTATATTAGCTAAGACTTTGGGTACAGGATGGAAGAGAAACCATTAGAGTATAGTCCTGCTGCCTCCTGACTAATTGTATTTCTCCTCTCAAGGCCCCCCAGAGCACAGCTCCAGGGTGGTCTCACTCAGATTATTATGTGTGATTTTTGTAATATATTTTAATAAATAATCTTCACTAAGTTAATGTGTTCCCTTTTTGTATCAGTTAGAATTAGGCTTAGCTGAGATGAACCCAAAAAGACTAAATGATAGAGGATTAAATAAGGTAGAAATTTATTTCTCATGCTCAAGAAATCCAGTCCGTTTGCGACATCTCAGAGATTCAGGTTCTTATAGTCATGTTGCACCATCATCAGAATGCAAAGGGGGGTGGAAATATATGCTTTTCACAAGAGGTAAAGAAACAGCATTCAATAACGTTTATCATTGACTTGTGATCTTTTTTAAAAAAAAGAAACTTAATAAACTAGGCCAAGAAAGTGTGGCCTTTATTCTTCCTTTACTCCATTAGAAAAAGAAACTTGATTCTTTCTTCTGACTTTTCAAACTTATATGCATAGATGTATCATTTTCTCTTATGATCTGTTTACTCTCCATTCTGAGACAAAGTGGATCTGGTCCCCTTTTGGTTCTCTGAATTATGGTTTGGTGCCTTTTTCTTTACTATCCTTATGAGACATTTTTCTTTTATTCAAAAAATCAAATTTTAATTTTATTGATCTTTTGTATTGTTAGTTTTCTCATTCACCCTTATTTTTTCCTTCCTTCCCTTTTTAGGCTCTTTCTGGTTTTTACCCCACCTCTTGCTTCTTGAATTGACTATAAACTCATTTACTTTTTACCTTTCTTTCTTTTTATAAATGTAGGCCTTAACTGAACCTTACAAGTCTAATGGCATCATATGTATTTATGTTTAACTTTTATTTAGATGATTTTGGACTTTTCATTATGATTTCTTCTGAACCCAGAAGTTATTTAGGAGAGCATTTTTTAAGCTAACAACATTTTTTTTCTCCACTTACTAAAAATAAATAAATAAATACACAAACAATGAAACCACCTCTTTGAAAACCGTTAAAATCTTCTTTGTGACATCCCTGGAGAAGGGAATGACAACCCACTCCAACATTCTTGCCTGCAAAGTCCCATGGACAGACGAACCTGGTGGGCTACAGTCCAGGGGGTCGCAAAGAGTCAGACACCGAGTGACTCACACTTACTTTTCACAGGAGGCTTTCTGTTCTGTGTGTTTGCTCTCTCTTGCACCCGACCAAAAATCTTTGTGGATGCTCCCCCCCAGCTCCCTGCAGCCTCTGCCCATAGCCAGGTTTATAATAGTTTTCTGGGGTCTCCTGCCCCATGGCGATGAACATTTCAGAGTCACTCAAGAAACCTGGGTCAGTTCCCTGTTGGAAGGCTGGGTCTCAGCTCCCTCGTCCCACAGCTTCTGGGAGAGTCAGACCTTGTCTTTGGACAATGAGCCAGTTTCCACCAACCTTTTCATAGACACTTAGCCTCTGTCACCCCAGAGGAGCCAGGCTCCTTTCTGCTGCTGCCTGCCAGTCTCATGACTTCATCTCTCCTCACTGGTGGGATTGATCCACAAAGACATTTTTTTCTTTTTCTTTTTTTTAATCTGGCTACATCTTATTAGGGTTTTTTTCTTTTTCTTTTTATACTTTTTTCATCGTTTTGTCCTTAGAGCACAGGGAATATGGAGAAATAGGAAACAAACGGGTGTCAACTTGAAAGTCTGTTTCGTGTCATCTTTTTCCTAAAAATTAAAATATAAACCCCTTAGGCTGGAGTTCGAGGTCTTTTGTAACCAAGTGCAGTCCACTTCACTGCGAGCATCCTATATCCCACTGATTTGAACTTCCCTGCTGCTCCCTCCCTGATCACAGAACCTGTCTCATTCTGTGTATTTACATATGCTGTTCCTTATGTTGGGATGGCCATTCTGCCGTATCTGTAATCTCCAAGACCTTGACCAAAAGCCTCTTTACCTGGGAAGTTGGCTTCAGTTCCTACAGGCTAAGTTATTTATTTCTTCTCTATAAAAGGCATTCGATACATGTGACTGAGTGAATGAGTGGATGAATGAATGAATGAACCAGCGGTTTACTGCCATAGTGTTATCTCCGTGGTTCACTGTTTATCTAAGGACCTGCTCTGAGCAACTGTAAAGTGTTATATTGATCCAGTGCATTTAGAAATAAAGGGAAAACAGTGGAGACAGTTTTTCCACAAAGACTGTCTTACATCATGGCCATCACACTAACTCTGCATGAAGCTAGTTAAGACAGCCCATATTCCTTTTGTAAAAATGTGGCTTTTACAACTTTTAAGGCAAAATCACTAGCAACCAGGACTTCCCTGGAGATCCAGTGGTTAAGACCTGAGCTTCCACTGCAAGGGGGCACAGATTCAATCCCTGGTTGGGGAACCCACATGCCTTGAGGCCAAAAAAGAAAATGATTAGGGACCAACTGTCTCACTTCCTTCCTCAATATCAGGGTATTCTCTTAAAGAAGTCAGTTAGCCTGAGCTCTATTTTTTTTATTTTTAGAAAAGTTAAAAATATGATGGAAAAAGCTTAGTGACTTCAAGTTCCAGTATGCTTAAATGTTGTATCAATAACGCTGTACAAACCCAGTTGTGTCTTTCTATTCATTATGAATCCATCTCAGGATAAAGGTTACCTTTTTTTTTTACTCCCTTTTTGACAGGGGAAAGATAATTTGTCAGGGAAAGTGGTACCAAATGGCATGTTTATTGAGCAAAAATATTTACCTAATTGTCTAGCTTTTCGGGAATCCTTGAGGATATGGTTTCTTCCTTGGGAACAGAATGGAGACTCTGTGACACAGAAGAAGCAAAAAGGGCTTCAGTCTGGCGGGAGTTGCTTATGTTGTCTTTTCCTCCAGCTCAGTTGCACAGCTCCGGCAAAAACAGCAAATTCAACTGAGTAGCATTTCTGTTTTAAAAACATCTAAAATTCATCTCAAATCTGTATCTCTTCTGGGGAGAGAAATGCAATCCATTCTAACAAGTAATTAAACAAACAAAAAAATGCCTAAAACCACAGTCTCCTCTGGTGGCTGTCTACATCCCCTTCCAGCAGGGAACCCCTCTCCCAAAGCCCAGCCCATGGGATCTCCTCTCTCCCACAGGCCCACCCCCCACCCCCGGTCCAGCATCCTCACGGCAGGGCTCTTGCGTCTGAGTCTGACACAGGGCACGTGTTGGGTATAAGCTACATATGGAAAACCTGGGGGAGAGAATTCAAAAGCAAAGAAGGAGTTATCATCCCATTTAATTCCTAGAAATTTGTCCCCTGGTGCCAGGAGTCATCACAGATTTATGAAAACCCAAAATTTAATTTATGTGAGATTTCTTCTTCTTAGTGATTCAGAAAGAAAAAAAAAAAAAAAAAAACACTAAAATTTTCTCCGAACTGCTATTTCCTCCACATTCCTAATCTGAACTCAAAGCTTTATTCATTTAACTTCATTTAACAGAAGATCGTGAAATACTCTGCTCTCTGCTCTGTTTTCTCATAGACAGACTTTGAACCAGGTAAGAGCTTCATAGGGAAGGGTTTGGAGGATTTGAAAACATTTTTTTATTTATCTGGCAGCTCAAGGTCTTAATTGCAGCATGAGGGATCTAGTTCCCTGAGCAGGGATCAAACTGGGGCCCCCTGCCTTGGAGCGCAGAGTCTTAGCCACCAGATTCCTAGGGATTTGGAGTTTTGACAACTCATAGATAGTCTTGAATCAATTTCAGTGTCTATAGAAACGGCCCAAAGTTGGTAAATTTTCGTTTCTCCTCGTGATATCAGCCATCTCACTGAACCTAAGCGATTGTGGTAGCTCCTAGAGAAGGGAATGAGGGAGGGGAGCAAAGGGGATTTTTTATTTAAAGAAAAAAATACCTGGAACTATCTTTTGGCTTATCGGCTTGATCTTTTGTGCTAAGCAACTATGAATTTTTGAAGAGGAGAACAAAATTCACAATATATGTACATCAAACCATTATGTTGTACACCTTCAACTGACATACAGTGGTGTATGTCAACTGAATCTCAACAAAGCTTTGGGGAAAAAAGAGGACAGCAAACAGTAGCCATGAAGATGTAGCAGTACGATCTAAAGAGACAAATCAGTCAGCTCTGAGACATGTAGTTGTGGTACATTCTGTTTTGTTTCATTTCAAATCACATTTACAAGCACCTTTAGTTAAGTGCCAGGCACTGAGTTCCAGACCAGTGTCATCCAATAGAAATATGATGCAAACCACGAATTCGATTTGAAAGTTTCTAGTAGCCACATTAAAATGATGAAAAGGAAATCAGTTTTGCAAATTTTCAAATATTAGAAAAATATAAAAATAACATTTTAAACTTTGGAAAACAATTCTTTTAAAAAAGAAACAGGTGACTGTGGTCTGGCCCCGCTGACCTTCTGTTCCACCCCACTGCTCCCACCCTCTTCCCTGAACTTCAGGTCCCGGGTGGCTTCCAGTTCCTCCCACAATGAGTCTTTTCCCCGGGGGCATCCCACAGCTCAGGTCTCTGGCCGGTGTCCCCTTCCTCTCCCTGTCACTACTTGTCATTTGGTAAAGAGAATGCAGTGGTTGATGGCCAACAGGTGCTGGACAGGTGTTCAGTATCCAGGCATGCTGGCACTTGATTAAGTGGAGGATGATGTTCTCATCTGAGCACATAGATTGGACCCCAAAGGTGGAGTTTTGGGCTCCATAGTGGCATCTACGACTGTGTAGCTTGTTTTTGACGTAGAACTTGAACCTGAGGGGATGAGTGAGGTCATAAACCCATCTGCTCTCTGTTCACCAAGCCATGCCCCCCGGCACAGAGGGGTGTCCCCCTGAGGAAGGAGACTTTTCTCATTTTCACAAAGCCACTGAACTGGAACTAGCCAACGGCAGCTTTGAGTCAAAAGGGGGGCTTTAGGGTTTGGGGAGAGGCCTTGCCAGCCCCTCTTAAGATGCATCTTACAAGTGTCCCCCAACATCGTCATTGTATGAGTTCTGTAGAGTTGAGAATATACGTATTTGGGTATTTGTGATCATTCTTAGGTCTTGATCTTGAGATTCCCACAGGGAGAGACAGAAAAAGAACAGAAATATCAATCATTTCAATAAATCTTATTTTGGGCTCAACATGAATCATCTCTCCTCAAAACTCTCCTGGAATTCGAATGAGGTTCCCATGACAACAGGAGGCATGGGCTTCTGTCTCAGACTCTCTCAGAAGGGAGTCTTACTAAGAATTAGGGGAGGACAAAGTCCCATCCGGATAAAGGCGGCCTTCTGAACAAAGGTCCGATGGACATAGCCTTTGGACATCACTGTTCTGGTGGCATAAAACCTCTCCTACAACATCACACCCACTCTACAAACTTAAGTGTGTGAGTGCTCAGTCAATCAGTCATGTCTGACTCTTTGGGACCCCATGAACTGAAGACCTCCAGACTCCTCTGTCCATGGGATTTGCCACTTCGTTCTCCAGGGGATCTTTGAGACCCAGGGATCAAACCTGCGCCTCTTGGATCTCCTGCGTTGGCAGAAGGATTCTTTACTACTGGGCCATCTGGGAAGCTCCCTATAAACTCACACTATTCATTAAAAAAATCCTACCCATTTAAGCAACATTAGACAATTTCTCAGTGTGTCTGCCCTCTCTGATGCCCTCTCGCAACACCTACCATCTTACTTGGGTTTCTCTTACCTTGGACGTGGGGTATCTCTTCACAGCTGATCCAGCAAAGTGCAGCCACCGCTCCTTACCTTGGATGAGGTCCCCTCTCCTAACCTTGAATGTGGAGTAGCTGTGGAAAATTCTGAAAGAGATGGGAATACCAGACCACCTGACCTGCCTCTTGAGAAATTTGTATGCAGGTCAGGAAACAACAGTTAGAACTGGACATGGAACAACGGACTGGTTCCAAATAGGAAAAGGAGTATGTCAAGGCTGTATATTGTCATCCTGCTTATTTAACTTATATACAGAGTACATCATGAGAAACGCTGGGCTGGAAGAAGCACAAGCTGGACTCAAGATTGCCGGGAGAAATATCAATAACCTCAGATATACAGATGACACCACCGTTATAGAAGAAAGTGAAGAGGAACTAAAAAGCCTCTTGATGAAAGTGAAAGAGGAGAGTGAAAAAGTTGGCTTAAAGCTCAACATTTGGCAGATTCATTTTGATATTTGGCAAAACTAATACAATTTTGTAAAGTTTAAAAATAAAATAAAATTAAAAAAAAAAAAAGCTCAACATTCAGAAAACCAAGATCATGGCATCTGGTCCCATCACTTCCTGGGAAATAGGGAAACAGTGGAAACAGTGTCAGACTTTATTTTGGGGGGCTCCAAAATACTGCAGATGGTGACTGCAGCCATGAAATTAAAAGAGGCTTACTCCTTAGAAGGAAAGTTATGACCAACCTAGATAGCATGTTAAAAAGCAGAGACATTACTTTGCCAAAAAAAGGTCCTTCTAGTCAAGGCTATGGTTTTTCCTGTGGTCATGTATGGATGTGAGAGTTGGACTGTGAAGAAGGCTGAGCACTGATGAATTGATGCTTTTGAACTGTGGTGTTGGAGAAGATTCTTGAGAGTCCCTTGGACTGCAAGGAAATCCAACCAGTCATCCTAAAGGAGATCAGTCCTGGGTGTTCCTTGGAAGGACTGATGCTGAAGCTGAAACTCCAATACTTTGGCCACCTCATGAGAAAAGTTGACTCATTGGAAAAGACCCTGATGCTGGGAGGGATTAGGGGCAGGAGGAGAAGGGGACGACAGAGTATGAGATGGCTGGATGGCATCACCGACTCGATGCACATGAGTTTGGGTGAACTCCGGGAGTTGGTGATGGACAAGGAGGCCTGGCGTGCTGCGATTCATGGGATCGCAAAGAGTCAGACATGACTGAGTGACTGAACTGAACTGAGACAATTTCTAAAACATCCTCTTCCCTTCTTCTTCCTTCCCATAGGCCAATAGTCAATCATTTAAAAATATTAATGAACGATATGTGCCAGCAGCAACAAAGAATGACCATCACTCTCTGGTCTCACAGATTTTAACATAAGTTTCCAAGCTGGTTTCTCCTAACAGAAGATTTTAAGCCTGAGATGGTCTCTGGGAATTTGGTGCTCAGATTTCCAGAATCCTCGGGTGTCCCTTAATGTTCTATAATGTGTTGCCAAATGCTGAACAAACTTAGATGCAAATCACGAATTACATATCGAAGAGAACAAGGTGCCCAGGGCTTCCCCCAAAGATGAAACTACTCCTCACTGTGCTTATTCACCACTTGGGAAGTGTATTCAGATTTCCCAAACTCCAAGTCAGTGCCACTGACCTCCAGGACAGGACTTTATCAAACTTCCTGTCTATGCCTTGGTTGGTAAGCACACCATTTAGGTTTTCTCCACTCATTCTCCTTCATCAAAACTTTTATACCATCTGTAGCCTCACACTTATTGGTTTATCATCAGATATTGGTTGAGCATCTGTATTAATTTTGCATTAATTTTGGATAAACAACAAAAATGATAAAACATTATCCCTACCACTTTTGAACTCATGGGCCAGGTGGGGAGGAAGAAAGTATGTAAAGCATTTTCATTCAGGGTCATAAGGGCCATAGCAAGTCCTACAGAAAGATAGAAAATGTAGCTATTAACCTTAGCTGAGAAACTGGGGAGGCTTCATGGAAGAGTCATTTTTTGAGCTGAAACTTTTTTCTTTGATATATTCTCTGTTTCTTCCAGTCCAAGCTAGTGGTGTTTCTGCTTGTACAATTTTCTTAAACCTTTGGAAAATTCCTATGAATCTTATTGTGTTTCGTGACATTAAAAAAAAAAAAAGTCACATCCACAAACCTTCTTGAGAACAAATCTTTCTCTACCTTGGGCTTCTGCCAAAGCTACCAAGGATTCTTGAAAGTCCTGGATTTTGTTTGCTTGTTTTCATTTTTATTTTCAAATGCACAGTTCTCTAAGGCATTCCTTTAAATCTTTCCAAGGTCTTAACAGAGGACTTTACAAGTGTGCTCTCGCTTTTATCTTTACACCGTGCTTTTCTGAATTTTACTTTTGTCCAGAAGCTGTTCTTGATTTAACACTGCTTTCCATCTGGAGAGGCAGGAGACTTTCCAAACTCTGTAGCTTCTGCCACCCTTACACTTACTTAACTTTTGTGTTTTCTTGAGCTTATCTCTTTCCCCTCAAATTTTAATATAAGCAGCAAGAAGAATCAGGGTGGGGGACCTCCCTGGCAGTCCAGTGGTTAAGACTTCGCCTTCCGATGCAGGGGCTGCGGGTTCAACCCCTGGTTGGGGAGCTAAGATCCAACATGCCTCACGGCCAAAAACCAAGACATAACAACAACAAAAAAAACAGTGGCAATATTGTAACAAATTCAATTCAGACTTTTTAAATGGTCCACATCAAATATCTTTATAAAAGAGAAGTCAGGGTGATCTTTAACCCTCCCTGGAAATCGCGGCTAGACCACCCAACTCATGGAGCACGCTTTCTGTTTTCCCCATTACTGCAGGAGAGAGTGTTGCTAAACATTCTGCCTCTGCATAATGGATCCTCTTCTCTCTAGTTGCTGATAACATTTCCCGAATTTTTCTTTAGTCCTTGATAAATAGCTTTCTCGAGGGGCACCAGGTTTCTGCTAACAGCCTCCTTGAGACCCCTTGAATTTTTTACTAACTCTCCCCCATTCAAGGTCCTTCCAGCCTCTGTCCTTCACTATCCCAAAGCCACTCTCATATTCTTAGTTGCTTTCTGACAGCAGCCATCCTACTTGTCTCTCATCTTCTGCACCCTGAATTCGGACTCCCTTGTCTATTTCCATCTCCAGCTACCTCCCATCAAGCCTGCTTCTGGTCCCATTCCATGTACCGGGTAGACAGTTTTCTTCCACTCCTTTTGAAAGCCTGGGAAATCGCTCCAACATACTCCTCCAAAGATCAGCTCCCCAGAGGAGCTGTCTTGGGAAAGAGCTGAAAGGTAGAGTTAGTCAAAGTTTTTATTCAATGCTGTCTTTGAAAACAAATGAACAAATACCTTTTCAGGGTACCACATATTTCTTCTGGAGACAAGCATCAAAATTCTGTGGGAAATGTTTTTAATTCTCTGTTTGAAAATGAAATTCAGACAGTGAGATCCAATTCTAACATTTAGGAGAAAGAAAAAAATGTGGACTTAAGTTTATATTAGACCAATATGGGTTATTTAGTTGCTCAGTTGTGTCCAACTCTTTTCAACCACATGGACTATAGCCCACCAGGCTCCTCTGTCCGTGGGATTTCCCAGGCAAGAATACTGGAGGGGGTTGCCACTTCCTTCTCCAGGGGATCTTCCCTGAATATTCATTGGAAGGACTGTTGCTGAAGCTGAAGCTCCAATACTTTGGCCACCTGATGTGAAGAGCTGACTCGGAAAAGACCTTGATGCTGGGAAAGATTGAAGGCAGGAGAAGAAGGGAGAGGCAAAGGACGATGTGGTCAGATAGCATCATTGATTCAATGGGCATGAATGTGAACGAACTCTGGGAGATAGCAGAGGACAGAGGAGCCTGAAGGGGTACAGTCCATGGGGTCAAAAAGAGTTGGACGTGACTTATCAACTGAACAACAGCAACAACAATGTGGGTTATTCTTCTTTTACTTTTATTTCTAAACATTCGCTTGATAGTGGAAGGAGTGTGTGACCAAGTGGAGAAGGCTGAGGACTCATGCAGAACTGGGCAAAGTTTCCTGATCCCGCAAACCTCAGTTACTCTGCCTCTAAAGTGGAGTTATGACTGCACCTCCTAAGATTGATGCTGGAATTAGAGGAGACACAGAGGATTGTCAATAACCTCCTCTGGACTCGTTAATACCCAAACCATAGAAATGACTCCTCACGGTTTCTCTGAAGCCTCCACTGGTCGTTCATGAAGCTTCTGGAATCAGAAGTCTGTGCCCCCACTCCCTGGGGAGCATGCAGTGCTGGGGAGGAAGTGGGGGAAAGGCCGATTCTCTCTTGCCCTCTAAGGAATTACAATCTCTCCCATACTTAAAAAGATCCCAAATTTAGGATATGGAATGTGGACATCTCCAGGGATCACACTGAATCTGTTCCCAGAGGACTATTTCAGGGAAGAAAGACCCATTTAATTGTATGGCTGCCTTAAATCCACCCTTGATGTCATCCTTCTGGGCTTCTCTCCTCTCCAGCCCAAATCTTCCCCGTCCTGTTTCCCAGGAGAAGACTTCACTCCCATCTCCAAGGCAAAAGTCTGGAAGCCAGTCCATCCTCTACAAACAGAAGCACGTCCCGGCTGCCCCCGTGGCATCAAGCTGGGAAAAGCATGGGCTCAGGAAAAGGAGAGAAAGATGAAGGGGAAAAATGAGATTCAGAGAAGGAATTCTGGGAGAGTAGGCAGGGAACATGGTTAGGAAACACGAGGTAACAGGAAAGTCTTAATCCAGGTGAGAGGGCAGTCTTGGAGAAGACATGAATGAAAGCAGAGAGACGGGAGAGGAGCTTGAAGAGGAGGAACTTGAAATATTCTAGAGAGAAAAGCTCTGTAAGAAGGGATTCGGAGGAGGAGTTGATTAGACTTGTTGGAATTCCAGGAAATTCCTCTCCCTGCTTTTTCCATACCTTCCTCCAGACAAGTCCACCTTTTTAGATGCTTTGTCTTCTTTGCCCCTTTCTGGGTTAGCTCAATCCCGGTTGTCTCACCCTAGAAGCCAGGCAGCCTCTAAGCCAATGGAGACCTAGCCCATGTCCCACACCCCTGCATCTCACAACCCCAGTGACCTCTTTTTAGTTGGATCTTGTCCCCACTCCTAACCCCACTCCAAGCCTCACCATGGGTCCACCTCCTCCAGGATCAGAAGTGGATCCCCATCCTGAGGATCAGATCTGAACCCCTCATTGAGTGCATCAGGCCTTTTTGTGATCCAGGCCTCACGAGCTCACAGCAAGGATCCTTGCTCTCCACCCTCTGCTCCATCCTCTCTGGGGAACCCGTCAAGCAGAGCCTGCCTGGCCCCCTCCCCATCCTGCCTTGACCCTGCCTCTGGCTCTGTTCTTTCTGTCTGGACGACCTTCTCGTCTTTGAGCACACACGGTGTTTCCTCTTCATGTCAGATACTTTTCCCCCTGCTTCCCCAGAGAATTCTTCTTGGTTTTCACATTTCAGCTCGGAAACCCTCCTCTCCTTGACTCCTTGCCTGCTGTTACCACCTCCCACCCCTCCAGGCTGACCCAGGCACAGCCGCTTGCTTCCGTTTTCCTACTTACTGGGCACCAGTTTTTCTCTGATGCTTCAGGACAGAGATGCTGCCTCTTGCGCATCTAAAATGGCTTTTGGAAGGAGTTCCACATCGACAGAGTGAGTGAATGGACAGATGGATGGATGCTTGACGCTTGTCTGGTGGCATAGAAGAAGTGGGTGGGGGAGCCACTGAAGGAAGGGGGTTTGGCAAGGAGGAAAGAATGAGAAAATACAGAGAAGAAAGCAAAGTGTTTGGGTAAAAGAAGCACACGTATTTTGGCAGGGGATATTAGACACCGGTTCAATTCCTGAGTCGGGAAGATCCGCTGGAAAAGGGATAGGCTACCCTCTTCAGTATTCTTGGGCTTCCCTTGTGGCTCAGCTGGTAAAGAATCCGCTAGCAATGCGGGAGACTTGGGTTCGAACCCTTGGTTGGGAACATCCCCTGGAGAAGGGAAAGGCTACTCACTCCAGTATTCTGGCCTGGAGAATTCTATGGACTGTATAGTCCATGGGGTTACAAAGAATCAGACACAACTGAGCAACTTTCATTTTCACTTCATTAAATTCCATTTTAGGAGAGAAAAGTCTGACACCCAAGCAGCACCTCAGCTCTTTCTTCTGCATCTGAATGAAGACTGAGGGTAGGAGGGGGCTCCAGACCCTAGAACCAGTATCACTCAGGAATCACCCCCCTCCCCACCCCTCCCATCTGAGGGTTCACTTCCTGGGGTTCAGATGCCTGACTCCTTCCTCCCCTGATACTATGTCCCTGCCCCTCTCCACCATATTCCCAACCATCACCCCTACCGGAGACAAGCCCGTCCAAGCTTCTCTCTTGCCCTCTCCACCCTATCTTCCTCAGTTCATCACTTTTCCATCTCCTAGGAGCTTCCCAGATGGTGCTGGTGGTAAAGAACCCACCTGCCACAGCAGGAGACATAAGAGACGCAGGTTCAATCCCTGGGTAGGGAAGATTCCCCTAGAGGAGGGCATGGCAACCCACTCCAATATTCTTGCCTGGAGAATCCCATGGACAGAGGAGCCTGGGGGGATACAGTTCATGGGATCACAAAGATTCGGACACGACTGAGGCAGCTCACATCATCCATCCTTTGGTCCAAATTCCTCACCAAAGGTGGGGTGCCTCCACTTCTCAGCTTCCTAAAGGCCCCCCAAGTCCTGATAAGACGATCAGAACAAGAGACTTCCTTGGTGGTCCAGAGGTTAAGACTTTGTCTTCCAATGCAGAGGGTGCAGGCTCAATCCCAAGTCAGGGAGGTAACATCCCACATTCCTCATGACCAAAAAACCAAAACATAAAATAGAAGCAATATTGTAACAGACTCAGTAAAGACTTTAAAATCAGTCCATATTTTTTTTTAATCTTTAAAAAAAAAAGACAATCAGAACATTTATGAACAACCTTTAAAAATCAAACAAAAAAAAAACCTCCAAGGCATTCAGTTACCTCTGCTCAAGATTCCACTTTATGCCCCCAACACTACAAGGCCTGGCCTGGAGCTGAAGATTAATGTCTCTGCGTGTCTCGGGTCAATGACTCATGGGGTTTTATCAGTGGAGGCAGAGTGGGAAAGGTAATGGAGAGTCAGTTCAAGGGACACCACCCCCTCCCTCCCCAGCCGCCTCCATCCGATCCTCTCTCCTTTGGTGCAAAGGAGCCCCGTGCACCATGGTTTATTTTTAATCTGTTGATTTTGCAATTAACAGAGAGAAGGCGCCTCTTTCGGATGGGCTGGTTCAGGGGTTCAAAGCAGCCAGCTCCCTTGACCCCTTTACCAGCCTCCGACATCGCGGTGCGGCTGCCCAACTGGGAGAGATTTATACTTATTTTTCTATAATGGAAAACTCATTGCTGGACATCGAGTTACTCACTTAGATTTGTTTTCTTTGGAAGAAGCTGCCGGCGGGCGGGCGGGCTGGCGGGCGGGCGGCAGCGCCCCAAGCTGGGTCATTAACATGGCAGCAACAGCAACACAGACCTTTACAGCCGCTGCCTGTAAACCGTGGATAAAGTTCAAGCGTTTATTCTGTCTGAGGCCTCCCAGCGTCTATAAAAGCCCAGCACGATTATATGATCAGTGTCAAGACCCACTTTCCCCCTTTGTGCTCCCGGGCGCTTTCGTTGCCCTGTCCCTCCGTGTTGCCACCGCAGCTGCTCTGGCGCTAATAGCAACCCAAGGCACAGACGATTGGAGTGATCCTTGGGCTTTGTTTTAAACATGGTTTTTGCTTGTGTTAACTACCGCCTGGCTCTCTGACACCCGTGAATGAGGCTATGCGGGGCTGTCAATCAACAACAATAATAATGCCATCTGGGTTTGAATAATACTAATGAGAAGAAGAAGAAGAGGGATGCTGTGTATTAACATAGCACCTTTGTCCCAGAAGCTCAGAGGGCGTTTGGGAGAATAATTCATTCATGCTCGGAGCACTGCTTGGCAGTAGATATTATGATCCCACCACAGGGGACTGAGACACAGAGAGGGCAAGCGGCTGGCCCTGAGGTCACACAGTAAGTCAGGGGTGGCACAGATCACAGTCGCCAGAGTCCCCCAAAACCTTGGCCCTGCAGGATCACACAGGTCTGTGCCTCTGTCTCTCTGGTTTGTCACTCTAGTTATAAGAGTTGTAAAACTCAGTTTCTCCGTACTCATGGGGGGAGGAAGGAAAGGAAGAAATGAAAAGAATATTCTAGGGTGGAGGCGACCACAAAGATCATCAGCATTATGGGAGAGCCCATCTGAGTCGGGGACAAGGCAGGGAGGGTGACTGGATGCAGGGGTACCAGGCCGAGAGCCAGTTGGGATTTCCAAAGGTGCTGAGGGATGGCTTAAGGATGTTAAAGTGAGATGGATTAAAAAAAAAAGAAAGAGAGATCCCCCAAGTGGGTGAAAAGGTGAACTCATCACTGAGCCCCTAAGCTCTCAGAAGGCAAAACATGGGGCAGGAGCCAGCCAAAAGAAAAGATAAAGCTGGAGACATGGAGAATTTCCCAGTTCAGTCTAAAATCCCATTCTGCACTTTGCAGGTTCCACCAAGGTGCCAGGACCCTAATCCTCCCTTCCCAACCCCTTAATGCCCTGGGGGTTTCAAACTGGATTATCACATCAAGTCAGTAGAATCTTTCTTCTCTGTGCCTCAGTTTCCACCTCTGTGAGTGAGTGATAATCGCTTAGTCATGCCTGACTCTTTGCAACCCCATGGACTGTAGCCCGCCAGGCTCCTCTGTCTGTGGGATTCTCCAGTTACAAATACTGGAGTGGGTTGCCATTTCCTCCTCCAGGGTATCTTCCCCGCCCAGGGATCAAACCCATGTCTCCTGTGTCTCTTGCATTGGCAAGCAGACTCTTTACCATGGAGCCACCAGGAAAGGGAGGGCTTGTTTGAAAGAATCTAAAATGACTTTGAATGTCCATCAAAGTTTTACTTTGATTCTTTTTCAGAGGAACTATTCAGAATTGGTTAGAGAAATAATAACGTGGTCAAAGAGATATCCCAGAAAGCCAACCTTGCAAAACTGTGGAGCATGAATGAGACCAGGGAGAGACTGAAGTTGGGAGAATCAGTTTGGGAGTAGCTGCCATATTCTAGGGAGGCGTGGAAAGTGCTGAACAAGATGACCAAGTGATGGACCAGTTTTGAAGTCTTCCCAAACCTGTCATTGAATCCTTCCTCTCCAGCTCCCTCTCCCTTGCAGAGCTGGGGCTCACACCTTCTGCCCTAGAAGTGTGTTATTTATGGTCTCATCTGTCCTTAGCTTTTGTCCCTGACCCAATTTAGAGATGCTTTATCACCAGGACTGCCTCTGCAGCTCTCAAGATTCCAAGGCAAGCACTCCCAGTAAGAAACAAACAGATTTACAATCCCTCCCCAGACGATGCAGGCAGAAAGTCCCTGTTTCACGTCTCTCCAGGCAGGAAGGAATTCTCCCTCTTCTCCATCCCTCGCCCAAAGTGAGGATTTGACCTTGCAAGAACTTGGGCTCCCATCTTCTTTCCCTCCTGGCCCTGAGCTCCTCAAAGACAAAGCCCAACCTCTGTCCTGCATTTGAGTCCCTTCTCAGTCTAGCGGCTGCCACCCTGTCAGTGCTGGAGAAATCAGACTTGAAAGTAATTCAGGACACATTTTATTATAAGGATCTAAAATTCTTTGTGTATTCAAGTATGGAATGCCCATCCTAGGTTAATATCTTTGTGAAAGCAGCCGGTTCATGAGATTTCTCCTATAGACAGAATTTGTTAGATCCTCCCAAGGAGGCAGTGTTTGTAAGGTAGGCCTTCAGGAATAAGAAATCACCTGGATGATGGAATAGCCTTCACAAAATCATATGACTTCTGGGCGTCCCTGGTGTCTCGGTAATAAAGAATCTGCCTGCCGATGCAGGAAACACAAGTTCGATCCCTGATCCAGGAAGAACCCACAGGCCTGGGAGCAACTAAGTCCTTGCCCCACAACTACTGATCCTGTGCTCTAGAGCATGTGCTCTGCAGCAAGAGAAGCCACTGTAATGAGAAGCCCGAGAACCCCAACTGGAGAGTAGCCACTGCTCGCTGAAACTAGAGAAAAGCTCATGCAGCAATGAAGACCCAGCACAGCCAAAAATAAATAAAATTATTAAAAAACAATGATTTCTCTATTCTCTCCTACTTTCCCCCTCCCTCCCTCTGCCCTTCCTTGCCTCATCCCTCCCCCCATCCCCTCCATCCCTTCTCCCTCCCTCCCTTCCCCCATCCTTCCATCCTTCCTTCCTGCATCACAGAATGACCAAGTGTGAGATTCCTGCACACGGCATTCTGGACATTGGTTCCTGCCCTTAAGAAGTTTCCAACAAAAGATACACAACCACTCCTCCTCTTACTGTATAAGCTGAATTTTATTGCAGGTTAAACTCAGGTACAAACCACACAGTGTGGCCTGCGGAGTAAGGAGAAACAGGATCGTGTACTGAAGCTAGAAGGGACCACTGGGGAGCCAGCGTGGCTGAAGGACTGTGTGCGCACAGAGAGATGGAGGTGCAGCCCGTGGGGTGGGACTCGAGAAGCCAGACCCTCAGAGATAACACGGCAGAACAGCTGCAGGGAGATGCAGAAAGGCAGCCATGGACCTAAATGAGTCCGGTGGCTCAGATGGTAAAGAATCTGCCTCCAATGCAGGAGACCTGGGTTTGATCCCTGGGTCGGGAAAATCCCCTGCAGTAGGAAATGGCTACCCTCTCCAATGTCCTTTCCTGGAGAATTCCACGAGCAGAGGAGCCTGATGGGCTACAGTCCTTGGGGTCGTAAAGAGCTGGACACAACTAAGTGACTAATACACCACTGCATAAGCTAAATGAGCTGCAGTGAGGACTTCCGGTCCTACTCAAAGGCAAGGAGACTGAGTGAAGCTTTAGGAACAGTGACATGAACCCCAGGTCCGATGGTGGTGGCCCAGGCGGTCAGCCGGCCTTGGCCCAATGTCCTGAGGCTTCGATGCTTTCTGCACTTTTCCCTGCAGTTGAAGGACGCGCTGGGCACTTCTCTTGGAGGACGAGGCCCGGGGATTCATCTGGCCTGGAGCTGGATCTGTCTGTCCTTGGAGTGTTTTTCTAGAGCACCCTCCCTCCCTTCCCACTCCTCACCCAGGGGACGATCTTGACCTTCAGCTGAGACGGAGCTCCAAGGTCTCTGAAGCTCTGTGGTCCCTCTAGCGGACGGCCCACCACGAGGGGCAGAGGGCCCCAGGGCGCCTGCCCCCTTCTCCGGCTGCCCAGTCCTCACCGCATCACGGATTTTCCTGGAGGGAAATGGAGGAGTCCACACGCTCTTGGCTTGAAGAGATTCCACGCTGTCTGCACAAACAGAGCCTGGAGCCTCCGGGAGCGCCTTGCTCTCACCTCACCCCCAGAAAGCCTCCCTTCCCGGCCCCTGCAGACAGGCCGTGAATTGTGACTCTGACCGCCACACACTAGTGTACTGTGGGGCTGAGGCTTGGGGTTTCTGCCTTGAAAAAAATAAATCCCTGCCTCTCCTCTCTGCAGCGGTCGTGCGTGTCTCTGAGGATCTTGGCTCCCCAGACAGCCCTAAGCGGCACAGACCAGGGGGCTCTCGGGAGGGACCAGCCTCATCAGGCACCAGGTGTCACCAAGTGGTCTGCAGACAGGGCGAGCCGACTTCCAGCAGCTCCACACACAGGACGTACCATCCACCACGCACCGACACCTTGCCACCCTCTGGCCCCCCTGCCCACAATGCCCCTTCTTTCCTGCTCTGCTTGGGGAGCTCCTTTTCATTGTTCAATGCTTAGCTCTAAGGGCACTTGTATTAGGAAGATGTCCTTGGCTCCCATTTAGAGAGACACTGGCTTATCCCTTCTCTGAGCTCTTCAGACATGCCTCACTGACAGTGCTGAGGGGGCAGATTTAGAGGTCCCTGTTTGGATATCAAGGCTTCCCAGGTGGTGCAGTGGTAAAGAGTCCACTTGCCAAGGCCAGAGACCCAAGAGACTCGAGTTCCATCCCTGGGTCAGGAAGATCCCCTGGAGTAGGAAATAGCAATCCACTCCAGGATTCTTGCCTGGAAAATTCCATGGACAGAGGAGCCCGTGGGGCTATGGTCTCTGGGGTCACAAGGAGTTGGACATGATTGAGCAACTGAGCATATTTAGATATTCCTTTCCCATCTAGACTATGAGCTGTTGAGGACAGCCCTCAGGAGACAGTTGCACAGGCTGTGCACTGCTCAACCCTCTGGGAGGCCATTCACATTGCATTCTAAATATATCCTGCACAGTTCTAAGCAGCAACTCTGGGGATCATTGGATCTTATTGTTAATAGGGACTGGCACATAACCAAGTTTGTTTATTCAACCTCATATAGGGCCACTGCTCAGATTTTTACTCCTCCTGCCCTGGTCCCATAAAGAGGGAAGAAACATGAGTTGGCCCAACTCCCTTGCAATGAGAATATGCCAGTTCACCTTGGAGACAGTATATTAGTTATAGATCTAGGAAGAAACTCAAGGTCCCAGTAAAGCCCTCAAATAGCTGATGGCTGGCCCAGGGATGTCAAAGGGGTTTTAGCTCATGGACCAAATCAGATTCAGAGAGAGTGACTTCCAAAGGGTGAACCTGGGAAGTCCTCTGTGGCAGTGTCAGAGGTCAGAGGGAAGGAAGCCCCACTGGATTTGTGAAGTCTGGTCCTGGAGCAGGGCTGAGAAATGGAGGCTGGTGAGCCCCTGATCCAGAAATAGTGGCAGGGAGCCGTCAGACTACATAATAAGTGTCCCTGTCCTGTCTTGCACTGACTTTCTCAGGGTACTGTGACTGGTATATGAACTTTTGTCCTGGTGCCTCAGTTTCCCACCTATTGAATGAGAGATCTTTCTTTCAGGGTTTTGGAAAGATGAAATAGAGGATTGAAGGGGGTTTTCTAATTTCCCCACACCTCTCCAGGAAAAGAAATGTACTCTTTGGGAGATGGACAGACCCAGAACCCCTTTCAGCTCATCAAACAATATAAGATTCATGCCCCAAATTCACACTGATGCCCATTGTTTTGTCTGCCACTCCGCCCACTCCTATATCCTGAGATTTGGAGCAAGTAAAGATGGGAGGAAAGGCAGTTACAATAATACCAACAATGCTTCTGAACACTTGACATGCTGTAGATGGGCATCGAGGAGTAGGGGTGCCCTCTGTCACTGGAGGAAGGGCTATGGGGCCGTGATCAGGACCCCAGGCTCTGGGACCCTCTCATCTGGGCTCGATTCTGGGTCCTGATACTCCTCAGCTATGTGACACCAGGCAAGCTCTCCAGTGTCCTTGTCTACAGAAGGGGCTGACAGAGTCATGAGGATCAAGTGGGTTAACACAGACATAGTGAACAGACTCATGGACACAGGAGGGGAAGGAGAGGGAGGGACAAACTGAAAGAGCAGCACTGACATACAGACACTGCTATGTGGAAAATAAAGAGCTAGTGGGAAGCTGCTGTAGAGCGCAGGGCGCTCAGCTCAGTGCTCTGTGCTGACCTAGGGGGCGGGATGGGAGCGGGCAGGGAGGTCCCAGAGGGCGGGGATATATATATATATATATAGTTGATTCACTTCGTTGTACAGCAGAAACCAACACAACATTGTAAAGCACTAATACCCCAATAATATATATATATATATATATATATATATATATATAAATGTGTGATACTTAAGGCAGAGCCTGAGTCAGGGCAAGTTCCCAGGGTTACTGTTATTTGGCAGATACTGTAGCCATATAAGGACTTCCCTGGTGGCTCAGATGGTAAAGCGTCTGCCTACAATGCAGGAGACCCAGGTTCAGTCCCTGGATTGGGAAGATTCTCTGGAGAAGGAAATGGCAACCCACTCCAGTACTCTTGCCTGGAAAATCCCATGGACAGAAGAGCGTGGTAGGCTACAGTCCATGGGGTCGCAAAGAGTCAGACACGACTGAGCGACTTCCATATAATGCTGCTTTCCCAGCCCAAGGAGGAAGGGGCCACAGAAGGGCTTGAGAATGGACCAGGGGCTCACCCAGTACACCAGCATGATCCCCTCCCCATTCCCCCGTGTTATCATTCTAATTTTCATGGCCTCAGCTCACACTGTCCTCACCTCCCACATTACCCCTTTTCTCAGGCTGTCTGCGCGTGAGTGAACAACCACAGGCCCCCAGCCTGCTCGACTCTCTGCAGGGAAACTCCATGCACCCGTCAGGCTCAGACACTCTGTCTTGGGTACCAACACTTAATAAAAGACCACGAGGGCACTGGTATCTGTGAGGTTTGCAAATCCCCTGGCCGATGCTATGAAGTGCTGGACTGCTTCTGTGCATGTTTGCTTATTTATTATTCTTTTATCAGATGCTAAGTTGACTATGGCAGCAAGATCTTGGAGGAAATAAGAGGGAAGCTTGCTCAGCCCTGGTGCAATTCCTGTGGACCAGCGTCCAATGTGGAGCCCTGGGGATCTGCGTGTAGAATGCCCCGCTCGCCCCTGTCTACCTGGCAATCCATCCCCCTCCTTTCAAGCCCAGCACAACAACGACCTCTTTCGTGAAGACTTCTTGATCATCCCCCAACCTCCCAGCAGTCTTGGGAACTTTCTTATGAATTCCTTTAGCCTTTAAATTATAAGAGACTTTCTAATGATACGCTTTAATTGCTTACTACATCCTGAGCATCCTGCAGGCACGAAAATCCTCATTTACTCTGATAGCCAGAGCCTGATGTGGGTCTGCCTCACAGGGGGAGCTGACCATGTCTGCAGGACACCTCTCTGCCTACAGTACCTCTTTGGATTTTCTAAGCTAAAGAGTTGGTTTCAGGTATGAACCTCAGGCTGCCAGATAGATTCAAAGCAAATATGAGGGAAGATGTGTTGACAAGTATAGACCTAGAACTTCAGAAAAACTCGCCAGAAATTCCAGAATCTTTTTCTTGGCATCTACAAACAAGGGAGATGATTCGGTCATGATCACCTTTGGCAGTGGGGATGGACCGGCTGGTTCTCCACTGGCCTTCAGCTTCAGGAGTCTATAAGCTGATTTCTGGGCTCACGTGGGTGCCTGTGGGCGCCCATGGGTGACAGATTCACCCACCTCTGCCTCTCAGTCTCCATGGCACGCTGTGTTGGGTGTCCAGACCTGCCTTTCTGCCCAAGTTATAGCCTTCTTTGCAACCAGGTCAAGTACCCCCTTCCCTGCAAAGCTGCTTCTGACCCACCCTGTCCAAAGGGAACTCTTCTTTCTCTGGGCTCTGGACAGCATGACATTGACCAGGCTTCTCATTGGTTCAGGAATGTCACAGGGGAAATTCCTTTGAGAGAAGACGTTATTTCTCTTGGGGTCCTGGTTCGCTGCTCAGTGCTGAGCAGAGTTTGGGATCCTGGTGTGTGTGTGTACGTGTGTGTGTGCACGCACACAGGTGTATGTGTGGGTGTGGGTATGCATGGGTGTGTGCATACATGGGTATGTGTGTGCCTGGGTGTGTGTGTGTTGACATGGCAACATAATATGTATAAGCTGATTCGGAGACCCTGGTGTTACATCTGGAATAAAACAAACGCATTTCTGACATCTTGCAGTGCAAAAGCGCAAGGTCTCTGCCCCACTGAGGTCTCAAAGAAACAAAGCGGCCCCCCAAACAGGGTGGGGAGCCGACATTCCTTTCCTGCCTGCCGGCGCGCCCTCCCCTGCCCACTGCCCCGCATACAGAATGGAAACTTTCAGGGGAAAAGAATTCTGCACAGCTGTGTGAGAGACCACACAGATTCCCTACATCTGCCAGCGGCCGGCCGGTGAGCTCATTTCCCCGGGGGGCTGCCGTCTGAGCCTGTGGGGTCCTCTCCAGTCCACCTCGGGAGGGGCTGCAGAGGAAAGAGGAAGTGGCCCCAGGTGGGGCGAGACCTTTCTCACGTCAGAACGCTCATGGGAGACGTGCGAGGGAGCCCGCAGAGGGCTGCCGCGACCGAGAGGGCTGGCTCTCCAGAAGTCCCTTTGTCCATTCAGGTTGAAAGGAGGTATTATCAAACGTACAATGGATTTTAGAAAGATCTTCACTCCCACCAAGTCCTCCTGCTCTCTCCCCAAAGTCAAAGTCAAGAAGCGACGGCTGGTTAGAAAATACCCTACAGAGGAAAACAGTCCAGGGCCACGGAGGCTTTCCAGCACTAAAAGTAATGTTTTCATGTGTACATGCCCTATCGCCCACACGGAGACTTCACTCGTGGTCCCTGATCCCCCAGTGGCTGTCTGGGAGAGGCAGGCAGGTAGCGCTGACATCCACCCTGGTACCCGGCTAGGTACTGATGCAGACACTGACATGGGCAGAGCATCCACCGTGACTTTCTCAAGTGGAAGGTGAGGCTTACGGAGGCTTCCTGGGATTGCCCAAGTCCACACACCAGAACAGAGGACTTGGGCTCTTGCATTTGATTCATAAACCCATGTGCTTTTCCTTTCGCAAAACTGTGACATGGTGTCTTACAAAATAGCAGCTTGTTTGTAAGCTGATTTTTTCTTCTTCTCCCACTTCTCGGGGCCCCTCGTTTCCCAAATCCGACCAAGCTCTGGGATTCTTGTGGGTAGGACACAATCTCTCCCCAAGTTGAGTTTGGGGCCCACACCCTGGCAGAGCAGCAGAGGAGGGGGGTTCAGACATACTCTCCAACTCCTTTGGAAAGTCATCCTCTGGCTATGTGGCTGTGGCCCCAGAGTGTGACCAGAATGTAGGAGATCGCGGTATCCAGGCAGCCTGGCATCTCAGGTCAAGCTGTTGGGCATCACCTAACCGGGGCCTAGGTGTTTCCACCTGTAAAGTAAGGGGGCGGGGCCAGTGGTCTCCATGGACACGCCCAGCTCCCTGGCTTCCAGTGTTCCATGACTGGACAGGGGACTGGGTTGGAGAGAGTTTCCCTGGAGGGAGCCTGTGCCGCTGAGACCCTTCCCTCTGCTCTCGTTCTGCTGTCGGCCTGGAGCTGGCCTGGCCCTGCCTGGCTTGGGGACCCCTTTGTACAGCATCAGCTGAAGGCTGGGTGAGGGCGGGCTGGGGCCAGCAGGGGGGAGACCCACTGGGGTATTTTTTTTCAGATGCATATGTCCCCTCTCAGGCAGCTCTTTCAGCGCTCGGGACAATGTGCTCTTTTTGTCCCCAGCTCTTTCAGCCGCCTGCTCATTCTCTTTGCATCTGCTGCCACACAGGACATCCCGGCTGGCAGGCGACCATGGGACACATTGTACTCCCTTAATGAAGCATGGGGCTGGGGATATGGGGGTGGCTGGGGGCCTGCGGGGGCTAGGGGTGAGCTAGAGGCACCCCATCTTTCCACTCCAGGCTCCTGCCGAGGGGAGGGACCCTCGGCTGGCCCCTCTTTATCTCTCACTGCCACATGGATGTGACTAACCCCATGTCAGAGGCTTTGGGGATGGAATGCCTGTGGCAGGAAAGAGCTGGAAGATGGAGGGGATGGTTTTCCCCCAAGGAAACTGAGGCACAGCTGGGCAGGTGGGAGGGAGGTCCTGGGAGAAGGGCAGTCTGCCAGGAGCACTTGACCTTCTTCCTCCCCACAGCGAGATTCCCTGCCCCATTCAACATGTGAGCAGGTAAGGCAAGAACCAGGGCTCCCTGCTTTTCATACTTGAAAATCTTGCTGTACTCATCAACCACTTCGGTTTCTAAAGAGTAAATTTTGGAGCCAGGAGGGTCACGGAGTGATCTTTTGGGGTCCCCTCAGGCCCCCATGTGTTCGCGTTGGAGGTCTTCTCCATCCAGGTGAAGAAGAAAAAGAGGGATGGCTAGGGAATTTGCAGGAGGTGGCCAAGGGCAGAACAGTGCACGGTGGCACACTAGCGGCCAGCTGGGTGAGATGGGAAGATTGGGCATGGGTCTTCATCTCACCCCAAACGTTTCTTAAGCATGCCTTGTCACCATGCTACCCCAGCGTGGTCCAACAGCAAAGAAGGATGAAATAGGTGGAGTTCCAAGGAGGAGAGGTTTTTCCTCCCTGCATGGCTTGTAGCCACACATCTGTAATCTCTGCGCCAGGAGGTGATTCTACCAAAGCCGATGGCTGTCTACATGGGAGGGCGTGGTCAGGCACCTCCTTGGCTCCCACCTGGGTGCCAGCAGCTAAGGCAGCCCCACGTTTCCAGATAGGGCTATCCTGGGTCCCCTGTGGCTCTCAGGGCCCACAGAAGTCCTTCTCCCTCACTTCAGGCCCCTTTTCTACTTGCTAGAGTCACCTTGTGGATGCCCGTCTTCACTACAGCATTCCGGCCCATGCAGACGGCTTCTGGACAGTTCCTGCAACTTCAGAATTGGTCTTTCTGGTCTCCTTCCCCCCCACCCTCCCCAGTCCACCCCTCACTCCTCCTGGCCTGCTTCCCTGCCCACCACCCCAAAGAAAAAAGCCTGGGCCTTGTCCAACAAGGCCCCCTGTCCCCTTTAACAAGCGGAGTGTGCTGGCATTGCGATTGGTGGTCTTCTCCCTGAAGGTGGTTAATTGGTACAGAATGTAGACTTCAGTTGTCTTGCCAGCCCCGATGAAAACGCAGCTGGCAGGTAGCCGAGACGGAGGAATTTGTCATAGGTTAGATCAGCCCCAGCTCTAAGAACCGAATGTACGGCTTATGCAAATAGTTTTGCTTAGCATGGATCCTGTGTTCCTCTCCCCCCTCAGTCCCCCCCACAACTATTTTTTTCCCCTGAAGGGTGGGGAGAGAAGCAGGGATGGGGGGCCAAGGGTGAGGGGGTTGCGGACAGAGGAAGGAGGCAGAGAGAGCACTTGCTTGCCAGATCTCATTCTCCATCAGAAAGGAGCAAATTGCTTTCCCTAAAAAAAAGAAAAGGGCAGGGGAAAAAGAAGACAAAACACCCATCCTTTGGGCTAATGTACCGAGCATTTGAAAGCTGAATGGCTCGGTAAGAAAGGCCAGCCATGGGTGTATTTGGAGAGACTGTTATCCCCATCAAAACCCATTCGTACTCTCTGGGAGGCCTGTGGAGCACCTGGGTGGGGACTTGGAACAGGGGCATCTCTTCCTCCCTTTGCCATGATGGTGTCACCTCCCCAACCCTGCCTCGGTGTCCGACCATGGCAGATGCTGACCCCAGCCTCTGGGTCACCCACAGGTCCCAGCAGAGAGACGGCAGCAGCAGGTACTATCAGCATATGCATCCGGCAGACAAGCCAGTTCCAAGCTGTGTGATTCAGGATACATCGCTTAACCTCTCTGAGCGACGGTCGCCTCATCTGCAAAAACAGGGGTAGAATGGTTTCCTCAGATGGAAGTACTATACCTGGCACATAGTAAGGTTGCAATGACTATGTAATAAGCATGAATAAAGCAAGATAACAAGAGAAGGTGATGAACATGCTTGCTGCCTGGTGAGTAGTCAAATGTTGGCTGAATCTTGCCTGGCTCCTAAGGCTGGTGAAAAGACCAAAAACTAATCAAGAGAAAAGGTGAATTTCAAGGCGTCAAGTTGGTTCAACCCTGGTTGTACTGAAGATGGAGGGTGGGGGTGGGATTCGGGAAGAAAACCTTGAAGTCAGTCGAGGACAGGGTTCCTCAACCTCAACTATTGACATCTGGGACTTGGTGGTTCTTTGTTGGTGGGGATGGTGGGCTGTCCTGCTCCATGTGAGATGATTAGTGTCCTCTACCAACTAGATACCTGTAGCAGCTTCCCCAGTTATGAAAACCAAAAAGGTCTCCCCGCCAGACCAACTCTAGGGCACTGTTGGTGGGGGCGTAAAATGGTGCAATTGCTATTGAAAATAGTATGGAGATTCCTCAAAAAATTAAAAATAGAACTAGCATACGATCTGGTGACCCCACTTCTGGATATACAGCCAAATGAATTGAAAGCAGAGTCTTGAAGAAGTATCTGCACTCTCGTGTTCACTGCAGCATTATTCAGAGCCAGAGGAAGAAACAGCTTCAGGATACATCAACAGGCAGATAAACAAAGACAATGTGGTCTATACACACAGTGTAATCGCCTCGGCAAAGAGAGACTTCTGTCATATGCTACAACATGAATGAGACATCCGTGCTTAGTAGCTCAGAGGTGACCAACTCTTTGTGACCCCATGGCCTGTAGCCCACCAGGCTCCTCTGTTCTTGGGGTTTTCCAGGCAAGAACACTGGAGTGGGTTGCCATTTCCTCCTCCAAGGGATCATCCCAACCCGGGGATCATACCCATGTCTCCTAGATCTCCTGCCTTGGCAGGCAGATTCTCTATCATTGGGCCACCTGGGAAGCCAATTGTTAGCAAGGTGTGTGTGTGTGTGCATGCTAAGTCACTTCTTGTGATCCTATGGACTGTAACCCACCAGACTCCTCTGTCCACGGGACTCTCCAGGGAAGAATACTGGAGTGGGTTGCCATGCCCTCCTCCAGGAGACCACAATACTGCTATCTAAACTTCAGACTTGACAGAGATTTCACCAATTGCCCCAATAATGTCCTTTATTGTGAAAGAAAACACATTGCATTCCTTTATCACATCTCTAATTTAGTCTCCCTTAAACTGGACCAGTTCCTAAGCCTCCCTTTGTGTTTTCATGCTGTGGACAATTTTGAAGAGTAGAGCTCAATTTGTTTGTAGACTGTCCTTCAAGTTGGGTTTGTCTGGTGATTAGATTACACGTACTTGGCAGGAACTCCACAGAAGTGAAGTTGTGTTCTCTTAAATTTATCATATTAGAGGCATATAAAATCAAGTTGCCCCATTACTGCTGATGTTAATTTTGACCACTCTTTTAAGATGATGTCTGCCAGGCTTCTCCACTGCAAAATGACTATTTTGCCCCTTGTAATGGGTAAGTGTCTTATGGGTAGACATTGAGAGTATATAAAATTTGAATACTCCTCAAACCTTCCCCCATTGGTTTAAGCATCCATTGATGTTTCTTGCCTAAATCAATTATTACGTTGGTGCCAAGTAGTGATTTTCTAATTTCATCATTTCTTCTACATTTATCAGTTGACTTTCCATACTAAGGGCTTCCCTGGTAACTCAGCTGGTAAAGAATCCGCCTGTAATGCAGGAGACCCCGCTTTGATTCCTGGGTTGGGAAGATCCCCTGGAGAAGGGATAGGCTACCCACTTCACTATTCTTGGGCTTCCCTTGTGGCTCAGCTGGTAAAGAATCTGCCTACAATGTGGGAGGCCTGGGTTTGACCCCTGGGTTGGGAAGATCCCCTAGAGAAGGGGAAGGGTACCTACTCCAGTATTCTGGCCTGGAGAATTCCATGGACTGTACAGTCCATGGGGTCGCAAAGAGTGGGACATGACTGAGCGACTTTCACTTTCACTTTCCATGCTAAGGAAGAGCTTTTCTCTCTTTATTCCTCTCTTTCCTTCTTTCCATCTTTCTTCCATTCCATAAGCATGGGTTCTTTGTTTACCTTTTTAAAATTAATTTTTATTGGAGTACAGTTGCTTTACAATGCTGTGTTAGTTTCTGTTGTACAGCAAGATTCATGGGTTCTTCATTATACCTTTAGCAGTATTATTCATTTTGATGTTCAAGTTGTTCTAGATTCTGTAAGACCTTCTTTAATATTCTATGAGAAAAGAAGGCTGAACGTTACACACTTGTGTGCACTCAGTTATTTTTAAGGGGGGGATGTTTAAATTGTAAATCAAATGTTGAGCCATGGCCTAAAATTCACCAAGGAAAGAGATGTCATGGTTGAGTACCCAAGCCTTGAAAAAAAAGGATTGAATGCTTTGAACCTAAGTGTTTGTGTGGGGCTGGGAAAGAACAGCTATGGGAAGGCAGCCCTTAAGGACCAATGAGTCCGTGAACTGTAGAAACCTCTCTGATATGACGGGAGGTTTGAGTTTCCTGTTTCACTCAGGTCATAGCTGAAGGTTATTTATTTAACCTTTTCCAGGAGCTGAGTCTGATCGGCCGTGCAGCCCTTCCACGCTCGTGTTTATTCTGATTTGTATCCAGTTGACTTCATTTCCCCCCGCTTCTTCCTCCACACCTGCCCCCAACCACCAGGAAACGGAGCCTCTGGCCATCACCGTGATGCTGAATGAATTATTTGGAAATAGTTTCTTCAAGCATGTGGAATGGCATTTGCAGCTTCTGGAGCTGGTTCGTGTGAAAAATACAAATGAAAATTTACTGGGTAGGAGAGCCCGAAGGTAACCCACCAAAAGGGTCCCCAACCTCTGGGATCTAATGCCTGATAATCTGAGTGGAGCAGATATAATAATAATAGAAGTAAAGTGCCTAGTAAGTGTATTGTGCTTGAATCATCCCCAAACCATCTCCCCCTACCCTGTCTGTGGAAAAATTGCCTTCCACGAAACCAGTCCCTTTTGCCAAAAAGGTCAGGGACTGCTGCTCTATAGGGTTGCTAATGGTGTGTCCCTTGGCTTTGGGCAGAACTCGAAAGGTTCATTCACTGTCCACCATCATCCCACCCCACCTTTAGGTAAATCTATACTGTATTGGTGCAAGCTGGCAGGGAACTGTTTCCCATCTTAAACTGGGCTCCACTAGGGGAATAATGACATGCTTGAAAACCACTTGGAAAAAATGATTAAACCCAGGCATCTAAATTGGTTTAACCTCTTAGGGCCAGGGCAGAGGACAATCAGTCGTAGACACCTAGGTAACCTGCATTTTGTGGACTCTCCAGACAGAATGAAGAGGTGGGGCATGGGAGGAGGCAGCCTCATTCCCTCTTGGTCGCCCCTGGAAACTGGGCTCCAGGACCAGGCAGCACAGGAATTTGCACACAAGCCCTCAGGAGACCAAGGAGCCTGCACTTCAGTGGTGGCATTTAGATATTCCTCTGAAATGCTAATGAAGACTCGATTTCAGGATCGCTAACAAAGTGAGCCCCAAGGAGCTGATGCCTTCCAATTGCGGTGCTAAAGAAGACTCTTGAGAGTCCCTTGGACAGCAAGATCAAATATGTCAATCTTAAAGGAAATCAACCCTGAATACTCATTGGAAGGACTGGTGCTGAAGCTGAAGCTCCAATACTTTGGCTGCCTGATATAAAGAGCCAAGTCATTGGAAAAGACTCTGATGTTAGGAAAGATTGAGGGCAAGAAGAGAAGGTGGCACCAGAGGATGAGATGGTTGGATGGCATCACTGACTCAATGGATATGAATTTGAGTAAACTCCAGGAGACAGTGACAGACAGGGAAGCCTGGCGTGCTGCAGTCTATGGAATTGCAAGGAGTCGGACACGACCAAGAGACTGAAGAACAACAAAGTTCTCAGACTTGTTAAAGGATCACTCCCTTGGAAGACCAGGGACAGCAGCGCTGAACAAATAGCTCGAAGCACCCAGAAACGAGTTATTGCCTCAGTTGAAAGACTTGCAGGGAGAGACAGTTCTCCGTTCTCCTCCATGGCACATTTCGCTCACACAGTTTTCTGGCCGCCAGTACATTGGCTCCATCAACCCTCCATCTCTCCAACTGATTTTAACCCAGTTTCCAGCTCACCACCCTTCTCAAAAGAAATAGCCAAAGCCCCTCTCTCCTTTCATGTTATCCCCCTGTTTTTAGATGAAGGAGAAAAGGAAGTTGGGGGTCAGAAGGGCGTGGAAATGGATAAACAGGCTGCCAAGTCCCCTTGTTGAGTGGTTCTTGCATTTAATCCTCACAACAAACGGGTAAAGCTAAGGGAACTGAGAGTTGGAGAAAATGTGTGATTTGCCAGAGCTTTGAGAGCCAACCCTCCTCCCACGTGCTGAGCTATGTCGGATGAGTCAGAGGATGGGCTTATGGCCATAGCCTGGCTATGGGTTTTCTATACAACTTTCAGTAAATCATACAATTTCTCTGAATCTATTTTCTCAACAATACAGTAGAGACTTGTTTGTATGGATACAAATGTATATGTAGAAAGATAGATATGTACATATGGAAGGGCTTTCCGGTGACCCTAGTGGAAAAGGGCCTGCCTGACGAAGCAGCTAGATGTAAGAGATGCAGGTTTGATCCCTGGGTCAGGAAGATCCCCTGGAGGAGGACATGGCAACCCACTCCAGTATTCTTGCCTGGAGAATCCCATGGACAGAGGAGCCTGGAGGGCTACAGTCCGTGGGGTCACAGAGAGTCAGACACGACTGAAGTGACTTAGCATGCACGCATACATCCATATGGATATCCAGATACATTTCACATATGTTTGTGTGTATCCATTTCTATCTATCTCTTAATTTACCTACTTACCTATCATCTATCTATTATATATCTATCATCTATTATATATCTGTCATCCATTATCTATCATCTATCTATTATGTACCTATCATCTATCTGTCTATTATCTATCATCTATCTATCATCTACTAAATATCTATCATCTCTCTACCTGTCTATCTATTATTGATCTTCTATTTCCCTCCTAGAAAGGATTTGAAGAGCCTCCATCTCCTTATCTCCTACTTCATAGTCAACTCACTTCAATTTGCCTTCTATCTCATCACTTCAGGAAACAGCTTTCTTTAAAGTCATCAGTGACCTTCATGTTGCCAGTTTCAATGGATAGTTAAGGAAGATCACCTGGAGTAGGAAAGAACAGCCCACTCCAGTTTTCTTGCTTGGGAAATCCCATGGACAGAGGAGCCTGGTAGGCTACAGTCCATGGGTTTGCAAAGCATCAACCCAATTGAGCACACAAGCATCATAGTTCTATTTCTAATTTTTTGAGGACCTTTCGCAGTATTAACCACAGGGGCTGCACCAGTTCACATTCCCACCAAGAGTGCATAAAGGGTCCCTTTTTCCCCACATCTTGTGGGGAAACACTTGTTTTTTCTTTTATAAGATAACACTTGTTATTTCTTTTTTTTTTTTTTTTTGATAATAGTCATTCCAGCAGGTGTGAGGTGATACCCCACTGCAGTTTTGGTTCACATCTTCCTAAAGATGAGTAACGTGGAACACACTTTCCTGTACCTATTGGCATCTGTGCATCTTCCTTTTGTATGGTGTAAGATAATGGTCCAGTTTGATTGTCTGGCATGTGTCTGTCCAGTTTTTCCCAACACCATTTGTTGAAGAGGCTCTTCTTTCCATATTGTATATTCTTGGCTCATTGTCAAAAATAAATTAACTGTAAACACACAGATCTAGTTCTGGGCTCTCTAATCTTTTCCATTGATTTATGTGTGTGTTTTTCTGCCAATACCATACTTTTTTTTGATTACTATAGGCTTGTAATATAGTTTTGATGAAGAATTCAATGAACAGAAACATCATGCACCCAGTTTCACAAGTCAGAAACTATGTCATTCTCGATCAATCATCGCCCTCCCTCCATATCTACTCTGTCACCAAGTTCTAAGTATCCTCTTCATGCCCATCCTTACAGTCCTCCTCGACTAACAACACCTCTTCCCTGGACTATGCTGACCTTCCAAGTCACTCTGGCTCTCCTCCACTGCAGCCAGAGTGATCTTCATGAATTTGAATCTGATAATGTCATTCTTCCAGCTTAAATCTTTAGTAGCTTCCCTCACTCCCATTGAAAAACTTAAAATCCCTGAAGTGAAGTGAAGTGAAGTGAATTCACTCAGTCGTGTCTGACTCTTTGCGACCCCATAGACGTGTAGCCTACCGGGCTCCTCCGTCCATGGTATTTTCCAGGCAAGAATATCGGAGTGGGGTGCCATTTCCTTCTCCAGAGGATCTTCCAGACTCAGAGATCGAACCCGGATCTCCCGCAGGATAGGCAGACACTTTACCGTCTGAGCCACAAGGGAAGCTCTGTTAAAATCCATGTCTTCTCCTGACTTCTCTGTGCTTTGCAACCACAGTTCACGTTCTGTGGGCTCCAGCTACACTCCCCTTCTTTCAGGTCTCTGAATCTGCTGTAAACCCATCCTTCCTCAGGGCCTTTGTACTTGCTCTTCCTACAAACTGAATTACCACTCCCTCTTCATCTAGGCAAACCCTACCTTTATTTTATGTTTTTTTAAGAATTCATTTCAATCATAACTTTCTTAGGGAAGCCTTCTGGAACCTCTCTGGCCTGGCTGAATCTCTCTGTTATGTATTCTCATAGCATTAATGACAGTAGAAATTCCTTTAACCAACCTCCCCTTAACTGACTTCCAGATTCACCCATGCTTTCCATCTCTCTGTGATTGGTACCCATGGTACTCTGAATGCTGGAAGCAGGTAGGCCACTCTTTAACATGACTGAATATTTCTGTTTCTCTCTTGTTTAGTGTTTGCTTTTCAAGAGTCATTTTTGTGCTTATTCCTAAACTGATTCACGCTAGTTGTGTGTGTTATTGTAATTTACATAACTGAATTAAATATTATGTAAGCCAATGAAACATGCGTATAAAAAGTATTCATCTGTATGAGAACCAAACTGAATCATTTAGGAAGACTTGACAAAGGTAAGGCCCCCAAACTTGCTTAGGAGTGAGTGAGACAATCATCAGTGTTTGGAAAGGAGATGATCAAACTGCAGAAGAGTTGCGCAGGTTTCTTTTCAAGTCTGTCTTTAACTTCATCCTCCCCTTTGAAGAAATGAAAACAGGAAATCACAGACGATGTATTAAGGGTGTGTTTTACACAAGAAAGATGGCAGAGAAAAGGCGTTGACTCTGCATCAAAAAGGTGTGTGTGTGTGTGTGTGTATGTGTGTACACCCGTATACATTTCATGTTTAAACTCATATTCATGGTTTGTTTCTTTTCTTATGATTCCTGCCTCCAGATCAAACCTTCGTGCAGGTAGAAACACAGAAACACCCTCATCAGGACTCATCACAGAGTTCGAGAAGCCCAGAGTAAGCAGAAACGTGGGCTTTTTGTTCAAAGTGTATTAGGAATTTCAAGATGGTGACACCATAGCGTTTAATCAAGTGTGGGGCCCACCTCAGTGTGGGACCCTGTGACCTGCTCAGGTCACATCCCCATGGCACTGGCTCTAGTCACCATCTCCTGGCACAGAATTTGGCAGGTGATAAATGATTCTTTCACTCAGTAGGTATTTATTGAGGGTCTTCCATGTACCAAGCACACTGCCCTAGACTCTGGAAATACAGTATAGAAAACAGAAAAAAATTCTTGCCCTCATGGAGCTTAATTTCTATTATACAGTGTTGGGGAGTCAGGGAAGATACATGATAAACAATAAATAAAATATATGGCATTTTAGGGGTTTCCCAGGTGTTGCTAGTGGTTAAAAATGTACCTGCCAATGCAGGAGACACAAGACACATGGGTAAATCCCTGGATTGGGAAGATCCCCTAGATGAGGACATGGCAACCCACTCCAGTATTCTTGCCTGGAGAATCTCATGGACAGAGGAGCCTGGTGGGCTACAACCCATAAGGTTGCACAGACTGGGACACGACTAAAGTGACTTAGTACACACACATGGCACGTTCGATGGTGTTAAATAAGCAGGAAAGAGGAGCAGGGAGTATGACAGATAATAAACATAAATGCAATGAGCTTCTAACCAAGACTCGAAGAAGAATAAATGGCAAAATATCATCAAAATAAAAACCTGACCCAAGGAAAATAAGAATACAAACAAAAATCAAAACCAGGAAAAGACTCAATCAATGAAGTTTGAGCTACACATTAGGCTCTGAGATTCCTTGTCACCAAAGGAAAACGTGAGAGATACCACCAGTCACATCTTTCTCTCTTTTTTTAATATTCATTTATTTATGTGTCTGTGCTGGGTCTTAGTTGCTGTGCGTGGCATCTTCAATCTCTGCTGTGGTACGCCGGATATTTAGCTGTGGCATGTGGGGTCTAGGAACCAGGCTCAAATCCCTTGCATTGGGAGTGCAGAGTCTCAGCCACTGGACCACCAGGGAAGCCCACGTCGTTCTTATCACCAGAAAGGCGGAAGCACACCAGTGTCCCAGGGATAAACAGAGATAACAGTCCTTGTCTTCCTCCCTGACAGAACCTAGTGAGATGGCAGCTGTGAAAATAACCGGAATAAATGCAAAGTACTATGATACACAGGGAGGCATTAGCCTTAGAATTTTTCCCAAGATGAAAGAGAAAAATTTTCATTGTGACATCTTTGTTTTTCCTGGAAGGGTGCTCAGTAAATTCACCTTTGCAGGCCAAGTAACTTTCAAATCAGCTAAAGTTTAGATGTTGGAATCCATCACTTCAGCCCACAACGATTTCAACCAGTCCATACAAGTTCCACCATCTCCTTTCCTGACCTTTACAAGAAGAAGGAGGCCGCCCAGCAGCAGTCGGGCAGGCATTAAAGATGCCCTGGGTCTCGGGAGGATGGAGGGTGGAGATGCTGGAGCCTTTTCCGGCTCCTCTGCCGTCATAACCCCAAGGCCTCAGCGGGTCCATCCTCAGTGGCAGACAGGACTTGTGAACAGAGAGACCTGGATCCAAGACAGTGCTGCTAAGGGCGGAGAAAAGGAGCCACACGATCCTCACCTTCCTAATATTTTATTTCTGTCTTCCTCTTGTCCTGGTTTGCCACCATCTCTTAGTGTTTCTGTGTTCCCTTCTCACCAGCATCACCACCATCACGGACTTACAGGAAGTCCTACGTCCTCTACGTTTCACAGAGACAAGACAGTTCAGCAGGACAGACATAGACAGGCTTGTTTTGCCTTTCTCTGTGGCTGTTATCCTGTGTCTGTCTCCCACACACAGACACACCGAATACAGACCTGTGTGTACTTCAGAGACAGAGAAAGAGAGGGTTTGATGGGAAACCAATAAATAAAAATACCAGCTACCTTGACTAACAGACTGTCTTTCATCTAGATGGGAAAAAAATAAAACCATAAAACCTCATTAGATCAGAAGCACCTTAGAACTCGAAATGGGGCTCGAAGAAATTCATTTTGTGGCTATTTGAAACATTAAACAATGAGCCACCTGTCTTACACTCTTATATTGCAAAGGTCAATCTCTAGAGACCAGCTACAGCCAGAGAGGGAAAGATCTGAGTGTTTCACCAAAGATGTCACCAGACTGTGGATCTGCTGCCCTTTGAAGCTCCCCCCTAAAATGTGAACGAGAGAGCATGCCCAGCAGGGACTGGCGTCAACAACTGACACGGGCCCCTTCACGGGCACCCACTTTGGTATCAAAGAGATACCTTTAATGAAAGGAGAGCTTGCTGCGGGGTTTCTATTTTAGACTTCATACTAGTAAATATAACTCTGTAGACAAGGTCTTGGGGCCGGGACCCGCTCGCGCTGCAGAGGGGCTGTTTGAAGTGCGCCTTAAGCGTGGTCTTTGAAGCTCTGAGCTGTGGTACGTGTGGTCATGTCTCTTTCTTTCTGCCATGGCGGAGTTGTCAACTGCTCTTCAGTGGCTTATATAACACCCACCTGAACAGGGCGAGGACCTAGGGATCCACTGTGCTGGAATTGTGGGTGGCCGTCCTTGGTATTGGAACACAGCAGCATCCCTGGCCTCCAGCCACGAGATGCTTATAGGTCTGCCTGTGGTCCTGACAGACAAAGAAGTCCCCGGGCATCTCCAAACATTCCCCTGGGGAGTGAAACTGTCCCCCGCTGAGGACCTCTGCTGAGAGTGCTTCTCTCAACATCCCTTAAGCTTTATTAAGTAGGATTGTAAATTTTGTTCCAAGACTCACTGATCTCGAAATTAAACTTACAGTTTTCAAAGGGGAAACATGGGGGGGATTAATAAATTAAGACACTGGAATGAACACACACGCACTACTATGTAAGAAATAGATAACTAGAGACCAAATCAGATGGCAGAGTAGAAGGACATGTGCTCGTCACTGCAAGAGCACAGAAGTCGCAACTAGCTACTGAACAACCATTGACGGAAGGACCCTGGAGAAAGATACCCCATGTCCAAAGACAAAGGAGAAGCTGCAATGGGACGATAGGAGGGGCACGAACGATCACAATAATAGGCAAGGAGATCCAACCAGTCCATTCTGAAGGAGATCAGCCCTGGGATTTCTTTGGAAGGAATGATGCTAAAGCTGAAACTCCAGTACTTTGGCCACCTCATGCGAAGAGTTGACTCATTGGAAAAGACTCGGATGCTGGAAGGGATTGGGGGCAGGAGGAGGAGAAGGGGATGACAGAGGATGAGATGGCTGGATGGCATCACTGACTCGATGGACGTGAGTCTGAGTGAGCTCTGGGAGTTGGTGATGAACAGGGAGGCCTGGCATGCTGCGATTCATGGGGTCGCAAAGAGTCGGACACAACTGAGCGACTGAACTGAACTGAACTGAACTGAACAAGGACCTACTATATAGCACAGGGAGCTCTATTCAATATCCTGTAATTAGCTATATGGGAAAATAATCTGGAAAAGAATGTATGTGTGTATATATATATATATATATATATATATATAGTTGTGTTAGTCACTTAGTCATGTCTGACTCTTTGTAACCCCATGGACTGCAGCCCGACAGGCTCCTCTGTCCATGGAATTCTCCAGGCAAGAATACTGGAGTGTGTTGTCATTTCCTTCTCCCATACATATATATATGCTACTGCTAAGTCACTTCAGTCGTGTCCAACTCTGTGCGACCCCATAGATGGCAGCCCACCAGGCTCCCCCGTCCCTGGGATTCTCCAGGCAAGAACACTGGAGTGGGTTGCCATTTCCTTCTCCAATGCATGAAAGTGACAACTGAAAGTAAAGTCGTTCAGTCGTATCCGACTCTTAGCGACCCCGTGGACTACAGCCTACCAGGCTCCTCCATCCATGGGATTTTCGAGGCAAGAGTACTGGAGTGGGGTGCCATTGCCTTCTCCATATATATATATATATATATATATATATAAACTTGAAGGGCCTCCCATAAATACAACAGTTCACCCATGTCCCTCTCAAATGTGGCACCTGAATGAGTGTTGCCAGAGACAACTTAGACAGAATGGTACTTGGGTAATCTCATATTTTCTACTACCTTTCTAATAGTAATAAGTATTCCAATAGTAATACATAAATAGATGTGTGTGTGTGTGCTCAGTTGCTTAGTCGTGTCCAACTCTGTGACCCCCATGGACTGTAGGCCACTAGGCTCCTCTGTCCATCGGATTCTCCAGGCAAGAATAGTGCAGTGGATTGCCATTTCCTCCATATATATATACATATACATATACATATATATATATATATGAACTGATTCACTTTGCTGTATACCTGAAACTAACAACATTGTAAACAACTATGCTCCACTAAAAATTAATATATATATAAATTTTAAAAATTAATTTTGTTTAAATATTTGTTGATTGATATTATGATTTTTCTTTAACCTATGAATCAACTCAAAAGGTATTAAAGTCTTAACGTTGGTTGCCTTTTCTTGTTGCTCAGTCACTAAGTCATGTCCAACTCTTTGCATCCCCATGGACTGCAGGACACCAGGCTCCTCTGTCCTGTGCTGTCTCCTGGAGTTTGCTGAAAATCATGTCCATGGAGTCCGTTACACTATCTAACCACTGCATCCTCTGCTGCCCCTTTCTCCTTTTGCCTTCAGTCTTTCCAGCATCAGTGTCTTTTCTAATGAGTCAGCTCTTGGCATCAGGTGGCCAAAGTACTGAAACCTTTTTTAGTTACCTTTTCCTTGTTCATTTATAACTGGAAACCCACTCCAGTATTCTTGCCTGGAGAATCCCATGGACAGAGGAGCCTGGTGGGCTACAGTCCACGGGGTCGCAAAGAGCCAGACACGACTGAGTGACTTAACTAAATAATTAACTAACTAGACTGTGGTTTGGAGAAGGCGATGGCACCCCACTCCAGTACTCTTGCCTGGAAAATCCCATGGACAGAGGAGCCTGGTAGGCTGCAGTCCATAGGGTCGCTAGAGTTGGGCACGACTGAGTGACTTCCCTTTCACTTTTCACTTTCATGTATTGGAGAAGGAAATGGCAACCCATTCCAATGTTCTTGCCTGGAGAATCCCGAGGACAGGGGAGCCTGGTGGGCTGCCGTCTATGGGGTCGCACAGAGTCGAACACGACTGAAGCGACTTAGCAGCAGCAGCAGAATAAATGAATGCAAATTTGGGTTGGTTATACCTTCCTGATAAATTGTTCCTTTTATCACGATATGATAACTCTTTTTGCATTAAAGACATTTACTCTGCTACAGCCTTATAGCTAGTTTTGTTTTGATTAGTATTTGCTTAGTATACACACATCTTTTTATCCTTTACTTCCAATTTTTTGGAATCCTTCTCTTTTAGGTATATATTTTGAAGGAAGCATAAGTAAGTTTTCTTTCTATTGCTCTCACATTGAGCCTGACAATTGTCTTTTAACTAGTGAGTGTAATCCACTTAAATTCATGGTGTTTCTTCAGACATAGAGAACAGACTTGTGGTGGCCAAGAGGGAGGGGAGTGGTGGAAAGATGGACTGGAAGTTTGGGATTAGCCAATTCAAGCTATTATATATAGGATGGATAAACAACAGGTCCTACTCTATACCACAGGGAACTATAGTCAATATTCAAAGAATATGAGAAAGAATGTATATATTTATATTTCTGTATAACTGGTTCACTTTGCTGTATAGCAGAAATTAGCACAACACTGTAAATGAACTGTACTTGAATAAAAGATATTTTTTTAAAAGTTACTGTGTTTCTTAATATGTTTATATTTATTTCCACCATTTCTTTCTGTATTTTCTGTTTACTCTTCTTTTTCATGCCTTTTCTTCCTCTTTTCCTGTCTTTTCTGGATTGTTCAAGACCTCCATATTTCTTTTTCCCTCAATTAATTTAGAAATTACATGCTCTGTTTCTACTCTTTCAAGGGTTAGCCTGAAACTTTTGTCAAGCCAGATTCTAAAGTTAATATTAGTACCCTCTTCCTAAATAATATGCTTTTGATGCTTTTGAACTGTGCTGTTGGAGAAGACTCTTGAGAGTCCCTTGGACTACAAGGAGATCAAACCAATCAATCCTAAAGGAAATAAGTCCTGAATATTCACTGGAAGGACTGATGCTGAAGCTGAAACTTCAATACTTTGGCTACCTGATGCGAAGAACTGACCCTGATTGGAAAAGATCCTGATACTAGGAAAGATTGAAGGCAGGAGGAGAAGGGGACAACAGAGGATGAGATTGTTGGATGGCATCACTGACTCGATGGACATGAGTTTGAGCAAGCTCCAGGAGTTGGTGATGGACAGGGAAGCCTGGCGTGCTGCAGTCCATGGGGTTGCAAAGACTTGGACACGACTGAGCGAATGAACTGAACTGAACTGAAAACATTTTAACCTGTCTTACATATTATTGCTATCCAGCGTTTCAGATAGTTTCACTTTAGTTTTACACTCAAGTTTCATTACTTTCATCATTGTTGGTTTTGAACAATTAGTACATTTTTTTGGCTTTGCCTAGATGCTTATCAGCATCTTTAATTACCATCCCTTCTTGCCTTAACATCTTACCCTCTGAGTTCAGTTTTTTCTTTCCTAAAATACTCTAGAAACCTTTTCCACAAGTGTCCTTGAACAATACATTCTTTGGGTTGTTGCTTAAAAATATCTTTATTTCTTCTCATTTTTAAGTGATAATTTAAGATGATAAAAATGAAGGCTGACAGTTTTTTTCCTCTCGGAAACTTAAAAATTTTACCTCAATATTATTATTTTCACTGTTGCTTTTGAGAAATTAGTTATAAGTCCAGTTATGATTTCTTTATGAGCAATCCGTATTTCTGTCTCTCGTTTCTTTTAAGATCTTCTGTGTCTTTTTTATTTTTAAGTTTTTCTCTGATGCTATGAGTATAGGTTTCATCTGCTCTTTCTTAGGACTCATTTCCTGTCTCCAAAGATTTGTGTCTGTCACAGATTCTGGAACTTTCTTAGCCTTTTTCTCTTTGGTTGCTCTCTTCCCTCGTTCTCTTAATATTCTTCTCCTGAAATTGTATTAGTCATATGTTTCCCCTCTTTCTATTCTGCATGTCTCTTAATCTTGTGTTTATGTTTTCCATTTATGTATCTATCTGCAGTTTTCTGAAATCTGCCAGTTCTTAAACTCTCACTTCAGTGATACGTTGTTCTTGCTGTTGTTTAGTTGCTCAGTCGTGTCCAAATCTTCGTGACCCCATGGACTGCAGCTCACCAGGCTCCTCTGTCCATGGGATTCTTAGGCAAGAATACTGGAGTGGGTTGCCATTCCATTCTCCAGGGGATCTTCCCAACCCAGGGTTCGAATCCGGGTCTCCTGTATTGCAAGCAGATTCTTTACCATCTGAGCCACAAGGAAAGCCCTTAGGCCTAGATAGGGTTTCTGCTTTCAAAGAGCTTAATGTTAATAATATTAATATTCAGGCAAGAGACAAGTAAACAAATAAAAACTAGTTGACTTGATGTTTCACAGAAAACAACAAAATTCTATAAAGCAATTATCCTTCAATTAAAAAATAAATTATTTCTGAGATCTGAAGCAAATATAAAATAAATAAATAAACTAGTTGAGACAGTGATAAGGCAAAATAATAGTGAAATCAGAGCATGCTGGAGAGTGATTATCTCTTGTACATATGACGTGTAACCATGCAGTCTCTGCCCTCAGAGCAGGTTTCCAGGGAAGCCCAGTGCTCCCCAGATGCTCTGGGTGCTGCCTACCTGTATTCTCTGGCCAGGTGAACCTGTCATGAGCCCACAGCGGGGGTGTGACCTGACCTGAGGGTAGAGAAGCAGGTTCTTGGACAGAATGGAGCCAGAAGGACCAGCGCCCCCACGGAGGTCTCTCTGCCGCCCTGCGTGTCACCAGGGACCACGGCCTTGCCCCGTGGCCCTAGCTGACCGGCCGGCACTGACTTCTGAGAAAATGAATATCTTGCCTTCCAGCCATTCAAACAAACCTCCGTGGCCTCCTTGGTCAGGAACTTTGACTCCCTGCTGACCTGGTTTTGAACTAGTGACCTGGAGGTGAGCAACTTCATATCTCATTACTAATTCCTTACAGCCACAGCTTCTTCCTACTGGCCACGAGCCGGAGGCCTGGATGAGGACAGGGGCAGAGGGCCAGCAAGGGGCCCCGGACCCATCCGTCCACCCAGCTCCAGCTCCTGCCATCTGGCCTCCTGCCTGCCCCCGGTCCCCACTGGGGCTCCAGCCTGGCCTGACCCAACAGGCTTTAGAAGAGGCCAAGGTCACCGTGGGCCGACCTCCACAGATGGATGCCGCCTGACACCGCAGCTGTGGTCCAGCCTGACCAGGGATGTTCAGGGGGCACTTAGGCCAGATGAGGGCTGGGCCCCCACCAGCGAGGCCCTGACTATAGACCCAGAGACCACGGCTTGACTCCCCCTGCCACCTGGCTCCTTCTGGACCGCAGTCTCCTCACTTTCCAGCCCTGATCCTTCCCTGTCCCTCAAGATGCTGTCAGCCCTTCCGATTAAGGTGGTGGGGTTATGTGAATATGCGGAGTGCTCAGAAGCATGGCTGGCATGCTCAGCACTGGCTGTCGCGGCCCCTCGTTCGCCTGCCCACCTTCCTCAGGGGTCTGCTGTCCCTTGACGGGGCCGAGGGCCCTGTGTGCTGCCCGTCTGGCATGGAAGTAGCTCAAGACGTCTGGGGGCTGCAGGGATGTCTACTGACTAGACTCCAGATCACTCTCCACTGACCGGAACTCTGGGGCATCGGAAGGTGGGGGTGGGGGTGGGGGGCATCAAACCAAATCTGGTGTCAGTCTGCTAACAAATAACTTCCTCCAAAACCCTAGCAGGCCAAGTAGAGTGGACATGTCCCTCCTCGTCTGGGTCCAGCTACACTGTGGTCGTTGGGGTTTCCCAACGGCAACCACATCCTGACACTGCTGCTCCCCTGCTGAGAGATGGGGTCTTCCTCCCTCACCTGGCATCGGGGTGAACTGGGGTGACCGTCGAGGAGATGAAGCATGGTGACATCCCGTGGCTGGGGTTAGAAAAGAAAGAGGTTGATGTTCAAGGGATGGGCCATCTACCCAGGAACTTGGGCACACCATGGTGAGAACCATCACTGGGCGACTTTCCAGGCGATCAGCAAGGGCTGGTCCCCTCATTTCTCAGAGCTACAGAGGAGTCTGGCCCTCCTGGACTGCAGGCTCGATGGTGTCCTTCAAGGGGCCAGGCTGGGGCTGTGGAGACTGAGGAGGCAGTGGTCAGAGCTCCAGAAGCATCAGTCTTTGCTCTAATGGACGCTTGTGCTCTGTGCTCTGACTGAGATCATTCAGCTAGGCCTAAAATGCATTCTTTGTAGGGACTTATGGTCCAGGGAAGTGGAAGTGCTTTGTCTCTTCTAAGAATTACAGCCTTAACCATCGCACGTCGCGTATGCTTCTCTAAGTGCCGGTACCACATCACACTGGGATATTCCCCCTGTCCATCTATTTCATCCACCAGACGGTGGGCTCCTCCAAGACAGTGTCCTTCCCCATTCATCCTGGGCCTCTCTTTGGTGACTGAGGAAGGAAGTGGTGAGGATGACCACGATGTAGCCAGACCAGGGTGGCTGATCCAACTTTCATTCCAGGTCTCTTTGAATTCATCTCAACTTCTGTGAGTTTATTTCAACAGTGGTCATATCAGTGGTTTAGACACTAAAGATAATCTGGTGTGAAATGACTACAGTCAACATTTGCTAGAAAGATAGATTAGGGTGTGGTGTTTTAGTTTACAATAGATTAATGAAACGGTGAGGCAAATACTGTATGATATCGCTTCCTGTGGCATCAAAAACAACAACAACAAAGTAGTGGATGAAAAAAAAAAGAAGCAGACTCTCAGATACAGAGGACAAGTCAGTGGTTACCAGTGGGGAGCAGGGAGGGTGGAGGGGCAGCAGGGGGGTGGAGAATTAAGAGACTTACACTATTAAGTATAAAATAAGCTATAAGAATACAGTGTACAACACAGGTAACAGAGCCAATGTTTTATAATAACTATAAATGGAGCATAACCTTTAAAAATTGAGTCACTATATTGTACACCTGTAACATATAAAATTGTATAACAACTATACTAAATTAGGGGCTCCCAGATGGCTCAGTGGGTAAAGAATTCGCCTGCCAGTGCAGGAGACACAGAAGACACAAATTCGATCCCTGGGTCGGGAAGATCCCTTGGAACAGGAAATGGCAACCCACTCCAGTATTCTTGCCTGGAAAATTCCATGGACAGAGAAGCCTGGTGGGCTATAGTCCACTAAGTTGCAAAGAGTTGGTTACAACTGAGCACACACACAAAATACTTAAATTAAGAAATAAAACATAGTGGGATGAATTGGGAGATTGGGATTGATATATATACACTGTTGATCCTGTGTATAAAATAGATAACTAATGAGAACCTACTGTGTAGCTCAGGGAATCTACTCAGTGACCTGAAGTGACCTAAATGGGAAGGAAACCCAAAAAAGAGGGGATATGTGTATCTGTGTGGCTGATTCACTTTGCTGTACTGCAGAAACTATAACAACATTATAAAGCAACTATACTCCAATAAAAAATTACCTAAAAAATTTAAAAACAGCAATTAATAGAAATGCAATTGATTTTTGTATATACATCTTGTAGCCTGGCTAAATACTTTTTTAAAATCTCTTTAAAAGAAAAAACTTTTCCATCTACACAATTATTTTGTTTGTTAATAAAGACAATTTAAATCCTTTTTTTTTCAAACAATAAAAGAATAAAAATAAATTGCAGAGTGAAAGAATACAGGAATAAAATGGTCAGCTTCAAAACTGTCTACGATTCCATTCAGATAAAGTTAACTATGAGTCGGATTCTCTCCTAAGAGGCTGCTAAGATATGTTGCTTCTGGTTCTCTTCTATGAAGAGAAGTTCTCTGAGAAATCACGTCTCTTCTATACTGGGAGGGGGCATCAAGGACCCATAAGGATCACTTTTCTATCTGGTTCCTGGATGTAGAGTGAGAACCACAAGCTTGAGAAGCAACACATGACTTCAAAAAAGGGGGCCTCCTGGGGGCCTCTAACCAATCATTTCTCTCCACCTGTCATGCGGAGATAACCCACCACTGGGTGCTCTGGTCCCACAGCCCTGCTGAGCCGGGGCAAGCTGCTTCCTCTAAGAGGCTCCTGGTATCTAGGCTGGTGGCAGATCTGTCTGTTTCTCCACCCTCCTAGCATGGGAGCCAGAATCTGGAAAGAGACCCTGACAGAGCAAGCTTGAGTCAGAACAGCTTCTTTGGAACCTTCTGTAAGGGCCGAGATCACCTCCCTGTTGACGGGCTGTGGAGCCAGTGGCTGGCCGGCTGCTGAGCGAGAAAGGAGGTACTCTTTCTGTGAGCTCCCTCCAGCTGCTGCCTCCCCTTCGGCCCTGAGAAGGGATCACTGTCACCTTCCCCTCACCTGCACCATGACTCAGACCCCAGGACACAGTCTCACTGCCGAGGGACCTCGGACTTTGCTGTGAAGGGCCCTGCCTTTGGCGTAAGGCAGACCTAGATGTGCATCCCAGTTTTGCCAGTGACTGGCTGTGTGACTTGGGGTGAGCTATTTGATTCTCTCTGAGCTTTGGTTTACTCATCAGCAAAATAGGAATAATAATAATAATGTGAGGAATGACAAGTATGATACTTCTAAAACATCTAATATGACACCAGAAATACAGTAAGTGATAAATAAATGCTTGCTAAATAATTCTGTAGTGCCATCCAGTTCCCTGGAGTCCTGAGGTCTTTCCAAGGAGTTTGAGAGCCCCTTGGATGGGAAAGGGGACGGGGAGGGGAGGAAAAGTGAGCTGGGTTATCAGCCTCCCGTTAGCAAAAGCAAATGCTCTGTGGTCTGTTGTTTGTTGCACATGTAAGTCTGAAGCATGTATTCTTATCCCCTCGTGCGGTAGATGAAGAAGCAGAGGCCCAGGGACTCTAGGGATGTCACTTGCTGGTCCAAGATGAAGCTGGAGGCAACATCCTCTGGTGTGTGAGATCACAGGTTCTGCGATTATGCTGCCTGGGTCAGGTGTCTGTTCCATCACTGCCTACTTTGTAATCTCAAGCTTATTTCTTGTGTCTTTGTGCCTCGGTTCCCTCATCTTTAAAATGCCTGCTTCTCTGTGGTCCAAATGCACAATGGAATACTGCTGCTAAGTCACTTCAGTCATGTCCGACTCTGTGTGACCCCATAGATGGCAGCCCACCAGGCTCCCCCATCCCTGGGATTCTCTAGGCAAGAACACTGGAGTGGGTTGCCATTTCCTTCTCCAATGCACGAAAGTGAAAAGTGAAAGTGAAGTTGCTCAGTCGTGTCCATCTCTGTGCGACCCCATGGACTGCAGCCCACCAGGCTCCTCCATCCATGGGATCTTCCAGGCAAAAGTACTGGAGTGGGGTGCTATTGCCTTCTCCAACAATGGAATACTACTCAACCATAAAAAAGAGTGAAATACTTGGACTTCCCTGGCAGCACCGTGGATAGGAATCACCTACTGGGGATGTGGGTTCGATCCCTGGTCAGGGAAGATCCCACACGCTGTGGAGCACGTGAGCACATGTGCCACAACTACTGAGCCCATGTGCTGCAAGTACTGAAGCCCACACACTTAGCATCTTGCTCCACAAAAAGAGAAGCTACCACGATGAGAAGCCTGAGCACTGCAAAGAAGAGTAGCTCCTGCTCGCCACAGCTAGAGAAAGCCCACACCACAAAAAAGACCCAGGGCAGTCAAAAAAGAGTGAAATTATGCCATTTACGGCAACATGGATGGACCTAGAGATGATCATATTAGGTGAAGTAAGTCAGACAGAGAAAGACAAACATCGTATGATATCACTTATATGTGGAATCTAAACTATGACAGAAACGTCCTTGTCCGTGAGACAGACTCACAGACATAGAGAACACATTTGTGGTTGTTGCCAAGGGGGAGGTGGGAGTGAGGGAGAGATGGACTGGGATTGGACAGGAGACGCAACCTCGCGTATATACAGAATGGGTGAACAGCAAAGTCCTACTGCATAGCTACATACCTTATCTATATTACAGAATACCTATATTATAGGATATTGAATAAAGCTGTAACTATATTCAATATCCTGTAATAAACCATAATGGAAAAGAAAAAAAAATCTGTAAAATGCCTGCTTCTGAGGGTTTTTATGAAGATTGACTGAAATGTTATATATAAAATGCTCAGAACGGCATCTGACTTAATGTTAAGCCTTAGTGATTATTTCTAAAACACTGGACTCTACGTCACAGTCTAGTAAAACGTAACTGTGAGTAGGGTAATGTTAATGTGTGCTCATCCTTCAGGGCAACCAGGATGCTTCACGAAGTGAAAAGAGCTTTGGTGGGCTTCGACCAACACAGAAAGGTGTCGTGTCTCCTGCAGCCCTGAAGGTCCCTGCCGTGGGTCAGACACTTTTGCTTAGAGAGCAAGTGGACAGATTTAGTTGAATGAAGCAAAGTCCTTGGCGGGCAAAAAATAGAAGTGGCTGGAAGAAGAGAGACTATTCTAGGCAATTTTTTCCTCCACTGTTATCCCTGGAGATAGATTTGCGGAGCAGTGGTATGAGAGGAGGTATGGTAAATGAGGCTTCCCAGGTGGCGCTACTGGTAAAGAACCCACCTTCTAATGCAGGAGGTGTAAAAGACTCAGGTTCAATCCCAGGATCAGGAAGATCCCCTGGAGGAGGACATGGCAACCCACTCCGGTATTCTTGCCTGGAGAATCCCATGGACAGAGGGGCCTGGCGGGCTATGGCCCAAGGGGTCACAAAGAGTCATATGGCTGAGCACACACATATGTGGGGTGCTTTGGTGCCATTTTGACCACTAGAGGTCAGTGGGCTGTTTGCTATCCTTCGAGGCTGGGTTCCCAGGGAGAGGCAGTGTCCATAGCAAGGCTCTGTCCTCCTGTTGGACCTGGCTGTGGTCTGTTTGCCAGGAGTCCAGGTCAACCACTTTTGTTCCCTGGTCTGCTCTGTGACCAGGTAGCATTGACAAGGCATGGCTCTGGGCCAAGGATGGAGAGATGCTTTTCTCCTCTAAAGCAGGCTGACCTCCAAATTCAAGACCCTCAGAGCCCCCATTTTCTAGCCAGTACAGTCCAAACTCTTTAATGGCCTCCCAAGGCTGCCTTCTCTGAATTCTGTTCTCCCATCCCCAACAGCACTTGAGTCTCTAAGCCCACCTCCACTCTCTGTCTGCTCTCTCCTTCCCCATCACAAACCATCTACAAGATTCTTACTTTTTCACCAATGCCTGCATCAAACCCCATAATTGGATGAATTTTCTCCATACCAAAGTACTCTATTGGGCTTCCCTAGTGGCTCAGATGGTAAAGAACATGCCTGCGATGCCGGACACTTGGCTTTGATCCCTGGGTCGAGCAGATTCCCCTGGAGAAGGAAATGGCAACCCACTCCAGTATTCTTGCCTGGAGAATCCCATGAACAGAGGAGCCTGGCGGGCTAGGGGGTCACAAAGAGTTGGACATGACTGGACGATTAACACACAGAACCGTGAACTTCCAGATGTTCAAGCTGGTTTTAGAAAAGGCAGAGGAACAAGAGATCAAATTGCCAACATCTGTTGGATCATTGAAAAAGCAAGAGAGTTCCAGAAAAACATCTATTTCTGCTTTATTGACTATGTCAAAACCTTGGACTGTGCGGATCACAACACACTGTGGAAAATTCTGAAAGAGATGGGAATACCAGACCACCTGACCTGCCTCTTGAGAAATCTGTATGCAGGTTAGGAAGCAACAGTTAGAACTGGACATGGAACAACAGACTGGTTCCAAATAGGAAAAGGAGTACGTCAAAGCTGTATATTGTCACCCTGCTTATTTAACTTATATGCAGAGGACATCATGAGAAACACTGGGTTGGATGAAGCACAAGCTGGAATCAAGATTGCTGGGAGAAATATCAATAACCTCAGATATGCAGATAACACCACCCTTATGGCAGAAAGTGAAGAGGAACTAAAAAGCCTCTTGATCAAAGTGAAAGAGGAGAGTGAAAAGTTGGCTTAAAGTTCAGCATTCAGAAAACTAAGATCATGGCATCTGTTCCCATCACTTAATGGCAAATAGATGGGGAAACAGTGGAAACAGTGGCTGACTTTATTTATTTATTTATTTTTGGCTACAAAATCACTGCTGATGGTGACTGCAGCCATGAAATTAAAAAATGCTTACTCCTTGGAAGCAAAGTTATGACCAACCTAGACAGCATATTAAAAAGAGAGACATTACTTTGCCAACAAAGGTCCATCTAGTCAAGGCTATGGTTTTTCCAGTAGTCATGTATGGATGTGAGAGTTGGACTATAAACAAAGGTGAGTGCAGAAGAATTGATGCTTTTGAACTGTATTGTTGGAGAAGACTCTTGAGAGTCCCTTGGACTGCAAGGAGATCCAACCAGTCCATCCTAAAGGAGATCAGTCTTGGGTGTTCATTGGAAGGACTGATGTTAAAGCTGAAACTCCAATACTTTGGCCACCTGATGCGAAGAGCTGACTCATTTGAATATACCCTGATGCTGGCAAAGATTGAGGGCAGGAGGAAAAGGGGATGACAGAGGATGAGATGGTTGGATGGCATCACCGACTCAATGGAAATGGGTTTGGGTGGACTCTGGGAGTTGGTGATGGACAGAGAGGCCTGGCATGCTGTGGTTCATGGGATCTCAAAGAGTCAGACACGACTGAGCGACTGAACTGAACTGAACACATACCCAGAGTGCTCTATAATACAAGGTCCCTCTCTCATACCATTTACCACGTATTGCGAGTAATGAAGCTGGATATTTAGCTGAGGAGATATCTAAGCCAAACGTAGAAGGAGCGGTTTGGTTCCTCCTGACTCTCTACAGCAAAGAGAAAGGAGAGCGGTAACATGAAGACGGGATTGTAAGCCCCAAAATCCAAAAAACAAACAAAAAAAGAACTTGGAAAACTCCCAGTATGTCCATATTGCCAAACATAGAGTTTGTCCTGAAGAGAACACTAAGGGTGAGACAAGGAGATGGTGGGTATGACTCGTGATTTCACCCAGCCTGCCCGGGAGAGGCAGGAGTGGAGATGGGATCATGCCAGCAGACACTCCAGGCTGACCCAGAGAGGACCAAGGAAGAGGGACAGAGTGAATGAAGGCCATGAGACTTCCTGGATGCTACAGGTTAGGATCGGAGAGGTCTTTGCCTACAGATGTGTGCTGTCTTTCCAGAAAGGGGAGGAAGGACCCCAAAGACAATTCAGAGATGACCCCAGGGAGCACAGGCCAGGGGTGGGAGGGGAAAGGGAGGGCCAGGCTGTCTCTGCCTCTTTCAGAGGACAGGACTGCTGCACCCCGCAGAGAGTCACAGCCTGAGCCAATCCCCCAGGGAGTCACCTTATGGATGGGGCCCCACCTGGAGCCCCTGCACAGCCATGCGGGTGACGTTGCCACCCTGGTAGGCCTGGATGGCAGAGCACTGAGCCAAAGAGGATTATCATTGTGCCCTAGGATCCCATGGGATTTGCCCTGCTAGCTTTGAGACTTGCCTGGGACCTGTCATCTCTTCTACCTTTCTTGTTTTGCTCTTTTGGAGTAGGCATGTGTGTGTGTGTGTGTGTGTTTTGCTTTTTAATTTTTAAAAAATTTTTGTTTATTTATGGCCATGCCAGCACCTGTGGGATCTTAGTTCCCAACCAGGAATTGAACCCACACCCCCTCCTTTGGAAGCCCAGAGTCTTAACTACTGGACCACCTGAGAAGTCCCATGTTTTGCTCTTTTGGAGGGAGGGTGTCTGTCCAATGCTTGTCCATCACTGTGCTTTGAAAGCACATACGTTGTGTGGTTTCCAAGGTTCATGACTAGAGAAAAATTTGGCCTTAGGATAAATAAGATTTCAAATCTTGTTCATATCTTATTTAGAAGATATTTAGATGATACTGTCCCCACTCCCAATTCATATGGTGAAATCCTAACCTCCAATATGATAGCATTTAGAGATGGGGCCTCTGGAAGGTAATTAGGTCTTCCTTGGTGGCTCAGATAGTAAAGAATCTGCCTGCAATGCGGGAGATCGGGTTTTGATCCCTGGGTTGGGAAGATCCCCTGGAGAAGGAAATGGCAATCCAGTCCAGTATTCTTGCCTGGAGAATCCCATGGACAGAGGAGCCTGATGGGCTACAGTCCACAGGGTCGCAAAGAATTGGATACAACCAAGCGACTAACATATATATATATATATATATATATATATATATATATATATACACACACACACACATACACACACAGACATAGATGATACTGAACTTTATATGTGAGAGCTGAAGCTGGAATCAGCTAAGAATTCGGGGGCTGTTGGAGTGGAATATCTGTATCTTACATGCAAGAAGGATATGATCTGGGGAGGCAGGGGCAGAAATCTGGGGACTGAATTGTGTCCCCGCTCCCAATTTGCATGGTTAAGTCCTAACTTCCAACAGTGTTTGGAGGTTTGGAGATAGTGTTTGGAGATGGGGCCTTTGGAAGGTAATTAGGTTGAGATGAGGTCACGAGAGTGGAGCCCCTCATGATGGAATTAATGTCCTTATACAAGGAGGAGGAGACCAGGGCTCACTCGCTCGCTCGCTCTCTCTCTCCCACCTTCATGTGTAGACCTGGGAAGACTCTACAACTGTGAGAAGTAAATGTCTTGTTTCAGACACACCACTGACGGCCTTTGGTTAGAGCAGCCCAAATACACAAATACAACAACCAGAATGTCTTTCTGGGAGGAACCCTCACAAACAGAACTAGTGGCTATACAACCCACAGTTGAGAAATCAACAAAGGACCTGCATGAGCAGAAATTCAAGAAAACACGTGGATCTTGGGAGAGAAATCGGAAACACAAGTCACGATCCTTAGAAGGGTCAGAGATAACGTGGGTGTTTGGGTTTTTTTAAAGTGCCAAGCAATCAGGCATCTCAGATGTTTTTCAAAATCACTTCCTTTGGGAAGTCTTCCCAGCCTCCCACTGGTTTCTCCCTGAAAGTTTAGCAACTTAGTCCACATTGTCTACCCAGCCCTGTCTACACAGAGTGGGGATGGGCGCATGTTCTTTTCTGGTCCCCACTGACAGCCAGGGAGAGCAAAAGCAAGAGACTCCTGTTCACTCATCCCATAGAGGCAGCAATAAACCTTTGCAGTGTTTATGGCACTTTTTATTATCTTTGTTGATCGTCATATCAAACCCTGGGAAGTGGCTGGCATCATCATCCCATCTTACAGATAAGAAAACTGAGGCTCAGAAAGGCTAAGTAACTTGCCCGAGGTCATTCCATTCATAAATGAAAGAACTGGGTCCCCAGCCCAAAGCATCTGACTCTAGAGATCTAGTCATCACTACGCAGCACAGTCTCTCAGGTGTGTGTGCGCATGCACGTGTGTGTGTGTGTGTGTGTGTGTGCATATGTGTGTGTGTGTACACAGGCATGTACATGAGAGAAAGGCATGTGGTGGAAGGACAGGGGAGTCATTGATTTCTGTCCTTTCAGACTCTGCGAGTGCAAGCTCGACACTTAGAGGGTGGGTCACAATTCTTATTAACATGTTTTATTTAAGACTTTCTGGTGGCTCAGACTGTAAATAACCCACCTGCCGATACAAGAGATGCTGGTTTGTCCCTGAGTCGGGAAGATCCCCTGGAGAAAGAAATGGGTGATCATTGCCATTCGCTCATTCATTTCATTAATGCTCATTCAGAAAACGCTCATTGAGTCCCTACCCGGTGCAAAGCATGGCGAGGCCTCTCTGGACACCGGGCCCTGTCTCTCCTCTTGCCTCCTGTGCTACGGCCCCTGCCCAGTCCCGTGATGCTGGTCTTCAGGCAGACTCGGTGGGGACTCCGGTACCTGTGCAGACAGTCATGGCGGATGGAGCCTTCGCCCTGCATTCCGCGGCAAAGAGGACGGAATGTGCTTTCATTCCTCCCAGGCTCTACCTGGGTGTGGTGGGTGCTGCTGTCACCAGGAGGCTCCTATGAATAAAGCCTGCTTAATCTCCTTAGCCGGACGATGGTGTCAGCCGGCTGGGAGCCGGCAGGAAAGCAGCAGTCATGCCTCAGATTCTCCAAATCGTTGGGAGCGGTGAGTGATCCCACAATCCGAGGGGCCTGCGCTGGCTTGCCCTAGGGAGGGGAGCGCGGCTCAGGGTTTCCTCTCGGTCTGCTGCTCCGGGCGTGCTCTCTGAGGCCCTTTGGCCACCCCAGAAGGGCTGAGCAGATTCCCAGGATGCCAAGGAGTTGGACAATTTCCAGGAGCGCCAACGCTGCCTCGTTCCCACTGGAGAGTGCCCCGGGGCTTACATGAGACATCCACCAGCTCCCCAGCTCGGCCCTTGAGGCTCACCATGAAACAGATCCAGAGCTCTGCCTCTGTGGGTCCCTAGGGCTTAAGCAATCTGTGGGGCCCTCTTTAAGGAAAAGGACACCAGCCAAAGAGCTGGAGCCTCTCTGGGTCTTGGGAAGGGTCCAGGCTGTGAGGAGCCCTGCGGATCAGCTTCATCAACATCGTGAAAAGACCCCCATTGCCCACGCTTCCCTTTTCAGTCTCTCTTGACTCCTCCGTGGATGCGTCCAACCCAGGCATCATCCCTGCTCGGGGGGCATCTGCCTGACCCTGCCTGGCTTCCTCATTTGTGCCTCTGTGAGCTAAGTCTACATGGAAATGAGCTTTCATTCCTTGAGATGCCAGATTAGCGACAATGACTACTAGAGTCATTAGACAACAACTCTTTTCCTGGGTGCCTCCTCTCTGTTGGCTTCGTGCTAGACGCTGACCCCCTGCAAGGCAGGGAAATAGATTAGAGACTATACTGTTCACAGCAGGCACTGAATCTCAGATGTGTCCACCTAGCTGCTGACCAGGATGCAGGGGAGGTCTGTGTTGCCCTCTCTTGGGTTTCATGGGTCCCCCTCATCCCATCTCCCATCGTCTCCATCCTGCACACCCTGTCCTCTGCCCTCCCAAAGCCTCAGCATCAGAACCAAACTGGCAGAGTGGACATGTGAGAACCCTGAGATGCTGCTGTCCGGCTCTCTGATAGCCACCTGGGCTGTCCTTTCACAGAATCCATAATCACTCATCCATTCAATCCATTGCTCGTTGGAAAACCCAGGCTTCACATGAGGGAGATCCTGCTCCAGGCATTTAGGGATACAGTGGTGAGAAAAACAAACACCCTCGCTGCCTTCCTGGAGCTGAAATTATACTCAAGAGGATTAATAGACAATTAGCTCAGCTGGTAAAGAATCCATCTGCAGTGCAGAAGACCCCTGTTTCAATTCCTGGGTCAGGAAGATCTCCTGGAGAAGGAAATGGCAACCCACTCCAGTATTTTTGCCTGGAGAATCCCATGGACAGAGGAGTCTGGCGGGCTACAGTCCATGGGGTAGCAGAGAGTCGGACAAAACTAAGTTACTAACATACATACACACACATACACAAGCACACACAAAGAATCTGTCAGGTTGGTCCTAATCGTTGGGCTTCTGTTTGTTTTGATTTTTAAGGGTTACAGTAAAGGGTCAATGCTTTACCCAAATAAGTGAGTCACTAACAGCAGAATTTCAGGCAGTTCTGAGGGAAAACCTTGGGGATTCCTTCCAGTCTCCAGACTAAGGTCACAGACAGGGACGAGCTTAGAAATGAAAAACACGCAGTTAGGAGTGGGAGGGCAAAGCAAAAAGAGTGCTGATTATTTCAGTAAAAAAGCAAAGACACTGGCAGTGCCCCTCCCCAAAGAGAAGCATGTGGTGACACCTCCGGGGACGTCCCCTCTGTCACCAGCTGAGCACCTGGAGAAGCAGACCCGAAGGGCAGAGAGGGAGGCCACCAGTGTGAGGGGACTTTAGGGTCCATTGTTCAGAGCAGTGCTGTTAGGGAAGATGCGTGTGGGGAAGATTCTCACAACCAGGCTGGAGAACATCCCACTTGAACTCGAAACGCCATTCTTCTCACTGTGCCCTCAACTGCAGGCCCAGCAGACATACAGGAGAGGGGTGCCCACTGAGAAGTACCAGCCCCTCCTTCCTCCGAGCAGCCAGAGAGCATCTTTGCATCCTGCTAACCTGATTGGCCATGAAGCCTTCAGACTCTCCCGTCACTTCCTGTCAATGAGGGTGAGGTTTTGTTTCTAGTAACGGAGTCTCCCCAGAGGGAGATGGCATCAGAGGTCACAGTCTGTCTCTATCACGGGACAGTGGGGAGTTCCTCCGATCTTAAACAAACAAACACAGCATCACGAGAGGGGGTCTCTCGTTCCTACATCCTCAGAGAACTCCAGTGGGTGCCATGTATGCTTCTCTGAGCCGCATGCCTTCTAGGTTTCCACTCTTTCCAAATAGTTCCTAAGCCATTGGAGGCAGAGGTTTCCAGTGGGAGTTGGAGCCCTCCGCCTTTGATCTGGGTGCCATGCTCTCAGGAGGAGAAATCAGAAAGAAGCCTTTGACTTTGCTGTGCAGCCAAAGGAAGAAGCACTGACTGCCCTGGATGGTCCCCTTGGCTGGCAGTGCCAGGAGTGCCACCTGGCAGGGAGCCCAGTGAAGGAGCCCCAACTTCTTCCCTTCTTGATCTCTATCTACAGATTGCAGCCTGAAACCTGCCCTGCAGAGAGTGAGGCAGAGAGCTTCAGGGAAGACAAACCTGGATAACCCAGGAACCAGAGCAATCGAAGGGCTTCCCTAGTGGCTCAGATAGTAAAGAGTCTGCCTGCAATGTAGGAGGCCCAGGTTCAATCCCCGGATTGGGAAGATCCCCTGGAGGAGGAAATGGCAACCCACTCCAGTATTCTTGCCTGGAGAATCCCATGGACAGAGGAGCCTGGTGGGCTACAGTCCCTGGGGTCGCACAGAGTCAGACACGACTGAAGCGACTTAGCACAGCACAGAGCAATCAATAATGAACAAAACTATTCGGAGAAGCAAGGGCTGACCCCACCGTTGAGCTCTGTCTGAGCTTGAGGCTGGACAAGCTTTTGAAAAGCTTGTCCTTTCTTTTTTGAAAAGCCCCCTTTCTCCTTCCCAAGTTCAACTCGTTTCCATCTAGTAAACTTCCACTTTTTTTCCACATTTATTCTAGTAAGCATAATGTCTGTCATGTTCCAAACTGACTCTCACACACTCTCTGCCCTCAGGGAGCTCCCAGAGAGGGTGGAAGGGACAGCTCAAGTGGGGTTGGCAAACGGGGATCCCCTCCCCAGGCTAACATAGCCCATGGCTTGGTTTTTTAAGACCCATCAGCTTTGTACCTGGTTTTTGTAAAATTCAAAATAGGAGTTGTACGTTGTTCCATGTGGGAAATGAAAGTTGCTCAGATGTGTCAGACTCTTGGCAATCCCATGGACCAGGCCAGAATACTGGAGTGGGTAGCCTCTCCCTTCTCCAGGGTGCTCCATGTGGAAATTAAATGAAATTCAGATCTCAGTGTCCACACATAAAGTTCTACTTGAAAACGGTACTGCGCTTGGTGTCTCTGTGCTCCACGGTAGCTTTCGCTCTATGGTGGCCATAGTGAGCAGGTGGCGACAGAGGCCATGTGGCCCACAGAGCCCAGATGGTTTGCTCTCTGACCCTTCACTGAATAAGTTTGCTGACTCTTGGGCTAGAGTTCTATCTCCAGCAGAAATAATACAAGGTCATTTCCAAAGGTGAGAAAACTCACATGTTGTCAAAGCATTCTCGGGTAACCTGTTATTTATAACCAATGCCTTTGATGACTTGGTGAATTGCAGCTCTGCTGTGGTGTGGGGTTTTTAATAGTCTGGGGGAAAGGACTCAGCATCCCCCAAAGAAGTTTCTGTAGTGAGATCAGGATGAGTCCCAGAGAGAGAAGAGCATTCAGGTGACACAGAGAGTCAGACCTCCCGGGCTCAGGTCAGAGCCCCAGCACGGATGGAGTGACCTTGGACAAGATGCTCGGCTTGACTGTTTCAGTTTCATGACCTATAAACTGAGCGTAAGAAAAATATCTACCTACCAGGGATTTTCCTAAAGATTAGTTAATCAAAAGATATAAAACATTTTAAAGATTGCCCATGATTATTAGAGAAATGTCACAACTCTTGCCTGTCTTTAAAGCTCATGTGCTTGTACACTGTCATTTGGTGATGAGTGATACTGCTTAATGTTGACTATGCTCTTCTAAGAAGTTAGTTTGCTTGTCTGTTTAGAATAAATCTTTGGCTGGAAAAAAAAGAAATCCTCACGTATGGATGGTAGGATTGTAAACCGGTACTGCTGCTGTGGGCTTCCCTGGTGGCTCAGATGGTAAAGAATCTGCCTACAATGCAGGAGACCCGGGTTTGATTTCTGGGTAGGGAAAATCCTCTGGAGAAGGGAATGACAACTCACTCCACTATTCGTGCTTGGAGAATTCCATGGACAGAGGAGACTGGAGGGCTATAGTCCATGGGGTCACAAAGAGTCGGACACAACTGAGCAACTAACACACAACACCGCTGTGGGAAACAGTGTGGAGTTTCCTCCAGAAATTAAAACTAAAACTGCCATATGATCCAGCAATGTCATTTCTGGGTATTTATCCAAAGAAAATGAAAACACGAATTTGAAAAGATATATACACACAAATGTTCACTGAAGCATTATTTATGACAGCCAAGATGTGAAAGCAAATTGTCTGTTGACAGATAAATGCATAAAGAAGATGTGAAGATATATATATACATGCACACACAAATAGTATTTCATTATATACACATGTATATAATAAAATGCTACTTAGTCAGCAAAAACGAACTCTTACCATTTGTGACAACAAGGATGGATCTAGAGGGTATTATGCAAGGTAAACTGCATAATTTTATGACCTCACTTACATGTGAAATCTGAAAAGCAGAACAAACAAAAACAGCAAAATGAAAACGGACTCCTAGATACAGAGAATCATCAGGTGGTTGCCAGAGGGAAGGGAGGGAGCAGGGGGCCAAGAAGATGAAGAGGATTAAGACACAAAGACCTCTAGACAGAAAATACATGAACCATAGGGATGTGATACACCGAGAAAAGATTACAGCCAATAATATCGTAATACTTTGTATGGGGACAGATGGTTACTAGACTTATCATGGTGATCATTTCACAATGCGTGCAAATGGCCAGTCACCATAGCATACCTAAAACTAGCATCATGCTGTCCGTTATATTTCAATTTAAAAAAAGAACATGGATACACTGTGATTACAGTTATATAAATAAAACATGCCTTTGAATTTAAAAATTAAACAATCTTCCTCAATAAATCGAGGGAAATTAATGGTGTACAGTGAAGCTGAAATCTCTCTAGAGGAAAACCAGCACAAAGACTTGATATAATCTCATTCTCTGCAGTGTAGACACGGATCGGGGTCAGCCGAGCTCTCAACCCAGCGAGATAAGCAGGATTTGCTTTCCTGTTGAACATTAAGAGAAGATTCTAGTGGCAGCAAACTGCAGAGCAGAGGGTTAAAAGAGGTAAAGACTCATTCACCCTCCTAACCAACCACAGCAGAATAGAAAAGCTAGTTCGTGGCTGTTAAAAATAAATCTGATCGCAGAAGTTGGTGAAAACCGTATTCAGAACTGTTTGATATATATGAAGTTAGACACATACACACTACTGCATATAAACAGATAACCACTGAGGACCTACTGTATAGCACAGTGAACTCTACTCAGCTCTCTGGAATGATCTATATGGGAAAAGAATCTAAAAAAGAGTAGATATACATATAACTGACTCACTTTGCTATACACCTGAAATTAACACAACACTGTAAATCAACTAGACTCCAATTAAATTTTTTTTAAATGTGGTTAGATACAAAGATACTTAATGTTTCCCTGTGCGTTTTCCTGTGTGTTATATCATTTTTAAACTTTGATCTAATTGGCACAAGTAGATATTAGGGTTAGTAGACCTTAGGGGGGATTTCCCTGGTAGTTCAGCTGGTGAAGAATCCGCCTGCAATGCAGAAGACCCCAGTTTAATTCCTGGGTTGGAAAAGTCCCCTGGAGAAGGGATAGGGTACCCACTCCAGTATTCTTGGGTTTCCCTTGTGGCTCAGATAGGAAAGAATCTGCCTGCCATGCAGGAGACCTAGATTCAATCCCTGGGTTGGGAAGATCCACTGGAGGAGGGCATGGCAACCCACTCCAGTACTCTTGCCTGGAGAATCCCCAAGGACAGAAGAGCCTGGTGGGCTACAGCCCATGGGGTCACAAAGAATCGGACATGACTGAGTGAGTAAGCACAGATATTAGGCAGTGATTCCAACAGGCAGTAAGACTTTCATAAAGAATGACATTTTTGTAGAAAATGCACAAAGGAATTGATCCCACTTTTTAAAGTTATCTTCACCTATAGGGAAAACATGAGGCCTCTAGCCACCTTGCAGGTACTGTAGTCTATTGAGATGGGATCGTCCCCAAGTGACAGAGGCTGCTAGGAAGGACTCTCCGGCTTCTCCCAGCCTTGCTTTGTGACCTCCAGCCTTTTCAATGACTGTCAACATCCCAGCATTGACAACAAGGGTGGTGTGTTCAGGCGACGGCATAACGAACATCAGCTCCATGACCTTCAACACCCAGTTACCTCCCTGACCTCAGTTTTCTCATCTGACAACAGAGGGGAGGCGATGGCTTGAACTTTAGGCTTTCTCTGAATTTTTAGAGACCATGACCTTTCAGGTGCAAACCAGCAGCGTGACTTTAGTCATCTCTGCTACTGTATTTGTTCAACACTTCAGGGTCTAGAACGGAGACAGGTAAGGGGGAGGGAGCGGGTAGAATGATGATTGATAGATATTCTAACACTTGTTCTTCTTTCTGTGAAAGAGACTCGAAAGAAAGCAAGAGGGTTGGTTTTACTTTGAACTTTCTACCTTCTCTTAAATGTCCGATATGGGCTGATGTGAACACTATGAGGTCCCTGACGGAAGAATGGCTCATCACTGTGCCCAGGCAGTTTTCTGTATGAGTTCATTCTATGGTGACTGGGAATAACCTGGGTAACCCATCAACACATCCCCGTAGCTACGTGTGTGTGTGTGTGTGTGTGTGTGTGCGCGCGCGCTCAGTAGCTTCAGTCGTGTCCAACTCTTTGCCATCCCCTGGACTGTAGCCCATCAGGCCCCTCTGTCCGTGGGATTCTCCAGACAAGAATACTGGAGTAGGTAGCCATACCCTTCTCCAGGGGATCTTCCCAACCCAGGGAATGAACCCATGTCTCCTGCGTTGCAGGCAGACTCTTCACTATCTGAGCCACCAGGGAAGTCCCCCTTCATCTGCTGATGGGGTCAAATGGACAGGCAGCCACAGACCTAGGTGTGGACACAGAGGAGGAGCCAGCACCGGCATCATCACAGCTCTGGAGCCCTCATCTGGCTCCTGGCCTGGGAGTGAACAGTCTTTGTGGCCATGGTGGTGATTCATCCTTGGTTCAAGATGTCGAGAATCGGGAAAGAGAATCTGATGGGCTTAGTTTAGTTCACACACCGCCACTTAGTTAGGGGTGGACAAGGGATGGTCCTGCCAAATTGCACACGATGGTGGTGGGGTGCTACGAGAAAGAGATATATATGCAGAGATACACACACGTTCACGCATATACACACAAACCCATAAGCGCCCAAAAGAGTGGCCAATAATTAGCCAGGAAGATGTGTTCCTTCTCCATCTATACCTGAAAAGGTACGTACAATGGACTCAGACATCACTCTCGCCCAAAGAGGCTGCAGGATACCTTGGCAAGAATCACATCACACCCCTAAGGTCCCCAAAAGAAACAGTACTTCAAAAGGAGAAAGCTGAAGCTCTAATCCTCAAAACAGGTTTCTCTCTTAAAGAAGAAAAATAGAGGCCGTGTCTTCTCACTCGGAAGCTTCCCATCAGAATTTTCTAGAGACCAAAATGGTGAAGCACGTTTTTCAAGACAGTCAGCAAACTAAAATCGGACTTTCCCTGAAGTTTTTTGTTTGTTTGTTTGTTTTGTTTTGTTTTTTGCTGCCCCTTTCCCCTTTATCACGTGGAGATTGAGACTAACAAAAGCCAAAACCCAGGAGATGGGATTTCTACGCACTGCTCATGGTATCAGGTGAGTTAAGGTTCACAAAGGGTCGCTTCAGGTCGGTTCTTGGATGTTCGTAAGTTATGTTTCAGGCAGTCGTTTCCTCAGAAAGAAGGGAGACTTTTTCACTAAGTGTTGCACAAGGTAGGCTCTCAATGTGTAGGAAGAAAGGAAGGGAGGAAAGAAGTAAAGAAAGGAGGCAGGGAGGGAGGGAGGGAAGCAGGAAGGGGTGACGAAACCCAGCCTTGATTCACCAGCATCAGGAGAGGATACCGTACCCTCCTCAAGCTTGACCTTTCTGGCCAGCACCCATGTGCAGAGATCTAGAAACATACTCCGGGAAAGGGAGGCAGAATTATTGAGGACTCCTCCCCCTCACTGGGGCTTCCCTGGTAGCTCAGAGGATAAAGCGTCTGCCTGCAAAGCGGGAGACCTGGGTTCTATCCCTGGGTCGGGAAGATCCCCTGGAGAAGGGGAGAAGGAAATGGAGAAGGAAATGGCAACCCACTCCAGTATTCTCGCCTGGAGAATCCCATGGACGGAGGAGCCTGGTAGGCTACAGTCCCCGGGATCGCAAAGAGTTGGACATGACTGAGCGACTTCACTTTTCTTTCTTTCCTCCCCGTCATTAGCAAAAGTGTATGGGTCTTCATCAGGGATACATATGAGCATGTCTTGAGAGTTCTGCTGATCCGTGATCTATTCTAAGAACTAATGATTGCCAGGCTAACAGTTTTATAGTAGAAATGCACAGGCCCCTTCTAATCCAACAATCTTATTTTACAAATGAAGACACTAAAGGCTAGAAACATCATACGGGACTTCCACTTTTGGCCAAAATAGAGCAGCAGGGACCATATTTACCATCTGTTCTAAAACAGATGGAAAAAAAAAAAAATCCCTCTCATCAACATGTGTCTCTCTCTCTCCTCTTTGAAAACCAGCTCAGGACTGGAGCGCAGGGCCGGGACTAGGGTGAGGGCAACTGAGGCACTCTGACCAGCACCCAGGGCGAGGTCGCCTCAGTCTCGCAGGCATGGCACTTTGCCTGCTTCCAGGGGACAGTGGTGTGGGACTGAGGTGAAGATCCAGGTAAAGATCTCAGCTGAGAGCTTGGAGCTCCACTCAGCAGCTTCCTCTCATGTGATTTTGGTCTGGACTCTGTTGTTCAGTCGCTAAGTTGTGTCCAACTCTCTGCAACCCTATGGACTGCAGCACTCCAGGCTTCCCTGTCCTTCACTGTCTCCTGGAGTTTGCTCAAACTCATGTCCATTGAGTCGGTGATGCCATCCAACCATCTCATCCTCTGTCGCACCCTTCTCCTCCTGCTCTCAATCTTTCCCAGCCTCAGGGTCTTTTTCAATGAGTCAGCTCTTTGTATCAGGTGGCCAAAGTACTGGATCTTTAATTTCAGTGTCAATCCTTCCAATAAACATGCAGGGTTGAATTCCTTTAGGATTAATTGGTCTACCTTTGATGAAAATATACACTCATATCAGCCTCCCTGCCTCCTCCACCAAAGCCTCCCCCATGTTCCCTGCCTCCACTTGCTGCCCCCCTGCCCTGCAGGCACCCCTGGGTGGCCATTGTCCTGAGCCCCGTCCACCGTGGCTGGGGTTGCCTCCCCCAACACGCTGATCAGAGATGCTCCTGGAGGACTCGAGCACTGGCCGTGTGGTGCTTCCTTGGGTATGTCCACTCTTTTTCCCCAGCTTCACATGCTATGCTTGGGTCACCTGTCAGGCCCAGGCAGCATGGACTCCAAGTAGAAAGGGACCCTGAGCAGATTGGACTGGACTGGCCATGTCCCTGGAGATGCGGGTGTGGGGTGAGAGGTGGAGTTAGTCCCCCTGCATCCAGCTAAAGTTTTCTGTCCTCCTCTGCAGATAGACCCTGGTTGCCAGCCGCCCCTTTCAGGTGGGCAGTGGGGGAGAATGCTAAGAGGCCTGCCAGGTGCCCCCCGCCCCGACCCCGCCAGAAGGCTCTGTTTCCAGCAGTGGTGGGACAGCAGGCCTGTGCCTCTCTCTAGCAGTCAAAACAGAACTTGCAAAACCGAGACCAGACAGCCTTCCTGCGTGTCCCAAGGCCCCTGGCTGCCCCACAGGGCACACAAGTCTCCCCAGATATCAGTGCGCAGTCAGCACTCTGGGTCATTCCCTGCGTGATGGAGGGCGGGCGGGTGCCTTTCCCTTATCAAAGCCAAGGGCGGGAGTGATGATAAGGGCATATTGGGGTGGGAAGGCCCCCCTTCAAGGGTCATCTCTGGCATCCCCTCTACATCCAGCTGAGGCTTTCTGTCCTCCTCTGAAGATAGACCCTGGTTGCCAGATGCCCCTTACAGCAGCCCCTGCCCATTAGCAGTCCAGCCATGGGCAGCTCCCTGCGCGTGCGATGGTCGGGGAATGATGCCTTTCTGAGATCTGGGTTAGACGTCACCTGCTCTCACATGAGACCCATCTCTCTTGTCTTATCTCTTGCAGAGACGGGAACAGAGAGTCATGGGCTGGAGGGGGACCAGGGGGAGGGATTGAAGTCAAAACCAAGGCAGTCCAGTCCAAGGCTGAGGATGCTTGGCTCTGTCTAAATGCTGGCTCCTCAAAGTGTGGTCCATGGGCAGGAAGCGTCCGCCTCCCCTGGGAGCCAAGGAAAAATGTGGGATCCCGGGTCCCACCTCAGACCTGCTGATTCTGCTTTGGCGTTTTTATCAAGGTCTCCCAGGGACTCATCTGCTCATTTAAGTCTGAGAAGCGCTGGACTAGGGCTTCGTGTCCTTGTTCACTGTGAGCTTCGGGGCAGGAGTCTCAACCCAGAGCGAGACTGTGTGCGGAGGTGTCAGCGTCCGCCCCTCATCACACCCTTCCCCGAGCCCCCCAGCATGCTGGGCTCCACTCCAAAACCATTTCAGCCATCCACTGCTAGCCTCGTTCCCTGCAGGCAGGTGGGAGTGGTCCCCGGGCAGTGGGTCCCTTCATCTCTGTTCCTCATGGAGAATGCTGCCCACCCCACATCACCCAGCTTTGGGAGTATTTCTGATCACAGCACAGGGCACTTGGTTCTGTGGGGTGGCAAGGGTTTTGTTTTTTTTTTTCTTTTTATGTGTGTGTGATTCATTTGGCTTGCTTCTTTTTGTTTTGAACAAGCGGTGGGTTTTGTGTCTCTAAACGACACCCTTGTGGCCCGTGTCCCCCTCCCCACCAACCCCTTGGAGGAGAGGCTTCTGTTTTTGAAGCATCAGGGTTCTGTCACCCGGACCTGGGGAGGCATATTTAAAGCTGTTTAAACTGACAGACCAGGCAAACAGGATTAACTCTGCAGCCCAGAAGGGGAGGTGTGGGTCGGAGGGGGCCACTGAACGGTTTACATGGGTGAGCAGGAGGACGGCCGGCCGGCCTGGCTGGGAAGGAGCCGACTGCTTGAGGCAGCCAAGAAGTCTCTATCTGGGAGGTAGGCAGAGAGCTTGCAATCTGCCGGGTGATTGGATTAGACATGGTGTGAAATTCGGAGCAGGGCTGCACGGCTGGGGCTGGGGCCCGGGGCTGCTGCGGGGCCCCAGACGGCGCGGGGGCTCCTGTCCTGCCCCAGCGGGCCTTGGAGACGAACTAGACAGCACAGCATCATGGCCTCCCCTACCCGGCCCCATGTCTCACCGCCCCATAGAGCCTCCCCTGCCTTCTCAGGGAATTTGGGGCCCAGGGACCCCTATTCACAGCCACCCTGGCTCAGCCGTGCTCTCAGCAGCAGAGGAAGAGGCCCCGCTCTCTTCCTTCACCTTCTCCTTTGTCTCTCTTCTGTCTTCCTCAGGTTCCATCTCTCCTGCACCGTCCGGTTCATCCTGAGGACTCTGCTCCATCTGCATCTGTCCAACACCCAGGTTCCATTCGTGTTCTCCACCTTTGGAAGTTCGGACAGACGTCTCTGAGGATTTTGCAACTTCTTCCTGAAGTCTGATTGGGCCACCAGGGCTGGGGCAGTGGGATTTCTCACCGTTGGGAAGTTGACAAGGTTTAAGCCTTTCTGGCAAAGGCGCTAACACCAGGTGCGAGTCCAGAAAGGGAAAAGAGGGACTAGACCTCTTGGTTGAAGGGTTGGAACTGGGTTTAACAGGCATTCCCGGACCCCACCCTGTAGAGTGGGAGAGTCAGCCAGGAGAGTCAGCCTCTGGCTGGTGTGGGTGATGCAAGCTGGTAGCCAGAGTATGGATGCCTGGATCCCAGCCAGAGGGCTGACGCCCACCATTTCCTGCCTCTATTCTGACTCTTGTCATAAAAGGTAGCAGAGGAGAAGTCACTGCAGGAGGGTCAAGGTCCCAGACACAGGTCTGAGATCTTGGTTTTTCACCAGCCAAGTAGTCAGCAGAATGCAGCCAATGAGTGACCCCAGATGACTGCTCATGGTCAGGAGAACTGCCCCATGAGTCCCGCCCAATTTCCTGACCCACAGAATTGTCGTTTTAAGGTGCTAAGCTCTGGGGTTGTTTGTTACACAGCAGTAGACACACTGAAATACTCTGTGATTGTGTTTGTGGTCCAACACCAGTGAAGCCATCCCTTCTTTGCTCATCTTTCAAGGTCAGTCTATCATCTACTGTTGCGTGGGCTGCAAACCAGCCTAGGACTCTCTCAGTCCTCAGAAGAAAGAGTCACCCAGGCATTGTGATGCTCATGGTTAGGAAAACTGCCTGATCCTGTAGACAAGATCAGGAGTGTGTTAGAAAGTGCCAGTGCATCTCTGGAAAGGAGAAGTGGTTCTCCTACATTTAAGCCTGACGTTGTTCCATTCCATCCTCACTTCTTTGGCTCATTCCCTGCTTGTATTCCAGTGCCATCCAAGGACCATATAGTTTCAATTCCCTGCAGGTGATTTCTAGTTCAGCCCAGGGTCATCATTTTCATCTGTCTCCCTAGAAACTCCTATCATTTCTCTCCACTAAGTACTGGAGTCAAAGTTCACTCCATCATGCCAGCTGCTAGATCTAAGCAGAGCCCCAAGGTGCAGCGTTCTGCCCACGGCCATGGAGAGCTAGGTCCCGCAATCTGCTCTCCTGGGGATGTTCACAGAGCTCTTAGCGTGGAGTTCATGCTCCAAAGTGAGTCCCCAGGCAGGTAAACCTCCAATTGTTCAGTAATACTATTTTAAACCTTATTAGATAGTGAAAAGGCTGGGGAGAGGAAGGGAGCAAAAATAGTATACTAAGATGAACTCAAGAGTATTAATACTTATTCTTGGGACTTGGTGGTGGTCCAGTGGGTAAGATCCCTCACTCCCAATGCAGGGGGCCAAGGTTCGATTCCTGGTCAGGGAACTAGATCCCACAATCAACTGAAGATCCCACAAGCCGTGACTAAGACCCAACACAGGCAATATAAATAAAAAATTTTAAAAGAGCCCTTATTCTGAAAAATAGAAACACCCTACTTCCTATCCATAGGAGACTGGTTCTATAAACCACAATATCCTCACACAATGGAATATTAACAGCTATAAAAACAATGAGGACGTTTTAAAACTACATTGATATGGAAAGTTAACCAATGTACACTGTTCTGCAAAAAAGAGTTTAAAATGTGTACAAAGGGCGCTTCCTTTTTGTCTAATGGAGAAGGACAACAATAATGTATACTTACATGTGTTTGTATTTGCATAAAAAAACACGGAGAGAACACACATGAAATTAACAACAACAGTTTCTGCTGGCAGAGCAGAGAGGAAAGAGAGATGCCAGGGTCGGCTGGTGACAGGATGAATTGATATTTACCATAAGCTTTTTCATTGTTTTGATCTTGGACCATGTGAATTGCATTACCTAATCCAAAAAAACGCTGGGGGTGGGGGAGAAAGGATACGTACTTTGCCTAACTTGATTAAAGAAAAAGCACAAGAAGAAAAACCAGGATCAGAAGCTTTGGATGGAACCATGCCTGTCTCAGTTGCCCGGGGAAAACCCCAGGATTTACAAAGAGCTTGAAAAAATCTTAGGAAGGAGGTGAGGTGAAGGCAGTGCTTTATCATGGTTTCCAAGAATCTGAAGCCACGTGGGTGCTTGCAGGGGCCAAGTGGGAGACACAGGCTCCTACACCTGAAGGAGGCGTTAAACTCTAGGAACTGCTAGGATGGGTTTCCATCGAGACTTAGGAATCTCACACTTGATTTGGGTGAGTCTTGACTGAGCTTCCAGACCCATGAGTCCAAGATAATTATTCCAGTCCAGATACTCCCTGACAGCGAGGAAGAGTTCCTTTCTCCAGCCAGATCCTAATTGCGGGTGAAAACTGGCAAGCCTGAAGCTGAGCTCCAGGGGTCAGGGGGCTTGTGCCTCAGGTACCAAATCTGTACAAAGTGAAATGAGTTGTACTTGTTAAATAAGCATCACTTTCCTTCTTTTATTTTTTTAAAGCAAATCTCTTTAAAAAGTTATTTATTTCTGATTGTGCTGGGTCTTCGTTGCTGCACAGGCTTTTCTCTAGTTGCAGAAAGTGGGGGCTACTCTCTAGTCGTGGTTGTCAGGCTTCTCTCGTTGCAGAGCATAGGTTCAAGGCTCCCGGGCTTCAGCAGTTGTGGCTCAGATTTAGTTGCTCCGAGGCACGTGATATCTTCCCGAACCAGGGATTGAACCTGCATCCCCTGCATTGGCAGGCAGATTCTTAACCACTGGGCCACCCGGGAAGTCCCCTTACCTCCTTTTAGAAATAGAATATTATAACTTTCCGGAGAGCAGGGACATACACTGCTTTTCCACTCCTTATTCCACTACTTGTGGAATAAACGAATGAATGAATGCATTGTCTAAAACCCATGGAATATAGTTTATTTGCGAGTTGTGTGAAAAATCATCAAATTATTTTCGGAAGCAGCAAAGGTTCCAGGTTGTGTCTCACAGAGGGAGGAGGTGACAGTTTTGCCAGTAGAGGGCAGTGGTGACTTGTCAATTAATACAAGAGTGTGTGTGTGTGTGTGTGTGTGTGTGTGTGTGTGTGTGTGTGCACGCGCGCATCCTGCAGCCCACACTCTTCTCTGTTCCTCCTCTCCACCATCAGCTCCTTCCTGCGGTATCTGTCAAGGCAGAATGACCTGCCTTCGGTCAATACATACACTTCAGTGATGGACAGTTGAGGTCATAGTCCTTGACCCACGAAACCCCCTTGGCTGGACTTGGCAAACCCACTCCGTGCTGGAATGAACTTGAATTCTACATTAATACCTTCTTAATAACATTCAGAAACCGTGGGGATTGTTTTCTGGGAAAGAAGATGCCGCCCCCTCCCCTCTTCCCCTGGGGCCCCTGACCCCTCTTTATCTGCTGACAGGCACCATATCTAATCTCGGGAATGAGGGGCAGCTCTGCAAGACCTGGGCGCTTTCCGGGTGGAGGGAGCGGGCAGGGAGGAGCGCCCGGCCAGGATCGCAGGCTGCTCAAATATTTAAGGGTACAAAGAAGCAGCTGTCAAGCACTTGTGCATTCGGGAGGGAGAGGGAGCCGGGTATAATTAGCCTGCCCTGGTTCCCCGCAAGGACTTCTCCCCTGGGGCCCCCTCAGCCCAACCGACTGCATGCAGATCAGCACCAGAGGAGGCTGATGGCTTGCATTCCTTTCCTCCAAAACTCTGGGAAAGAAGACTTTCCTCTCCAGGGTAATAAATGGGGGATGTCCTTCACCCCCTGACTTTTTCTGGACCTCAGTTACTTCAGCTGATAAATAGGAGAACTGAATTCACTGACTCCACTTCCAACCTGACAATTCAGTGATGGAATCGAGCGCCTTGGCTTCCGTGGTGGCTCAGCTGCTAAAGAATTGCCTGCAATGTGGGAGACCTGGGTTCGATCCCTGGGTTGGGAAGATCCCCTGGAGAAGGGAACAGCTACCCACTCCAGTATTCTGGGCATGAGAATTCCATGGACTGTATAGTCCACGGGGTCGCAGAGAGTTGGACACAACTGAGCAGCTTTCACTTACACTTCACTACAAAGTGATGAGCCCACTGGTACCCAGCAGAACGCACACAGGGACCCACTGGGACAAAACTAAGTCCAGACAGTCAGCTACGAGTAAAGTCGGGTCAGGCCTCCTGGGGCTGAGCGTGGTATGGACTAGAATCTATAAGAGGGAGCAAGGGAGGTGTCAGACAGCAAGGGAGAACGATGACATCCAAGTAGGAATCACCCTTTCCATTTGTGTGACGCTTATGAAGCGCTTCCACGTCCGGCAGCTCACTGAAACCTCAGGATGGACTGTGAGGTCGACTAGAGCAGGGCGGCCCCATTTTAAAGATGTGTGCCTGTATGCTCAGTAGCTCAATCATGTCCTACTCTTTGAGACGCCATGGACTATAGTCCACCAGGCTCCTCTGCCCATGGGATGTTCCTGGCAAGAATACTGGAATGGGTTGCCATTTCCTTCTCCAGGGGATCTTCCCTACCCAGGGATCAAACCCATGTCTCCTGAGTCTCCTGCATTGGCAGGCAGATTCTTTACAACGGAGCCACTTGGGAAGCCCATTTTAAAGATGAGATTGGAGCAAACACAGGTGAGCATCCTCTTGTTTCTCCCATTTTCTAATTTCACAGCCAGTGCCCCTGGAATAAATGGGTAGAAGGCACTGGTGGGAACAAACAAGGTTCCCTGGGTTCCACACAAAGATGGCAAAAAGTTCAGGTTGGGGGATTCGGGCAGGATCTTCCCCATAAGTGCCCCCAAACAACCCCAGTCCTTGTGAGTAGGAGGGGACTCAAAAGCTGTAAGCTTGTGGGCTACAGAGCTGAAAGGCAGAGCGGAAAGGGAAGACGCCATCAGTCTTGGTTTTCAGAGGTAGAGACTGAAGGCTATTTCATGCTTAGCGTTCATTAGACTTCAACATTGCAAAAAAAAAAAAACAACAAACAAACAACTAAAACCCTCTGTGTACCGAGCCTGAAAGGAGCTACGTCAAGGGATGAAGGGCACTAATAAGTGTGGTCCAGCGCCTTCCTCCCCCCAGCAAGGAATGCAGCACTCCTTAATATTAACAGGAGTCTGTAGGGTCCTGGCTGGAAGCACTGGGTTACCTGTAACCTGGGGGAGCTGGAAAGAGAGGCATGGCGGGGGAGAGAAGCCCTTGTAAATGTGGGTGGAGTCAGCACGCCAAGTTGTGGGGGGCAAGGGCCAATCTCTGTCCCACAGATGTTTTAGCAACACAGTAGGACACAGTTAACTGGATTCATCACCTGTCTCAGGTAAGAAATCATTGAAAACGATAGCAACAATTATTGTCCTGTTACGGTAACTTGACATGCGTGCACACTTAAGTCATTTCAGTCATGTCTGACTCTTTGCAACCCCATGGACTATAGCCCACCAGGCTCCTGTCCATGGGGATTCTGCAGGCAAGAATACCAGAGTGGGTTGCCATGCCTTCCGCCAGGGGATCTTCCCAACCCAGGGATCAAATCCATGCCTCTTATGTCTCCTGTGTTGACGGGCAGGTTCTTTACCACTAGCGCCACCTGGGAAGCCCCGTTTCCTGGTCTCTATATACATATTACACACGTATTGTGTGTAATACATATATTATCTCACTTAATCCCCTAAACCTGGGACACATACAAGGCAAGAATTATTTCTGTTCTTTCACGGAGGAGGAAACTGAGGCCCAGAGTACTGAAATGGTTTGATCAAGGTCATGCAGCTGGTACAGCTCTGAGCTGAAGTTCAAACAGGGAATCCTGACTCCATCTCGACCCAGTTTTCTTTTCAGGTAAGAAAAGCTGGGAAGGGCTTCCCTGGTAGCTCAGTGGTAAAGGATCTGCCTGCCAATGCAGGAGACTCAGGTTCGATCCCTGATCTGGGAATATCCCACATGCCACAGAGCAACTAAGCCCGAGTGCAAAATAAATAAATAAATAAAAAGAAAAGACAGGAAGTGAAAGAGCCTGAACAGCAGCCTGGCCTCCCAGCCTTCTCTGAGGCCCTTGCTGGGTGCTGCACTAAGTCGCTTCAGTCATGTTCAACTCTGTGAGGCCCCATGGACTGTAGTCCACCAGGCCCCTCTGTCCATGGGATTCTCCAGGCAAATATACTGGAGTGGGTTGCCATTTCCTCCTCCAGGGGTTCTTCCCGACCCAGGGATCGAACTCAGGTCTCTTGCCTTGCAAGCAGATTCTTTACTGTCTGAGCCACCAGAGCTCCAGGTAAAGGCGGTCCAGCACAGAGTTACTTGTGCAGTGCATAGGCTGGGACACCGGACACAGGCTCCCCACAACTTCAGCAAGTTCGTGTGGCTTTAAGGAAGCAGAAGGAAGAGGGAAGGAAGGATGGGGATGTAGCAGAGGAGTGCAGAGGGAAATAATGAAAGAAAAAGTGATGGACTGAGAATCCATAGTCTTTTTTTTTTCATCTGAAGTATAATTGACTTATAGTATTATATTAGTTTCAGGGGAACGACATAGTAATTCAATATTTTTAAACATTATAAGACAATCACCACGATAAGTCTAGTTACCATCTGTCCCCATACAAAGTTATTACAATGTTATTGGCTATATTCCCTATGCCTGTACGTTACATCTCTGTGATCTATTTAAATTTTATCACTAGGACTTTGCACCTTATAATCCCCTTCATCATTTTGCCCATCCCCCCTTCCCTTTTCCCTGGTAATCATCCATTTGTTCTCTGCATCTATGAGTCTGTTTCTGGGGAGTCGGGGAGGGGGGTGGGGGAGTCAACGTATTTTTCCATTTCTTTTTTTCAGTTCTACGTATAAGTGAAATATTTGTCCTTCTCTGACTCATTTCACTTAGCATAATATCCTCTAGGTGCATCCATGCATGTGTGCTAAGTCACTTCAGTTGTGTCTGAGTCTTTGTGACCTACGGACTGTAGCCCACCAGGCTCCTCTGTCCATGGGATTCTCCAGGCAAGAATATTAGAGTGGGTTGCCACGCCCTCCTCCAGAGGATCTCCCTGACCCAAGGATCGAACATGCATCTCCTGCATTGGCAGGAGGATTCTTACCACTAGCAGCACCTGGAAAGCCACCCGGGATGGACCTAGGTTTATCCATGTTGCAAATATCAAGATTTCATTCTTTTTCACAGTTGAGTACTACTCCATTTTCTACACATATATCACCTCTTCTTTTATTCATTCGTCCCTGGATGGACACTTAGGTAGTTTCCATGTCTTAGCTGTTGAAAATGATGCTGCAGTGAACACAGGGGTGTATATATCTTTTCAAATTAGTGTTTTGAAAAAGTGAAAAAAAAAAAAACAACATTGCTGGGACTTCCCTGGTTGTCCAGTGGCTAAGACTCTGCACTGCCAAAGCAAGGGTCTGGGTTCGATTGATCAGCGTTCAGGGAACTAGATCCCACGTGCTGCAGCTAAGAGCTCACGTCCCACAGCTAAGACGCGGTGCAGCCAAGTAAATAAATAAATATTTCAAAAGAAAAAATGCTGCTAAGACCAATGTCAAAGAGTGTACTGCCTATGTTCTCTTCTAGGGGTTTTATGGTTTCAGGTGGAAGAATCCATGGTCTTGGAGTTTCGTCCAACTGTGCTTTTATCGGCAACCTGGGGAAAATCACTCCATCAGAGCCCCAGGCCCGCCTTGCATAAAACAAGATGCTAGAACAAATGGATCTAAAGTCCCTTCTGGCTCTAAAACCTTAGGACTAAAAATTCATCTGTGTTCACATGTGCGCACGCACACACACAGACCACTGCACCCAGATTATGAATGTCAACACTCATTCATTCATTAAGTAGTTGCCTGTTAAATGCAAAGCAATTTTAGTGCCCAGTTATGACTTAAAGATGAGCATAAGCTAGACGCATATTTGAATTTCAAAGTAAACCAAATTATTTATGTTGGTATATAAGTCTATGTGTGCCAAGAAGAGGGCTGGAAATTTAGCACAGGTTATCAGTGACTTGAGCAGGCAGGAAATGCTGGGTCCTCACATTCATGGTAGCTGTTACTAAGCTTCCTAGGTGGTTCAGACGGTAAAGAATCCACCTGCCAATCTAGGAGACATGGGTTTGATTCCTGGGTCAGAAAGATCCCCTGGAGAAGGGAATGGCTACCCACTCCAATATTCTTGCTTGGAGAATCCCATGGACAGAGGAGCCTGACTGGGCTACAGTCCACAGGGTCACAAAGAATTGTACACGACTGAGTGACTGAGCACACATTAGTAAGCTCAGAGAGTGTGTCTTGCACATGAACTAAACCAGGTATCCAGTGGCACATGAAGACACAGTGAAACCCAACGCATGAGCTCGAGGAACTATCTCATGTTCCAAATTCCCCAAGGAGGGCCGCGATTGCCCTTAAGACACAGGTCATTCTCAAGAAGTCCTGTGGACTTCTTCCTGCATTAGGATAGCAAGATGACTGCAGAGGGGAAGGGGTTAACCCGCGGTGGAGTTTGCTGGTTGGAAGGATTTTTATGAGCCCTGGCAGGGTGAACATGCCTCCTGCCCACTTCTGCCTAGTGCCACGGTGGAATGAAACACTTCCTTCTGCACTCCAACTGCATTTGCCCTCTTAATCCCACCTCGAGGCCAGGGCAGAGGGTGGAAGCCAGGGGGCAGAGAGCGCCAGTCCACCAAGATTCACAGAGAGGTTGGGTCAGTGGTCCCGGCCCACACAGGAAATCAGATGCAGGGGCCCTGGCGCCGCCCGGGGAATCTATGAGCTCCAGGCTTTGCTTCCAACAGATGCTTGTGTTTCCTGCCATGTTTGTTTAATGGTAGAAACATTTCAGGGGAAACCAGAGACCTGGCTTCTCTGAGGCTCACCTGTTGCTTTGGAATGTATTTATTTGTACATGGGGCCCCTTCTCGGCAAACTGTTCCCATCCTCCAGCCAGGAGGCCGATGTGCTGCTTACGTCACAGTCTCCATGGCGACGGCTGTGCTATTACAAACGGCAGATTGTGCCTCCAGGTAGATAGCGAGTGACCCTGGCAGGTACGATGGGCCAAACAAACTTCCTGTTTCTAGGAAGAGGTCTCAGGGAAGAACAGTAAAATGTGCCCTCGCTCCCCACCCCCAGACACGCTCTTCTCCAGTGCCATAGGCACTTCACCATGTGAGGTCTAGTTTTTTCTCTCATTCTTGCGAAAGGAGGCAAAGGGTTGTGGGGGGGGGGGGCGGGGAGCATTTATGCTTCTCTTAATGATCACCAACCCCCCATCCCTCTGCCTCATTTTACTCACAAACTAAAGACAAAGCCGCCCTTGGCACAGTCACGTCTAAGTGTGGACCCTGGGCATGGAAACATGCATCCCGGGCGTGGTGGTGATGAACCTTCGTGACTCTATGGTGATTCATTCACTAGAGAGGAGAGAGGAGGGGACTTCCCTGGAGGTCCTGGGGCTGAGACTCTGCACTCCCAATACGGGGGGTGCCGGGTCCAATCCCTCGTAAGGGAACTAGATCCCACACGCTGCAACTAGGAGTTCACATGCCGTAACTAAAAGATCTGGCATGGAAGAAGTTCAGAGGCATTAATACAGGGGTGCCAGAGGGGCTTCCTAAAATCATCAGGATACTTCTATGTGGTCTGCTTTTCTCAGAGCTTGGCTCCTGCCTTATGGCTCAGAACAACTGCTGAGCTCCAGCTCTCAGGCCAGCATCCCACCAGCAGAAACAAGGAAGCAGTGAAGAGGGGCATACTCCTTCCCTTTAAAGACAGTTCCTAGAACTTTTCCACAGCACTTTCCCTAAATTTTAGAGGCCACAAAGGAAGTCGATAAATGTCATCCTTATTCTGCTGACGTTATAGATCCTGGTTTTCTGTGTTGCATTTCTATGGAAGAAGCAGGTAATGATTGCTGGGACAACTAACAGACTCAGCTCCACTTTCTGTCCTGAATAATTACTTTTCCACCTTTGAGAGACCATTTTTGTCATTCCTCAATGGTCAGGACTGATAGAATCTCTAAGTTCACTTCTGCTTTTCATAAAGTAGGAGTTTAAATAGGACTATGAAAGTGAAAGTGTTGGTTGTTCAGTCCATATCCAGCTTTTTGCAACCCCATGGACTGTAGCCCACCAGGTTCCTCTGTCCATGGAATTCTCCAGGCAAGAAAACTGGAGTGGGAAGCCATTTCCTTTTCAAGGGGTTTTTCCCATCCAATGGATCAAACCCGGGTCTTTTGCATAAATAGGTCTGGGGGAACCCAAAGTACAGCAGGTCAGGTGATTGTCTCAAAACGTGCAGCCAACATAAGCCAAGGCAGCAGTGGCCCCGACCCCCAGCCCCACGGAGTCACAGCTTTAGGAGGCTCAACTGGGTCTGAGTCAGGAACCAGGAAGGGAGGCTGTCACTGCACAAAGCCCTGGATGCTGATGGATGCCAGGGACCAGGAGAGGCGTGGGAGTCCTGGCCGAGAGCAGCCCCAGGAAGCTGCAGATAAGAAATCTACATCCGGTGGTGCTGCGTGCCAGCTGCACACGGACTGCAGCTCCCTGGTGTCATCCTGCCCCTTGGTTCCCCACTCTCCTCCAGGGAAAGACCTGCAGTGCCTGCCCCAGCCCTGGCAGTCTCCTGCCACCTGGCAGGGAGCTTCGGATCCCAAGAGGCAAACTTCACAGCCTCATCCATCCATGGGGTCCCTGAGTTCCCAGGCAAGGCATCCCTGCCTGGGCGGGTGGCTACGTGCAGACTTTCCTGTTATCGCCCTGCATCTGGCCCAGCCCCTCCAGTGTTGATGCTGCTCCCTGAGTAGGACCTGCCCTCCCACGGACGGTTCCTCCTCCCTCCCCAGGGCCTCAGGAAAGGTATTTAGGCTGGCAGTTTGCCTGCCTCCTCTCCCCAGGTGCCGGGTCCTCTGAACACCCCACAGACTGTGGGGGTGATGGTTTTGAAAGATCTTGCACATGCAGGCTTGCAGTATCCTGGGGTGGTGGGAAGGTGCCAGAGCCAGGACTAGTTTGGGCTGGAAGGTGGGGGGACCCGGGTCCTGTTCAGGATTATGCGGACCCGCAATTGAAGAAAGGCACTGTCAAGCTTAAGGTACCTACCTTGAGGAGGTAGGTAGGGTGGAGTCCATCCAAATGCGGGAGGGAAGCTCTCTGAGCATCCACCCTTAGGAAAGTCAGTCTCCCTCCCTGGGCAGGATGCTCATCTCCTGACTTTAGACCAGGAAGTTATCCTCAGCCCCTTTCACAGGGGAGGACACTGGGGCTCGGCCATTAGTAGGGGGTATCATTTCCATTCCATCAGGTCAGAGACCCTTTCTAAAGGGGTGCTGGGCCGCCATCGAGGCCAGGCCTCGTGCTGGGTCTGCAGTGGTGAATTCTCCTTTTTTTTTCTCTCTCTTTTGAAAAGTCCAGCGTAGGAGAGTTAACTCTTCAGGACAGTTAAGCTAAGTTTCCTTCCTATTAAACAGGCTTCCCTTCTACCTCCTCCTCCTCATCCCCTTCCCCTCCCCATCCTCCTCCTCCTTCTTCATGAAAGTGTTGCCTTTTAAACAATGAAACCCTCGCCTCTAAGCCCAAAGTCTTTTCTGATGTCCCTGCCCAGGCACCCGCTCTTCGCTCCCCTTCCTAGAGGAAGCCCTGTGGTCAGTTCAGGGTGTCTCTTCCTGGTCCACGGGTGCACACAGAGCCCTCTTTTCCTGACAAAACCACCCGCCTGGAGAAGAGGTTAGAGGATGCCTTCTTCACACCAGATCCAGACAGTTTCCTCCCCTCCTTTCTCTTCTCCAAGAATCCTCCAAGAACAGGGTCACTGCACCCCACCCCACTTCACTTGGATGGAGTTCTCTGTTACACCATCATCTTCATACCCCCAAACCAAGGGGGCCCAGGGAGAGGCTGCCCCAGCAAGGAGAGGAGGTGGGAACTGGCCCAGTGGCCAGGGAGGAGGCCTTCCAGGGTGGGCGGAGAACCTCAGAGGCCTGAGATCCTGCAGAATAAATCCACGGGGACATTCCCAGCTTGCTTGCGGGGAGGATGGCTGTGTAAGTTTTGTCCCCAGATGGACAGGGTCAGACATAGAGAGAGGAGCAGGTCTGCCCAGGGAGTCCTGTCTCCTGCCCCTCCCAGGACCTCGCCACAATTCCACAGAGAAGCCATCTGCTCTGAAACACGTCATGACTGAATCTCTCTTCTGGTTTTAGGAAAACAAGGTACAACAGACAGACCATGAATCATGAATGGTGGCTGTTAGGACGCCTGAGTTCTGCTGTTTCTTGCATGGTTAGAATGGAATTAAGAATTTTTCATGCCTTGTGTTGTCTCCACATGAAAGACGAATGGAGAATATATCTTGTGCCTCCTTGAGATTTCTAAGTTTAAAAGATTCAGGGACTTCCCTGACGGTCCGGTGGTTAAGACTTTGCCTTCACAAGGCAGGGAATGTGGATTTCATCCTTGGTCAGGGAACTAAGATCCCACCTGCCTTGTGGCCGAAAAAATGGAAAAACATAAAACAGAAGCAATATTGTGGCAAATTCAATCAAGTTTTTTTTTAAGATTCAAATTTTAGGAGGAAGGAGCTAGGAATAAAGGTAGCAACAAACGATGCAAAGACTGGTCTTCAAATCCAGCAATTGCAGTCCTTGGGCAGGTCGTGGTTTTTGTTTTTCTGTTTGTTTAGCATCTCCAGTTCTTCACCTATCTACTTTTAAAGTAATTAAACAGATCTGAGGAGTAAATGACATGACACTTCTAAAGGGAGCTAGTTTGATACCTGGCACATGATGGGTATTTGGTAAACAGTGATTTCATAACCAATCTTATTTTCTTTGAGAGAGGTATGGTCTTCCCCCAATTAGTTTTAACCCAATGGACTTCATGCATTAAAAAAAAAAAATGAAATTCTTTCCACACACCCAGGTCCGAGGGCTGTCATCATAACCTCCAGTCTCAGCAGCAGGCTGGAAGGTTCTAAAAAATGTTTGTAACAGTGGTTCATTGAGCAAGCACTGAAAATGAAGTGGACAGCTGAGGTAATTTTCCAGATAATCCCCACCCCAAATCGGGGGCGCCCAGGCTGAGTGATCAGAACAGTTGTGTTGGTCTCTGCCCCGTCTTGCCCAATGCAGACCTGCTTTTTCACAGATCCTTTGCTTAATATGTTTTTAAAATACATATATCTATATATACATATATCTCTCTATATAAAATGTTGATTCACTATTTATTTCAAACTGTATGAAGGTAGCACGGAGATTCTTTGGAGGAAAGAAAGAGATTGAGTCACTTAGCATGTTAAGTTCTAGTTTTAAAACGGATGTTAAATCCAGATCAGTGATCATATTAATAATAGCCTTGGGATCTCCCTGGTGCTCCCAATGCAGGGGACCCGGGTTCTATCCCTGGTCAGGGAACTAGATCCCAAGAGTTCACATGCTGCAACTCACTCCTGGTGCAGCCAAATAAATAACTGTTTGAAAGTGTTTTAAAAAAGTCATGATAGCCTCACTTGCAGTCACCTTTGGAAAGCCAGAAATATAGCATTGTCTGTTGCCTTTTTTTTTTTTAATTAAACTATAGTTGACTTATAATACTGAGAATATTGTGTCAGTTTCCTGTGTACAGCTTCAGATTCTTACCCATTCTAGGTTATTATAAGATATTGACTAGAGTTCCATGTACTGTACAGTAAATCCTTGTTGTCTATCTAGCCTCTTGGGTTTCCATCATGTCTCCATGAAGGACCCAAGGCATCTAGGAGTACCACCAATTCATATGGAGAATATGAAATTCAGAGAGGTTGTAGGACTGCTTCCTCCGTGACATAAAGAGGACTGTGGTTTCAGGTTCATCTGAAGACATCTGAGAAGCCTTCTCCCATGCTATGGGGAGGGTCCAGCATCCCAAGAGAGAGTCTATGCCCTAACATGTGTGGTGTGTGTCAGTCGCTCAGTCATGTCCAACTCTTTGCAACCCTATGGACTGTAGCCCTCCAGGCTCCTCTGTCCCTGGGATTTCCCAGGGAAGAATACTGGAGTGGGTTGCCATTCCCTTCTGCAAGGGATCTTCCTGACCCAGGGATCAAACCCACATCTCCTGTGTCTCCTGCATTGCAGGTGGACTCTTTAGTCACTGAGCCATCAGGGAAGCCCTGAATCCCTGACAGTCTGAAGCAATGCAAGGAAGGCTGAGGGACCAACCACTCTTTCCCCTTCTCTGCCCTCTTCACACAAAAGCGTTCCTCCCACTTAGATGCCTGAAGTGATTCATTCCTTGGAGGAGTCCAACCACAGGTCCAAGGATGCTCCGGGGCTGGCTGCACAATGATGCCCCGGGAGGCATCTTTGTTCAACGCTCCCCACGTGGTCCACAGCCAGGTTTTAACTCAGTTTGCTTTGAGTCTTGCTTTCCTAGCTGTCCTAATCTGAAAAGGAAGGACACCTCAGAAGAATGAGCCCCAGGAGGCTGGAACCTTAATGCAAAACTGTCCTGGTTCTGAGAGATGGCCCTCGATGAAGGGGCTTCCTGATCAAATATGTGTGGCAGTGCTAACCACACTTTTCGCTTTCTTGCAGATTTGCTGTTCATATTAGTATGGGAAAAGCTCTCAGAATACTTTCTTTAAATGTTTATGTATTTATTTACTTGTCTGCACTGGGCTTTAGTTGGGGCATGCGGGAACCTTTCGTTAGGACACATGGACTCTCTAGTTACTGAACTCAGGCTCAGTAGCTCAGCAGTGCATGGGTTTAGTTTCTCCAGGTCTGCAGGATCTTAGTTCCTCAACCAGGGTTCGAACCTGAGTCCCCTGCATTGCAAGGTGGATTCTTAACGACTGGGCCACCAGGGAAGTTCCCAGAATTCTTAGTAAAACTGGGTCAGCACCATTTCCCAAATGGAGTTGATCCAGAAACCTCTGCTGTTTCTCCCCTAACACCTGTTAGTGTTCCATGGGACACACTTTGGGAAACATTGACTTTGTGTAAACTGCTTTCACAGCTTCCTCTGTGGGTAATCCAGAAAAGTGAAAGATTAAATACATGACCAAGTAAAAAGTTCAACAGCTTTATAGTTGTGCTTGGGACCAGCTTAAGGCCTGGTGCAAATATCATGCAGGAAAGATTCCCACAGACTTGGGTGCAAGTTTTCTATATTTTCCCTATAAAGTAAGTTTTTATGCATCAAAATTGTTTCCTATAAATATTGATATTATTTGTAGGCAGTTTTACAGTTTATGAAGTCCTTGATATGTTGATACAATATATGACTTGGAAGAAGAATATTAATATCTCCATTTTATGACAAGAATATTGACCTTCTATAAACAGGGAATACTCCTGAGGGTCCCTTGGACAGCAAAGAGATCAAACCAATCAATCCTAAAGGAAATCGACCCTGAATATTCATTGGAAGGACTGATGCTGAAGCTGAAGCTCCAATACTTTGGCCACCTTATAGGAAAACTTAACTCATTGGAAAAGACCCGGATTCTAAGAAAGATCAAGGGCAGGAGGAGAAGAGGGTGACAGGATGAGATGGTTGGATGGCATCACCAACTCAATGGACATGAATTTGAGCAAACTCCAGGAGATAGTGAAGGACGGGGAAGCCTGGCGTGCTGTAGTTCATGAGGTCGCAAAGAGTCAGACATGACTTAGCGACTGAACAACAACAAAGCATAAGCAACTCATTTGCTGGAAGCACTCAAAAATAATCTAGTCCAGTGTTCCTAAGCCCGATTCTGTGTCATGAATCCCCTGGAAAATCTCTTGCAATAGTTCCTGGGTGAGGACCAGGAGCTGTAGTTCTCAATGAGCCCAGGTGCTGCTGATGCTGTCTGCCTGTGGACCCACCTTTGGGTTTAATCCTCTCTTTCTTCATCAAGAAAACTGAGACCCAGAAAGATAAATGGAAGGATCCCAAATCACAGAGCCAGGACTCAAACATGGATTTTTCTCCTTCTAAGCGTACTGTTGTTGCTTCTGAATCCTTGATGCTTCACTTTGGAGCAGAGGAAGTCAGGGCCGACTGCGGTGGGTGAATCACAGTAGGCTGTGTAAGACACTCAGCACATCTGGGGATGAGAGGGAAAGGCACCTGGGGAGTGGGGGGTCAACTGCTCTTTGATAGGAATCCTATCTGTGCAAAATAGTTTTCTTAAATGAATAAAGTAAGATTTTCACATTCGACATTTAATTATTTTTCCCTTTAAAAGTGACTCGGGGACTTCCCTTGTGGTCCAGTTGGTTGAGAATCTACCTGCCAATGCAGGGAACACAAGTTCGATTCCTGGTCCAGGAAGATTCCACTGAGTTGCCTCGAGTCATCTTAGTTCGTGTGCCACAACTCCTGAAGCCTGTGCACCCTAGGGCCTGTGCTCTGCAACAAGAGAAGCCATCACAATGAGAAGTCCGTACATCACAACTAGAGACTAGCTCCCACTCACTGCAACCCAGGGCAGTCAAAAATAAATATATATATTTTTTAAATGTTTGCCAGTATCAAAAAAAAAAAGTGACTCAGCACAGACAGAACAGACTGGTGGCTGCCAAGGGGAGGGGTTGGGGGAGGAATGGATTGAAAGGTTGGGGTTAGGAGATATAAGCTTCTATATACAGAATGGATAAACAACCATGTCCTCCTATATAGCACAGAGAATTATATTCAATATATTGAGATGAGCCATAATGGAAAAGACTGTTTTAAAAGATTGTATATGCTGCTGCTACTGCTGCTGCTGCTGCTAAGTTACTTCAGTCGTGTCCGACTCTGTGCGACCCCATAGACGGCAGCCCACCAGGCTCCCCATCCCTGGGATTCTCCAGGCAAGAACACTGGAGTGGGTTGCCATTTCCTTCTCCAATGCATGAAAGGAAAAGTGAAAGTGAAGTCGCTCAGTCGTGTCCAACTCTGCGACCCCATGAACTGCAGCCTACCAGGCTCCTCCGTCCATGGGATTTTCCAGGTGAGAGTACTGGAGTGGGTTGCCATATATAATATATAAATGACTTTGCTACACAGCAGAAGTTAGTGCAACACAGTAAATCAGCTATACTTCAATAAAAAACTAAAAGGGAGAAAGAAAGAAAAGTGATTCAGGCTCTCAAAATCTGTCTCCACACTTCTGTCTTTCAGAAACCCTTCTTAGAATCCTACAACCCAACTCACAGCCCTGCCTTTGATCTCAGCCACTAGACATCCTACAGCCCTTGAAGACACACATTTGCTGACCTGTTGAATGCAAATACTCCCCAGACCTTTTCATGACCTGGGTTCGGCCGGAGGTAAAATCTGTCTTCCCACACCCTGAGTCCCCTCCGGGTCTATACCACGTTAAAGAACACCGTCAGTCAGGCGTGGAAGAAGGAAATAGCTGAGGGTCCGGAAGACTGGGTTGTCTGCCCGGCTTTGCCGCTAACTGGCTGGCTGCCCCCAGGCAGTTCCTTTCTCACTGAGTGCTTCGGTTCTCCTGTTAAAAAGCGAACACCTTGGACTTGATTAATATTTCCCAGGAGATGTTCTGAAGGACACTTCCTCAGGAGGTTAACGATTGTTACACGAGCACAGGCCCTCTGTGGTTAAGAACCTTTCAGAAACATCAGGACACGTGGGTCTCTACTGCAGGACACCTTGACCATGCCTCACAGGATGATGGCTTGTACAGAACCCTTGCTCAGGGGGCCATCCCGTGAGGTTAATGTTCTACAAAACTTTGGCTCGAGTCTGGAAGGATGAGCTCTGGGGTCCCTTCCAGGATGAACAGATGTGAAAAGAGGACTAAGAACTGGGCCAGAAGCCAGGAGACTTGGGTTCAAATCTCCTCCACTTACGAGTTGTGCGATGGCACCTGTCTGAGCCTGTGTTCTCCAGCACACCTCAGGAGGGCTGCGGTGAAATTATGCATGACACCTAACACCTGCCTAGGGATTCCCCGACGGCTCAGTGCTAAAGAATCTGCCTGCAATGCAGGAGACACAGGATTCATGGGTTCGATCCCTGGGTCAGAAAGATCCCCTGGAAAAGGGCATGGCAACACACTCCAGTATTTTTGCCTGGAGCATCCTATGGTCGGAGGAGCCTGGCGGGCTACAGTTCAGAGGACTGTAAAGAGTCGGACACGAATGTGCATGCACGTACACAGCACATGAAACACCGCCTGGGATGAAATAAAGGCTGGAATGTTACTGGGACTTGGCTTTCTCACCCAGGTCTTCGTCAACAGCTCCACGGGACTTCCTTCTGAAACCGTTCTATGCATCAGCCATAAAACTGCAGTTTTTTTAAGATTTTTTTTTTAATGTGGACTATTTTCAAAAGTCTTCATTGAATTTCTTACAATAGTGCTTCTGTTTTATGTTTTGGATTTTTGGCCACAAGGCACGTGGGACTTAGCTCCCCAACCAGGAATCGAACCTGTACCCCTTGCCTTGGAAGACAATGTCTTAACCACTGGACCACCAGGGAAGTCCCTGAAACTGCATATTTTCAAGAAGAGTTTGGAGATGACCCTGACCACTGACTCACCCACTCGAGGCCATGAGCTTCGCCTGTTCTCTGGAAGGGGGTATTATAAGCAAAGCTGGCATTGCACGTAGACAGGCATGTCATGTAACTCCAGGCTGGACAGTATATGCCCAAAGTGCCCGCAGCTCCTCTAGCCAAGCCAGGGGCCTTGGGGAGCTGGCAAGGATGCCCCGGTCACCTGACACAGGGTTCTCGGCAGGAGCAGGCCGGATTGCACTCGAGCCCCAGGAATGTTATCGCCTGGCCTCCCCGGAAGGCAGATGTTTGCCTAGGCTGACCCAGGGTCAGGCACACCTGGGCTGAAGACAGCCTGTCTTTCCCCAGGGCTGAGCCTCCACATTGTGACCGGGTCAGGGTCAGGGGGTCACTGGAGATAAAGGTTCAAGGGATGATGATGGTAGGGAGGAGGTGGATGTGGATGTTCAGTATATCTTGCATTCTGGGAAGACCCAGAAAAAGTGTCTCTGTTAACAGGTGTGTCAGCTCGGCTTGTCGAGAAGCAGGACCTCAGTAACTTAGGATCGAACGATGCTGTTCTGAGCACAGATGTTTTCATCGGGGTGGGCGAGCACAGCTGGGCACTATTCAGAGAGACTTATGTGAGCTCCGTCCTTCAAACCTCCTATTCTAGGAGGCAGCTTCTAACCTTTTCCTCTTTTGCTCATGCATAGAGAGGTTAAGTAACTTGCTCATGTTCCCGCAGCCATTTAGTGATGACTCAGGTGAATCTAAGAAGTGGGTTCTAAAACCTGAGAGCCCACCCACCTTGATAGCCTGCCTCTTGAAACTTAACGAGGGGCTCACTCTTTGAAGTCCAAAACGAGGCTGTAAAAAAGCATGTTTGTTCCAACTAGTATTTCACAGGGCAAGGTCCTGTGATGGGCCAAGAAAACAGAAAAGGGGACCTAAGGGTTAGCAGCCCAGTGAAGTCCATTCACCTAAACTGCCCCCCATGGCTTTACTTCCTGGACTTCCGTCCCCTGGGGCACTGCATCCTCAGCCAGGCTGCAAAGTCAACACCAACACCAGTTAAAGAGCTTAAGGGCTTCCCTGGTGGCTCAGACGGTAAAGCAGCTTCCTGCGATGCGGGAGATTTGGGTTCGATCCCTGGATTGGGAAGATCCTCTAGAAGATGGCACGGCAACCTACTCCAGTATTCTTGCCTGGAGAATTCTACAGGCAGAGGAGGCTGACGGGCAACAGGCCGTGGGGTCGCAAATAGTCAGACACGACTGAGCAACTAAGCGCATGGCACAGACAGCAAGCAGTGCAAGCATGAGACAACAAAAGGAGAGTGTTAAGTGTTCCAAAGGAATTTTAAAAAAGCTCCCTAGGACTTGGAAAAGGAGCACCCGACTGGGTAACTCCAGAACGCTTCCTGGAGGAAGTGAGATTGGAACATCTGCCATCACCAAGCAGCTGTTCTAAGCTCCAGAGCCAGTCACCAACCCTCCTGGAATTCCTGGCAGGATGCGTCACAAAGTTCCAGCTCCCAGCTGAGAAACAGCAGCCCCCAGGGGCTGAGGCAGCCCCGAGGAGCACCGGCCAGCCGCAGGCCCTGGCCACAACTCCCAGAGGCGTATCAGAACTTCCTGAAGCAACAGCTGCCCTAAAGCAGGGCATGAGGAAGAGCTCTGCAAGTTAATCCACCGCGCTTAGCCCACCTCTCCTCTGCACCCCACAGGCCCAGCCCCTAGGAGACAGCCTAACTGTGCAGGAAGTACAGTGCATGCCATCTGGAGACTGGACAGCGGGGAGGGAGACCAAGGGGCCTTCTCGGGCCTCACTGCCTTAGGCTGACTTGTCCAGTTCATTCTTCCTTCGTCATCCTCTTCTTCTGTTGCTGTTCCGTGGCTAAGTCATGTCTGACTCTCTGCCCGCTTGTGGACTGCAGCACACCAGTCTTCCTTGTCCTTCATTATCTCCCAGCGCTTGCTCAAACTCATGTCCATTGAGTCGGTGATGCCATCCAACCATCTCATCCTCTGTGTCCCTCTTCTCCTCCTGCCCTCTATCTTTCCCAGCATCTGCATCCTCTTCTTTCCCCCTCCCTCAACTCCGCTTATTCTAAAGGCCCCAGAAAGCTATGCAGTCATGTTCACATGAGATTGCTCAGGGAGGCTGCTGAAGGCAAATGCAATGAGGCCAAGTTCCAAGTTCTAGATCTTTGTAAGAAGACATGGAGATGGGGAATTGTGGAACTTCATGACTCAGACTGGGGACAGGGGGGTGGAGGCAGAGAAGGTAAGGGGCATGGCTAAGACCACATGGCACACTGGTACGCAGACCCCTGAGAAGTCCCCACACCCCACCAGCTCGAATAAGCACTGTTCCCATCCCTGATGGCTAACTTGACATTCGTCCGTTTCTCCATCCCACAGAAACCCATCCAGCACCTAACAAAATACAGACGCTACAACCAAGTCACGTTTTGTCAGGGGCCAGAGCCCTTTCCCAAATAGGAGTCTCCCTAAAACTAACTCAAAATAAAACAGAGCATTCTGGTACTTTTTAAAGCCCAAGTCCACTGTTTTAGGGTATTGTCTCAAGTTCAATGCCTCATGACCCAGGGATGCTTTAGAATCACGGAACTGGTTCAATCCCTGAGGACAGACATCCACGTGTATTTGCTGCCACTAGCGATGTGCTTCCTCATTTATTCACTTATTCCTTTGGAAAACATTTTTCACGTGTTTCATGCATTCAGTCTGGTGGAGAGGAGGACCAACACAGGCTGCAAAACAGAGAACGACTATCTTATTGTTCTCATTCGCATTGGACACCTGCCCTGCCCTGTGGGCCGCTCCCCCCAGCGCCAGGAGGGGCTGCTGGGGGCCTCTTTGTGCAGCTCAGAGGATCTGGGTACCTGGCCCAGGGTCCAGTGCTGCCAGTGACAGGCACCAGGGAAGAGACTCGCATGTGGACAAGCCCGGGAGCCACCCGCTGAGGAAGAAGGGGAGGAAGTGAAGACAGCTGCTTTCCCGAGTGGGCGGCCGTTCAAGGCCCTGGAGAGAAAGGCAGGAAGCCATTCGACTGGAGCAAGGAAGGAAGACCAGGATGATGCGGCCCTCACGAAGGTGTGCGCCTGACCTCTCGGTGGCTCTGCTCACCATCCTTGGAGGGAGACTTGCACAAACACTCAGAAGAAGGTAACTGGAGGCCGTAGGGCTCCCCAGAGCAGCCCCATCTCTTTCTTCTGTGTAACCAAAACAGTTTGGAGGAGGAAAGCCTTTGGAATAACTTTCATAAATGCCTCAAACCAAAGTATTTAGGTGAAGGGGATGAGGGGCTCACAGGGAGGGATAGTAGCCAGGGGGGAATAAAGAGGAAATAGACCCAGGCCTTGGCCTGTCCAGGTCCAGAAACCTCAAGGTCATCCCAGAGGTCTGCCCAGGGCCACACACAGGCGAGGCTCCCATTACTCATTAGCCAGCCCGGGCGCTGGTCCCCGGGGTCCCTGTCCTTGGCCACAAACAGAGATGAAAGCCGAGCCGCCAGCTCAGGGAGCAGTGGGCCTGATAGCTCAGTAGCTGTCTCAGCCACCGGCATTATCAGAGCCTGGGGCAGCCAAGCCCCCAGGGGTGGGGGAGGCTGGGCTCCCAAACACTCATCGCCTGCCCTTCAACCCGCCTCACCCAAACATACGGGCAAAACAGCCACCGGGAGTGGAGGGGGCATTGTAACAGACTCCTGGAGCCAGCTCTGTAAGGACTGATGACAGGGAAGAAATCCTTCCCACGTCCTCTCACCAGACACGCAGATGGAGGTCTCTCCTTTCACCCCCAGGCTGAGATAAAAGGCACCTGGATTCAGGTTCAGGGAGCAGCTGTGCCCATCCTGAAGCCCTGGTCCTGTCCAAGCTCTCTGCACACCATGCCTCCCCTCACTAAGCGGTGGGGGAAAGTGCCCGTGGGGCCATGCCCACCCACCGATGCCTCACCAGCTGAGACCACGGAAGTCCAGAAAGCAGCAGGTTGCTCCCACGACCTTGTCTGAGAGACGCAGCTGGCCCCATAAGCCCCCAACTACCCTCTGTCCGACTTGAAACTGGCATCAAGCACATGGCTGAGCTGCTGTCACGGCCCCATCAATGGAAACTGGAGGCTGATATTCTAGGCAGAGAAACCCAAGCAGAGAGCAGGAAGGGGTTCGATCCCTGGTCTGGGAAGATCCCACATGCCGAGGAGCAACTAAGCCAACACATTTGAGCCTGTGCTCTAGAATCCGGGAACTGCAACTACTGAGCCCAGAAACTGCAAGTAACTGAAGCCCAAGTACTCTAGAGCCTGTGCTCCACAAGAGAAGCCACGACAATGAGAAGCCTGTGCACCACAAGTAGAGAGGAGCCCCCACTCGCCACAACTAGAGAAAAGCCCGCACGGGAACGAAGACCCAGCACAGCCAACGATTACTTAATTAATTAGAAAGAAAAAAACAAGAATCTGCCTTCCAGTGCAGCGGACGGGGGTTTGATCCTTGGTCGGAAAACTAAGATCCCATATGCCTCAGAGCAACTAAGCTCGCTCCCCACAACTACTGGAGCCTCCAGAGCCCTGCACGCTGGGGCCTGTGTCACACAGCTGCAGAGGCCCATGCACCGCAACAAAAGATCCTGAGTGCGGCAACTAAGACCTGGAGCAGCCAGACAGATAGATCGATTAAAAATAGTAACAACGAATGACTGACGGGCCGGGTGTCGACTGGGGTTGATACAAAGATCCGATCCCTGATCTTGAGGAGGTCCTGAACTTGGGAAAGAACAGGTAACTAGACAGCACTCAGCACCACACGAGCTGCCCTTGGCTGAGCCCCAAGAAGGTGCTCTGCTTCTCCAGCATTACGTACCTTTCACAAAAGAGGATGTGAGCTCCGAGTGCCAGACACATGTCAGGGCTCCAAGTCACAGCCCAGCCTGGTGGCTGTGTCTTAGGTCGGAACCAGACAGGGTTGACGGAGGCAGTCCCCTGGGAACTGAATTTCTACCCTTCCCAGCCACCCACATAGTTTCTTTTCCATCTCCATTGCTTCTCTGACCTTTGTGACAAGACCTCTCTTGTCTTCTGTTACCCTTGTTGCTTAAATCCATTTCTAGGGTTTCAAGGATCAATTTTTGAAAGTATTTTTATTTATTTGTTTGGCTGCACTGGGTTTTCGTTGCAGCATGCAGGATCTTTCGCTGCAGCATGTGAGATCTAGTTCCCTGACCAGGGGTCAAACCCAGGCTGGCTGCATTGGGAAGCACAGTTTTAGCCACTGGATCACCAGGGAAGTCCGCTCAAGCATTACCTTCACTTGCCTTCTCCACACCTGAAGCTCCAGTTCACACCTCGCCTCATGCTCCAGACCCCCATTCTACCCCAAATCATTTCAGACACTTAACACCATCCTGCCATTCTTGGGCTACTCTGTTCTACATCTCTTTGGCCCATGCTGGAATTTCAACAACCTGAGTCTCCTGTTGTCATTTATTCTCTCCTCATCCCAAGACCCCTTACCAATGTCTTGTTGAGTTCTCACATCACTGTCTTATTCAAACACATTCCCTGGTCCCCTAACACCTACAGAACATGTCCTGGTGCCTCCAGAGCCTTGTGTGTTCTAGTGCCAACCTAGGCTCTGTTTTCTTCTTCTCAGATCCTAAACCCCAAGATTATACCTGAGCAGGACCCTGTGATCTTGAAAAATCCCATGGACAGAGGAGCCTGGTGAGCTACAGTCCATGGGGTCATGAAGAGTCAGATACAACTGAGCTTGCGCGCACACACACACAGGACACTATGGGGCCTTCCCAGGGCCAAATCCCTCCCCCATATCCTCTGCTGTAGCTCCTCTCTGAAGGACCTAGATAATAGTATCTGATGCACATTTCCTGAGTTTTTCTTATAAATACAAAAACCACCATCAAATGGAAGACAACTACTTGATGACCATGAGCACATAGCCCCCAGGCCTCCTGGAACTTAAGGCTTGATCATGTGAATGCCTTGTGACACTCTCCTGTCCCCTCACCATCAACAAGTCAGACAACAGTGCACTAGCTGATCACAGATCCCGGGATGCCCCTGCCTCACCTGGCCTTTAAAGATGCTGAACCCTATCAGGAAGTCTGAGTGGTTCAAACACTAACTACATGGACTCCTTGCTTGGCAACTGCAATAGACACTTCACTTTCCTTCCCCACAGCCTGGGGTCGGTAGATTGGCTTTACACAGGGGAGAGAACCCAAGTTTGGTTCAGTACTGTTGCAGGAAGGGGGAGCCCTCCCAGGGCCCGAGAGTGAGCTCTTGTCTAACACTCAGAAATGAATCGTCCGAGTAGACACATGTGCTGACAAAGAGAGAGACTTTATTGGGAAGGGACGCCTGGGCAGAGAGCAGTAGGGTAAGGGAACTCAGGAGGACTGCTCCGCCACGTGGCTTGCAGTCTCGGGTTTTAAGGTCATGGGATTAGTCTCCGCGTTGTCTTTGGCAAATCATTCTGACTCAGGGTCCTTCCTGGTGGCACACGCATTGCTTAGCCAAGATGGACACCAGCAAGAAGGATTCTGGGAGGTGGTTGGACACGTTTCGTCTCCTTTTGACTTTTTCCGAACTCTTGCAGTTGGTGGTAGCTTATTAGTTCTGTGTTCCTTATCAGACCTCCTATTGTAAAATAACTCATGCAAATGATAACCATGGTGCCTGGCCAGGGTGGACGGTTTCAATCAATGTGCTTCCCCTAACAGTTAATAGGATGACTCACTATTTCTTGGTCATCTCAGAGCTTCTACACCTCATGTCCTCCACCCCTCTGGGATGCAGTTCCTATCCCCACGGTGGGATAGAGGCCCTGCTTCCCAAGATTCCCCTGAATATGGTTATTTCACATCCTGGGGTACTTGGGTCCAGCCTTGTCTTGCACTTCGGTGCCAGGGAAGGAGTCTGGGCTGTGAACTTGGAATGGGTGTTAAATTCTGGCTCAACAATGTCCAAGTTGTATGACCTTGGACCCTTTAATAGGAACCTTTTCCCCCATCTGTGAAATTGGCACCAGAATACAACCTTGCTGTGAAAGTTAGAAATAATATACATAGAAACATCCCACACAAGCAAGTGATCCATGTGTGCTAAGTTGCTTCAGTCATGTCTGACTCCGTGACCCCATGGACTGTAGCCCACCAGGCTCCCACCAGGATTCTCCAGGCAAAAATACTGGACTGGGTTGCCATGCCTTCCTTCAGCGGATCTTCCTGACCCAGGGACCAGACCTGCGTCTCTCACGTCTCCTGCATTGGCAGGCAGGTTCTTTACCACTAGTACCACCTGGGAAGCACAGGTGATCCATAGGCAGTAATTATTAATATTATGATGCACTTGCTTATTTCCCACATAAATACCTGGAGTTTTAGACTGACCAAGCTCTATTTTCTTTTCCTTTTTTTTTGCATCAACCTCAGTCACCAACACAGAGACAGGATCACAGAACCCTTCCCAGCAATGCGATTTGAATCCTGACAAAACTGGAGGAATCAAGATTTCCTCTTGTCTCCTCTGCTGCTGTCCTGGCTGGGCCCCCTGGCGCCCTGGAGTCACAATTGTTCAGGATTACACTGCCCCCCCACCCACCCCACCGCCCCCACTGTCTGCCTCTGTTTCCCCAGTCCAAGTACCTCCATATCCACACCCCCTGGCCCCACGCCATACATATAAGATGCTGTGTAGGGTTCCTGCATGAAATAACTGAGTTGTAGGTGGAAAGGGAGAGCTTCTCAAAGGAACAGGAGTCATGAATCACTCTGAAGCTGGGAGGCAACCCCAGGAAGCCGTGCCATGCAAACCACAATTCCCCAAACCTTGGTAAGAAGTGGCCTCCAACCCCCCAGAGACCTGGCAGGAGAGACCTGGCAGGAGACTCCTTTCTCTCTGTTGCTTGGCACTTGGCCGTTGTCATTCTGGCCGAACCCCAGCAGCCCAGAGGCACAGAAAAACTGAAAGCCCCAACACCCCTGCCCTAGATGCAAAGCCAGCCTGGGCCCTGTCACTTTTTCGCCTTCATTCAAACCCAGAGGGTCTTCAGGTTGTGTGTGTGTGTGTGTGTGTGTGTGTGTGACTCAGTCATGTCCAATTCTTTGAGATCCCATGGACTGTAGCCCCCCAGGCTCCTCTGTCCATGGGATTTTCCAGGCAAGAATACTGGAGTGGGTTGCCATTTCCTTCTTCAGGGAATCTTCCAGATTCAGGGACCGTACCAGTGTCTCCTGCATTGGCAGACTCTTGACTGACTGAGCCACCAGGAAAGCCTGCGTCTTCAGGCTACAGACAGAGAAAGGTGGGCCGACAAGGCATCTTTATCCCAGCCTGTGGCTTTTCCTAGAATCAAGGCCCTGGATGGTTTGTATCTCAGGTGGGTGTCCTGGCTAGGGGTGATGCCGCAAACCCCAGTCCCTGGCTTCCCAGTCATGTTACGGAATGCTGGAGGCCAGGCCTTGGAGCCTGGGAGGAGAGAACACTGCTTGCAGATGCGAGCTTGCAAGAAGCTTTGATGTTCCGAGAGGGGTTGGGAGGCGTGGGAAGTGAGACTTCTGTTCCCCGGTGCTCCTGCCGGCAGAGGCTCCAGTTATCGGAAAGGCCCCAGCATAGCCTAAAGGTGCTGGCTACATACAGTCTGTCTTGGCCCAGAGTATATATCAGGGCCGGAACCAAAGAATGCGCTTGAATCAAAGTGGAAAATGAGCTGCTGTGCAACAGAAAGCACTCCTCTCCAAAATATATAGGCATCAAAGTGTACCCCTGTCTAGCTGGGACAGGAGCCATCAAAATGCAAATGCGGGTTTTGAGAATGCTAATGTTGAAATTGGAGAACAATACCGAGACAGACTTCTTGGGGCCGGGGAGAGGGCCCCGGGGCAGGATGTGGGAGCCGAGTAGGGGGCAGGGATGAAAGGGGCAAAGGAAGCCGAATGAGAGAGCCGGAGAGGAGAAAACAGCAGGAGTCAATTGAGGTTGAAAGACTGCTGGGCCGGCTGGGGAAAAGGGGAGTGCTGCAGGGGACGGGTCAGAGGACCTGACCGCTGACCACTGACCTGAGGCTGCGCGCCCAGGAAAGGGGAGGGGGCGGGTCGGAGCGGCAGGATGCGCCTGGAGTCTGGGCTTGGACTTGAGGTCAAGGCCTGGGGAAAGAGACAGAGGGACCCGTGTTTCTGAAAGGCCGGTGATGCCAGGAGACGTGCTCTGCTTGGGTGCAGCTGGCCTGCGAGGCGGAGAGCGAGGGGGCCTGGGAAGGGGCCCGAGAGCAGGGCGCAGGCCAGAGGCAGGCCTGGGGTGGGAGCGGCTTCCCAGGGTTGGAAGTCGGCTCCTGCCCCTATGGATGGCCTGCTTCCTCCCTGAGCCTCACTTTCTTATCTGGAAACCCGAGACCGGCCGTGTGAGAGGACCCAATAAGTCAAAACTGAGCGTTCCACAGGGAAATGGTTTGTGATGTTGGCTGTCAGCTTCGTAGGTTAAGAAACTGAGGCTCAGGACATCCCAGCCAGTCCATTGGTTAAGATTTCACCTTCCTTTGCAGGGGTTGAGGTTCGATCCCTGGTTGGGGAACTAAGATCTATATGCCTTGAGGCCAAAACACAAAGCAGAAGCAATATTTTAGCAGATTCAATAAAGACTTTGAAAATGGTCCACATTAAAAAAAAAAAAAGTCTTTTTTAAAAAGAGAAAGAAACTGAGGCTCAAGAAGGCTTGAGATCACATGCAATCAGACAGCAGGGGATGGGGGCATGGAAAATTCATCTCAACTCCAATGTCAGACCTGTGCCCACCTCTATGAAGAAAGCAGGCCACAGACATGGGCCGTGGGACCCCAGGGAGGCCGAAGAGTGGCCAAGACTTGAATCCCGTTGCTGGAATCAGTGAGGTCTGAGAAGGGCTCATCTGGACAGTGGAGTCCCCGGATGGTTGGAGGGCCTGTTTTCAGGCCATTCCTCAGCACGGTCACCGCCAGCCCTGCACAGTTACAGCTCAGGCCATCACTGTGCCACCGCTGACCCCCAGGCTGAATTCGAGAAGGCAAGGATCGTGTCCTGTGCCCACCTTGGTTCCTCCAGGGCCACGCATGGCATGGGGTGGATAGATGCCAAATGGGCTCACTCACTGAACAGGCACTGTGCTCCAAGGCAGGAATTCACAGATACATATAGCAGTGTGACCCTGCTTTTGCATAACTCCTTCCAGCCTGCTGAGTGGATGAAGGAAAGAATGAATGGAACCTTGGAAGGGCCAGGCTATCTTGCTTGCTGCTTTCTGATTGGGTCAAGCCTGTTTTCCCATTTTCTGATCAGAGTCATCCCACTGTCTCTGCAGCACAGACCAGAGCCATGCCCGCACCCTGCCTGTTGGTTAAGTGGCTGGTATAGGGGTCTCAGGGCTCTCAATCAGTGCTGCCTTTATCAAAAAGAGGATGCTTGCCCTTCTATACACACCGCAGGCAGGAGCGCCTAGAGCTGCTCACATCCTCTCCCTTAGACTCTCCCGGGACCAGGGACTGCCACGGCCCCAGGCAGCAGGAGGCCAGGGGAACCGGGATGATGTTCTCTGGTGTGGAGCTCCTGGTCCCCAAGGCGGTACGCTGGGACATCACTGGGACTCCCACAGGAGGAACTGAGGGCTTGGCTACCTTTTCAGGTGCTGTCAGAGGAAGGAATCCAAGAAAATGCTGACAAAAGGGGCAGCTTTGTGAAATACTCAGGAGCCAAGAACACACATATTTTCTCATGTTGTTATTGTTCAGTCACTCAGTCATGTCCAACTCTTTGTCCCCATGGACTGCAGCATACCAGACCACCCTGTCCTTCACTATTTTCCGGAGTTTGCTCAAACTCATGTCCATTGAGTCGATGATGTTATCCAACCATCTCATCCTCTGTCACCCTCTTCTCCTCCTGCCCTCAGTCTTTCCCAGAATCAGGGTCTTTTCCAATGAATGGGCTCTTCTCATCAGGTGGCCAAAGTATTGGAGCTTCAGCTTCAGCATCAGTCCTTCCAATGAATATTCAGGGTTGATTTCCTTTAGAATTGACTGGTTTGATCTCCTTGCTGTCCAAGGGGCTCTCAAGAGTCTTCTCCAGCGCCACAATTTGAAAGTATAAATTCTTTGGCGCTCAGCCTTCTTTATGTTCCAACTCTCACGTCCATACATGACTACTGGAATCTATACACAACCACTTGTCTCATGTAGAAAAGACTCATTTTGTACAGGATGAACAACAGGGAGCACTGATGTGTTTACCCTTCAGTGGAAATACCACAGCCTGAGGCTGTGTATGTGTTTGTGAGAGAGAGATAAAAAGAGAGGGAGAGAAAGGACTGGAAACTTAGAGTGCATCAGGCCAGGGGCCTTTCTGGGGCTCACAGGAAGGATGAACAGAAGGGAAAGATGGGCTGGAGCAGGGACTGACTGACTTCAGGGAAGCGGCTCTGTCCAGGGCCAAGTGTGACCGTGGAAACGGACCTGCTCGCCATGCCCTTCCCCACCAGCTCTGCCCACAGAGGAGTCCACTCGGCAGGCTCTCAACCTCCCCCGTGTTGCCTGCAGGAGTCAAAGATCAGTAGTGATACTTGTGCTGGAAGCCAGTCCAAGGGAAAGGAAGAGATTCCCCTCCCAAGGAGCCACAGGGGCCAGAATGCATGGTCACCACCCCACACCAGTTCACAGCCGAGGGGACAGTGAGAGAAGATACAGACACATTTGCAGATGTTCGGACCTAGGATCCACACTGGGTGTCCAGATTCAAGAGTGAATGGGAACCAGTGCGAGCACAAAAAGACCAAGTCTGATGCAATGTTAGGCATGGGAAGGGCTGCGTTTTACAATCTCACATGCAGTTTTTACTGGGAGAAAATGGAAAAAAAAAATAAAGAACTGGGCTTTGAAGAGTGACCAATGTTGATAGACTCTCTCCGATTTAACAGCTTCTTGTTCTTCCTCACCATCATCACCTCTTTCCCACCATCATCACCATCTCTTTTCTACCATCATCTCTTCCCCACATCATCTCTTCTCCATCCTCCTCATCACCTCTTCCCCACCATCATCACCTCTTCCCCACCATCATCACCTCTTCCCCACCATCATCACCTCTTCTCCATCATCACCATCTCTTCTCCACCATCATCATCATCTCTTCCCCACATCATCTCTTCTCCATCCTCCTCATTGCCTCTTCTCCACTATCATCACTTCTTCTCCACCATCATCTCTTCTCCATCCTCATCATCTCTTCTCCATCACCATCATCTCTTTCCCACCATCATCACCTCTTCTCCATCATCACCATCTCTTCTCCATCATCTCTTCTCCAACATCATCTCTTCTCCATCCTCATCATCTCTTCTCCACCACCATCATCATCTCTTCTCCACCATCATCTCTTCTCCATCCTCAACTCTTCACCATCATCACCTCTTCCTCATCATTATTTCTTCTCCATCCTCCTCCTCATCTCTTCTCCACTCTGCAGGAGCCTTCCTGTCACCTGGGTTGGTGCACACACTAATGTGATCACCCTGAGGCATTCGGTTCAGTTTTCTATGTGTGTGGTGGTTGTTTGATCAGTGACTGTTTAATTGATGGTTGGTACCCTCATTGGACCATAAACTCTCTGAGGACAGAGACTTTGGTTAGTTTTACTCCCTGTTGTAGTCCCCGTACTGGACAGAATGCCTGGTGTATGATTAATAAATGTTTACTGAATAAGTAAAAGAATAAAGTAATGGAGCCAGTTCATTTCATAGATGCCTCAGAGCTGGAAAGTGTTGGGATCAGAGGAGGAGCCTGGAGCTTGGAAGGGCAGACACTAGATAGAGGTCACATGGCTTGGCTATTGTGAGGAGCTGGGACTTGGCCTGAGTATTATCTCCTCTCCCCTTTATGTCATTTTGACTCAGCAATTTGGTGGCAGCAACAACAGTGCTGGCCGTGGCGGTGATGGTGGTGCTGATGCGTGTGTGTGTCTTAGGTGGAGACACAGAGCAGAGCCTGCTTCTAGAGCACAGTTAAGGGAATGGTATCCAGAAAAGTCTCTTGACATGTGTACACTTCTCTACTGTGGCATCTTTCTCCTTTAGAAATAACCATGGTTGGTCCCCAGACCTCACTGCCAATCCAAAGAAACAATAGGATTAATTTAAAAATATATATTCCAGGCATGGAGATGCATTTTTTAGGTAAATTAAAAATACAGGCTAATCCTACTGCATACTAGAACAGACACTGAGATCAACAAAATATCAGGAGAATATCCGAATTTTTTAATAAATGAACACAGTGGATTCTGCTCTTTAGTAGATAGCTTGTGGTCTCTTTAATAGACAGCTTGTGGTCTCAAAGTTCACACTTACCAGTAACTTCTGGATGGGAACTCTTCTGGTTACCCTTGTGCTACTGGGCTCATCATAACAGGTGTTCTACTCATATCTGTAGAATGAATGAGTGAATGGAACTTTCATTAGACTGGAAAGAGTCCTGGATAGCAGAAGGAAGACCACAGCACCCAAAGTGCTATACTTGTCTGTTATAGGATTTATTTGCTATCTCTTGGAAGGCCTATGCTTACATAATACCATGGCCTAACAGAAACAGAAGACCAGAAATAGGTTTGGTCACCTTTTGACTATTTGAATATAAGTAAGTAACCAAAGTGGAAAGTGAAAAAGTTGGCTTAAAGCTCAACATTCAGAAAGCTAAGATCATGGCATCTGGTCCCATCACTTCATGGGAAATAGATGGGGAAACAGTAGAAACAGTGTCAGACTTTATTTTTGGGGGCTCCAAAATCACTGCAGATGGTGACTGCAGCCATGAAATTAAAAAACGCTTACTCCTTGGAAGGAAAGTTATGACCAACCTAGATAGCATATTCAAAAGCACAGACATTACTTTGCCAACAAAGGTCCATCTAGTCAAGGCTATGTTTTTTCCTGTGGTCATGTATGGATGTGAGAGTTGGACTATGAAGAAGGCTGAGCGCCGAAGAATTAATGCCTTTGAACTGTGGTGTTGGAGAAAACTCTTGAGAGTCTCTTGGACTGCAAGGAGATCCAACCAGTCCATTCTGAAGGAGATAAACACTGGGATTTCTTTGGAAGGAATGATGCTAAAGCTGAAACTCCAGTACTTTGGCCACCTCAAGCTAAGAGTTGACTCATTGGAAAAGACTCTGATGCTGAGAGGGATTGAGGGCAGGAGGAGAAGGGGACGACAGAGGATGAGATGGCTGGATGGCATCACTGACTCGATGGACGTGAGTCTGGGTGAACTCTGGGAGTTGGTAATGGACAGGGAGGCCTGGTGTGCTGCGATTCATGGGGTCGCAAAGAGTCGGACACGACTGACCGACTGAACTGAACTGAAGTTACCAAAGCTGTCTGAGCTTCTACGGCCTCATCTGTCAAATGGGTACAAGAATTCTTTACTCTCCTAAGATAATTTTTAAATTGAGAGTGAAAGAGTTAGTCACTCAGTTGTATCCCACTCTTTGTGACCCCAGCGGCTATATAGCCTGCCAGGCTCCTCAGTCCATAAGATTCTCCAGGCAAGAAGAATGGAGTGGGTTGCCATTCCTTTCTCCAGGGGATCTTCCTAACCCAGGGATCAAACCCAGGTCTCCTGCATTGCAAGCAGACTCCTTGAATCTATTCAGCCTAACATTTACTGAGTGGCAGGCACTCTGGTAGACGGCAGGGATGTGGTACAAAAATGAACTCATCCCTGTTCTTTTTAGTGGAGGAGATATTCAGCAAATAAATACAAATACAAATAAAATTACAGTTTGCTGTGTGTGTTATGATGGAAAACCATTGCAGGGGGTGGGGGTGGGGGGCGGTGCGTAAGAGAGAAGAGCAGTGGTACCAATTCAGATCTGGGTGTCATGGATGAGTTAGGACATAGCCAAGGGAGAGGTGGGGTTTCCAAGACAGCTCTCTGATAAAGAATCCGCCTGCCAATGCCGGAATCACTGGTTGGATCCCTGGATTGGGAAGATCCCCTGGAGAAGGAAATAGCAATCCACTCCAGTGTTCTTGCCTGGGAAATCCCATGGACAGAGGAACCTGGCAGGCTATATATAGTCCAAGGGTAGCAAAAGAGTCCTCCTACAGGACTGAGCGACAAAACCTCGCCTAAGGGAGAGGTTGGGGCGGTGGCTAAGGAAATAGCAGTGCAAAGGCCCTGGAGGTATAGGAAAGAGATGGGCTGCGGGGGCGACGGGGACGGCGGGGGCTGGGCGATAAGGCGGGGTATGCAAAAGGTTTTAAGTGTGTGCTTGTGTGTGTGTTGGGGCGGGGAGCGTGACTATTCCACTCATGTGTTAAAAAACCCTTGCACTGCCTGGTGGAAATTGGTTTGGGCTCAATGCTCCTTTCGGTGTTGAGATAAGAACCAGAATCTTAAGAGGCGGCTGTGGGACTCCAAACCTCTCTTCTTTAAACATGGGGAAAAAACGAGAATCACATTTGTGGAGGCTCCGTCAGGCTCACACGTGTATTCAGCTGTGAACTGGAAGAGACCTCGGATGTCTGACATCTCTTTCCAGATATCTGGTGGGTCTGTGCCTCTTTTTGCTTTCTGAGATGGGGGAAAGATGACTGACGGGTGCTCAGGGGCTGTCGGGAATCGGACAGTCGGGGCTTCCAAGGATGGTTCCCAGGGATGCGCCAGCGCAGGCCATGGCAGCTCGCCGCAGCTCACGTGCTGCAGCGGGAACTTGGGGCTCAAGGTCTCCCTCCCTCCTAGGCGGCTTAGCCCCCTCTCTTCAGTTCCCTCCAGGGCCCTACCTGCCTAAACACACAGCTGGAGCCTCCCATTCCGCCCCCGCCCGCAGGACAGGAAGCGAGCGGGGACCGCCACCCGCCGTGCTTCCCTAGGACCCGGCGGTCCGGATAGCAACCGGCTGAGAGGCGCTGCGATTGGCTGGCCCGGCTAAGAGGCGCTGCGGTTGGCTGCACCGGGGCTAAGCGGCCCCGCGATTGGCTGGCCCGGCTAAGCGGCACCATGATTGGCTGGCCTCGCTTAGCAGCGCGGCGCTCGTCCAATCGCGGGCCGGGCCGGGCCGCCGCCGGGCCTGGCGGCGGGGCCGCGGGGAGCGGGGTGGGACATGCCTGTGGTATTTGCTCAGAGGGGCATGACCACTTTGGGCAAGTCTTTAAATGTGAGTCAGCTTTCGGCCGATCCCTGGGAAAAATTCCTTTGGTGTTGTCAGGCAGGGTTCTCTCACTGCAGCCTTTTTTTTTTTTTTTTAACAATTCAAAAGGGATAATCCCGCTGAATGGAGAAAGGCGTTCGGACTGGTCCCCGGCTTCCCGGACAGTGATGGGGACTAGGGCCCTCAACACCGACGGGCGCCCCTAATATGCCGGGGAACAACCTATGAGCTGGCCTTGTGCAGGATAGGGGCACCTTCCCCCGATCCCTGCGACCCCAGTCCCGTCTCCACGGGGCACACACTGGTGGGGCGAGGCGAACAGCGCCCCCTGGAGTTGTGCTGGCGCCTCCTGCCGCGTGGGAAAGACCTGGCCGTTCCTTCGCTGTCCTCCCATCTCACTGTGGGTCCAGGACTGGACCCCGAACTTAGTAGCTCTGGAATCACGGATAATCCCTCCATCTCTCTAAGCTTCAGGTTCCCCATCTGCAGAGCCAAAGGCAGCGGTCCAGGCAGTGAACTGGTCCGGGAGGAGGGCCACTTTTTTTGGGGGGGGGGGGGGGGGACGCTCTCCTAACTCGCATTCCTTAATTGCGAGGGCAAGACAGTTCTGCACTCCAGGCCTCCTGTTTTCCACAGCTTTGAGATGAGGGAGTTGTTCTATAAGAGTGCTTGAGGGGCTTCCCGGTTCTATGAGGGTCGTTGCGCCAGGCCATCCCTGTAACCCTCTCCCGCTGGCCAGCCGGCTCCAGCACTACCCTGTGGATGCTCCCCCAGTCAGCCCAGCTTCTCCCTGCCCGTGTGTCATCTCAGAGACTCGCAGTAGACAGGGTTAGGAGCACAGAGGGGGAAAAAAAGACCAAAAAAGGCCGAGGGCTGAGGGAAATGAGCAGAAACTAGAGGGATTTATGTGCAATTTGATTTTAAATGAACGTCTTGTGCAAAAGAAGAGGCAACTTGGCATGTGTTGCTGGTGAGTTAATAGCTTAGGCACTCTTGGTCATAGGGATAAGATGCTGTGAAGACCAGCCTAGCTCCTGTGGCAACAGATTTTAAGAGGGTTGGCTGGAGTGGGGGCTGTGGAATCTGTGCCTGGGAGTCTCGGAAAGCTCTGGAAGGCGCCAGGCTGCTTTATGGAGGGGTTTTGAAATGCCAGGCCTCCTAGAACCCCAAGAGCCCCAAGAGTCTACTGGGCATCTGTGTGTGTGTGTGTGTGTGTAGCAGGTTTGAGTAAACAGCATCCCATTCTGCTGCTAACTCAGAGGTGTGACCTTGGGCACATTGCTGGCCTGCTGCAGTATCCTTTTTTATTTACTGCCAGAGGATGGATAAGGCTAGTTGGCCTCTTAAAATCCCCTCCAGCTCTGACACCCCATAATGAAATGGAATAATGTGGGGATAATTGCTCTGAAAGCTACTGAGCACTGGGAGTCTCTTGTTTAAACTCTATGGGTGCCTGTGTGCGTGAGTGCTAAGTCGCTTCAATCATGTCTGACTCTGTGCGACCCCATGGACTGTAGCCTGCTAGGCTCCTCCGTCCATGGGTTTCTCCAGGCAAGAATACTGGATTGGGTTGCTGTGCCCTGCTCTAGGGGATCTTCCCGACCCAGGGATCAAACCGGTGTCTCTTATGTCTCCTGCATTGGCAGGCGGATTCTTTACCACTAGTGCCACCTGGGATGCTCCACTGCCTATATCTCAAAGACAGCCACAGTGACTTTGCTTGTCATCAGGGTTTGCTGTGGCCTGTGAATCAGCATTTATTTTGTGCCCCATGCCAGCTCCTAGCTTGATTGTGCATCTGTCTGCCAGTATTCTCACTCTGCCTTGATTTCTCCTTCTCATCTTGCCTTTTCCAATTTCCTGTCATCCAGATGGATTGTACTGTGTTTTTGCCAAGTTTGGATTCCCCGTCAGTCTGATGGAAGAGAAACCAGACTGGTTTGCCACCACTAATTTGACCATGCCTTTTTCTCCTTGTCTGATCTTCCCATTCTCCTGGTGGTGCTGAGTTTTGTGAAGATGGTGGGGCCAGAAGTAGGTGGAAGATAAAGAAAAAAGAAGGCAATGGCTAATCACAAAGGAAAGAAAAAGACAAAAGGTGTTCTTTTAAAATTATTTCTGTTGTTGTATAGTCATGTCCGACTCTTCTGCAACCCCATGGGCTGTAGCCAACCAACCTCCTCTGTCCATGGGATTTCCCAGGCAAGAATACTGGAGTGGGTTGCCATTCCCTTCTCCAGGGGATCTTCCTGACCCAAGGATCAAACCCAAGTCTCCTGCATTGCAGGCGGAGTCTTTACCACTGAGCCACCTGGGAAGCCCTAAAAATTATTTCTACCAATTCAAAAATAGAAAAGGCCAGTTCAGCTGTGATAAGGAGGGCCAGATGATCACCATATACTAAGAAAAAAGGAATTCCTCAAGACTGTGGGAGCCTAGTGGAGAGTCTGGTTCTGCTTGGGCAGGTCGGGGCAGTCTTCCGAGGAACTGACAGCTGGGATATTTCTTAAGGATGGAGAGGAATTTGTCCTGCAGCAAGAAGCGTGTCAAGGCTGAGGGTAGGGGACAAGCAAGGCAGAGAAATGGGAGAGTGCTGAGTGAGCTTGGGTCACCTTGGAGAGGCATGTGTCAGGTGTGTTGGGAGCATGAGATGCTCGGGTGAAGATGGCAGAACTGAAATGGAAGATGAGATCATATAAATGGTCTTATCTGTCCTGTTAAAGAATTTGCACTCTAGTTGAGAGGAAATGGAGAGAAATTGCATGCTGTCCCATCAATCGGTAAGATCAATGGTGAAGAACATAGTTCAAAGGTCAGGTCACACGGTGAAATTCAGGTCACGAACAGCTTAAAAGTGGAATGAATGAGTATAGAATGAAATAGAAAACATCAAAGTCCATGCACATAGTAAGCTCTGGATCGTGAAATATTAAGTGTCTTGGTGTGTATGCTGGTGTGTACGTTCTGGGTCATGATACATGTGGTCCTTGTTACTGTCAGTCTTGATCTTAAAAAGTCAAAACTCCATTGAATTTGCAGCCCCACTTCCCCCTAGGCTGTAACAAGGAAAGAGGAGAGTGGGCTGGAGGAGGCGACACAGGAAGTTCTTGCAAAGGACCTGCGACCTGCATTCTCTCCCACTTGTTCTTGAGAAAGAAATTGCTTAACTTTTGAAGACAGTTAGCTGATCTCTTCCAAGGCCTCCCCTGCAGGGGACAGAGGGGACAATTGGAATATTTGATGGCCTGCAGCATTGGCAGGGCATGTAACCGGGCCAGAAGCTGGAATTCCGTTCCTTCCAACCTCTGCCCCAGGCCCCCTGTGATTGAACATCCTGTGACTCGTTCAGTCACTCAGTTGTGTCCGACTCCTTGCGACCCCATGGACTGCAACACGCCAGGGTTCTCTGTCCTTCACTGTCTCCTGGAATTTGCTCAAACTCATGTCCATTGAGTCAGTGATGCTATCCAGCCATCTCATTCTCGGCCACCCTCTTCTCCTCCTGCCTTCAATCTTTCCCAGGATCAGGTTCTTTTCCAATGAGTCGGCTCTTCACATCAGGTTACCAAGGTGTTGGAGCTTCAGCTTCAGCATCAGTCCTTCCAATGAATATTCAGGGCTGACCCACATGACTCTGGTATGAATCCTGATGGGATGACTTAAAAACCATGGTATCTTCCCACTCTTCCGGTGAAGCATGACGCACTCGCTGTTGCCAGCACTAGGGGCCAACAGATGTGCCCAGTTCCCAGATAGTGTGTGATTGGTGTCCGGGTACCGGTTCAATAAAGATGGGAGTTACCTCCCTGCCACATGAGTTAACAACCTTATGTTTAAAGTGTTGAAGGAGATGATTTCACAATGTCTGGTCTGTAATACCAGTGTCTTAACAGACCTGAGTGCAGGGACGTCCTGTGGGGATAATATATGTCAGCTGAAAAAAAATGCACAACCTAAAAGTTTTCCCTGGGTTTTCTAAGATAGAAACTTGGCCATTTTTTATATTCAGCAAAATTCCGGAAGACATCATCCTCTTTTATAGAGAGAGACGCCGCGACTTGGATATTGATAAACATTTCGCATCTACTGAATGATCAAGTTGAGTGTCAAAACCAAGTTTCTCCATATGGTAAACCATGCTGTGACCCCTGAGACACACTGCATCTCCTGATTCTTTTCAAAATCATCCTTCCACGAGAGCTGGAAATATCCTCTCTCTCTCTCACCCCTTTCTACCTTAGAAGAACTGGGAAAACTCACCTACCTGCGTGAAAGAGAAGGTCTACGTGGAGTTTGGTCTTGCACTGGGACTCACACAGAGCAAGAATTTCCAAAAGTCGTGTGATCAGACTCCTCCCTCTTTATGAAGTTCCCTAGCTGTGAGAAAAAGGATTGTTCTTGGTGTCAGATAAAAGAAAATAGGAAAGGAAGGTGTTCTGAATCGCACAGTTCCTGATGTGATCAAACTTGAACTTTGAGGGGAGCATCGTTAGTGTCAGAAACACTGATCAGTCATTCCAAAAACAGTGGAGTGGATCTATAGCAACCATTTTTGATGCGCATAACCCTGCTCTTGGCTTAGAAGTAATTGTCTGAGGCTTAACCACCAGCTGATTGAGACGCCCAGGAATAAGATGAGAGGTGGCTGGATGCACAGCGATCCGATGATGTGGGAACGTGTAGATGTCACAACTGCCAGGTTGGAAAGCAGACCATCCTTTCCACCCACCTGACATAACAATGCTTTCCCGCTTGTCCCTTTCCTTGGAACAGAGAAGTACAGAATTTCCTGAGTTGGAAAGGTTCTTGTGGGTCACCCAACACTTCCCAGCTGATGCAGGAATCTGCAGTGTCACTTCCCTTCCATTGCTCATCCCACCTCTCCTGGAACACCCCTGGGATGAGCCAACTGCTGTTTTACTCTGTTTGGGGAAGCTTTCATGTTCAGCAGTTGAAGTAGCAAGTTGAGTAGCAAGCTTGATCTGATTCCCCAATTCTGCCACTCATGGGTCTACTTTCTACTCAGGGTGACAGGAGTCCTAATCTGTCTTCTGTATAATAGTCCTTCAAAATATTTGAAGGCTGCTGCTGCTGCTAAGTCGCTTCAGTCATGTCGGACTCTGTGCGACCCCAAAGATGACAGCCCACCAGGCTCCCCCGTCCCTGGGATTCTCCAGGCAAGAACACTGGAGTGGGTTGCCATTTCCTTCTCCAGTGCATGAAAGTGAAAAGTGAAAGTGAAGTCGCTCAGTCGTGTCTGACTCTGAGCGACCCCATAGACTGCGGCCTACCAGGCTCCTCCGTCCATGGGATTTTCCAGGCAAGAGTACTGGAGTGGGGTGCCATTGCCTTCTCCATATTTGAAGGCAGGATTATAGTATTCTTAGTCTTCTCTTCCTCAAGCCCCGTTTTGTAATTGTATTGCTGGTCTCCGTAATGTCAATTTCACGTGTGGGGTGGATTCAGATTCAGAGTAAATGAGTGAATCATGAGCTCTGACTACGTGCCCGATCCCTTCAAAGACAGGATCTCATTTAATTCTGCATCCAACCTTGGTGATAAAAACATTTTATCTCTTACAGAGGATGGAACTGTAGCTCATGAGGTTGGTTAGGGGTTTAGACCAAGGTCATATAGTTAGAAATGGACAGAACTGGACCTTGAACCTGAACCTTTGGCCAAACACATGCGCGTTATTTTTTTCCTTCATATACAAGTTTCACCAGGACAAAGGTGGTACCAGACAACCAAAACACAGCCCTGCTCATCCTTAACTATGTATAAACACTGAGCCGAGGTCGTAATGTCTCTCTGAAATGTCAGGTCTAACTTGCTGGATCCCTTTTCTCCCTCCCCTTCTTTCCCACCCGATTGTGGCCGTAGGTTGTAACAAGAGAAGAATAGAGAAGAGAGGTTGATGGTTTCTGACCACGTTGGCTCAGGGGCCCTGTTGTAATCGGAACTGAAATCCTCAACTCTCCAAGATGATTTTCTGTGTGCCGACACAGAAATGGCCAGTTCCACGTGTGCACGCTCGGAGTGGAAAATATTGGAGACGTTTGTCACTTTTCCATAATATTTTTGGAATACAGGAGCCCTCTGGTGGCCAAAAGAGCAGGAGGGTGTCCTCGGGAGAGGCGGGCTAAGATTTCCTGTGAGGACTCCTCTAAGTGATCTCAGGCTTCACTTTTGAGGTCATTCCTTTACTATTTAGCACTTCTCTTCCTATTTTCATGGAGGGTCATTTGCTTTTTATTTGCACATCCTCCCTCCTTCTTTCCCTCTCAAGTTCCTCTCTGCACCTTCCCTGCCAGCGCCAGCTGTTGCCCCCAACACCCCTGGAATCTCTCCTTCCTGCTGCCTCTGGCCTCAGAGGACCCTATCTGAAATCCAGCCAGTTCCCCTGTGGCAGGTGCCGCTCGACAGCTGCTGCCTCTGCTGCTGCTTCAGTCGTGTGGAATTCAAATCCCTGGTGGGTGTTCAGAGCCCACAGATGGATTAACTAATGATGCCTGCTCATCAGTGAGCATGTTCAGGGGATGCTCATCGTCACCCAGGACTCAGCCTTCTTAGACCAGCAGATGACCTTCCTCTCCCTTAGGTCCAAGGAGCTGACCGCACAGCGCCTGGTCCCTGAGGCTGACCAACGGTCCAGAGCTCGGCCATTCCAGGTTTCTGTGTTCATCTCTCTACTGCACAGAAGTCCACTTATAGTTTGTGCAGAATGGCCTGCCTTCTAGAAGTCCATGCCAGTGATACCGAGCAGGTTCTTGGCCTCCTTAATCAATAGAAATTGCCTAGAGGCCAGACAGTCCATGGAGTCGCAAAGAGTTGGAAGTGGCTGAGCACGTGCACGCCTGCACACAGACACACACACACACACACACACACACACACACAGGCCAGACAGGAAATTCAGGCAAGGCTTTACAGGGTCCCTGCTGCAGCAGGAGCAAGCGAGAACAAGTAACAGGTTCCCTTGCTTGCTCTGGAGCTAGCATGGATGCTCAATCTGTCTCCTTATGTGCAATGAGGGTAGGGGTGTGTCCAGAGGTCGGGCTGGAGGGGTGGCTTAGGTGGTTTGCCCACCCTTTGGTTGTGTTCAGTGCCGGCAGCATGCACAGCCCCCAGCCTTTGTCCCCAACACCCTGCTTTCCCCCTAACTCTTCAGAAGTGGAAGTTGTGTGTTTGGTCTTTCTGTATCTTGTTGTCCATAATTTGACCCAACTGTGTATGCACGCAGTTGTTTTTAGTCCTTTATGACCTCTTTTGTATTTTCATGCTCAAGGAGATATTTGTCCAGGTGCAAGCACTACAGCAAAGGTCCCAGCCTGTCTCAACGCAATAGCCAGCAGCAAATCAAGACCCACAAAAATAGCCATCCAGCATATAAAGGTAGTGGTGCCTTCAGTGGACTACGATGAACCACATAAAGGGAAAGGATGCTATGATAGGATGAGGCAGAGACTTCAGCTACGATTTTCATCACTATCACCCTGGCTTTTCCTGTAATAGGAGGATGGGGCGGTATAAAACTTAGAAAGCACTTTGGACTCTTGGGGAAAGGAACTCCTTTAAAATGAGCTGGTGACTTTATTACTTTACAACGCTTGACAATTAATGGCTTAATCTTAGGGCAGTGCGAGCAGCCAGTCCATGACCCTCACTCTGGAGACAGGAAGCCCCCAGGGGATCCAGAATATGCTGCAGGAGGTTGGCCAGGGTGGAACCTAGAAGCACTTTTCCTGGACTTGTAAGAAAGTGAAGCAAGAGGAGGGCTCTGGGAGGATCATGACATTTGGAAAGCTGGAGCTTTCTTTTTTTAAAAAACATTTTATTGGAGTATAGTTGCTTTACTTCGTTGTGTTAGTTTCTGCTGTACAGCAAAGTGAATCAACTATGGGTGCGTGGGTGCTCAGTCGTTCAGTTGTGTCTGATTCTTTTCAACCACGTGGACTGTAGCCTGCCAGGCTCCTCTGTCCATGGGATTTTCCCAGGCAAGAATACTGCAGTGGGTTGCCATTTCCTCTCCAGGGGATCTTCCTAACCTAGGAATGGAACCTGCGTCTCCAGCGCAGCTATACGCATACGTATACCCTCTCTTTCTTGGATTTCCTTCCCATGTAGGTCACCAAAGAGCGCAGAGTAGTGTTGCAGCTTTCTATAATCTGCAGAAGAAATGGCTGGAGGGGATGGAGAGGGGTACAGAGGGCATAGTTAATACGTTCCAACTCAAAGAGGGACGGTGCAATGGCCACAAAATGCAGCGAAATTTCTGCTTCTACTGGTGGTGAGTGGGAGTGGCCACTGGATGAAGCACAGTGAACTGAGGCTCCTGGGGATGAGGACTGAGGCAGTACTGGAGAGTGCAGAATTCTCAATTGAAAGTGTAGGTAAGTCTTATTCTAAAAGCCTATAGGTGCCTATGTTAGCCATTCTGGGGGAATATAATTGCTTTACAATGTTGTGTTAGTCTCTGCTGTACAATGAAGTGAAACAGCTATATGTATACATATATCCCCTCTCTCTTGGACCACCTCCCATCCCACCCCTCTAGGTCATCACAGAGCACTGAGCTGAGCTCCCTGTGCTATACAGAAGCTTCCCACTAGCTAGCTATTTTACACATGGTAGTGTATATATCGACAGATGAGTGGATAAAGAAGATGTGGTTCATACATACAATGGAATATTACTCAGCTGCCTAAAGGAAAAAAATAGAGTCATTTGTAGAGACATGGATGGACCTAGAGTCTGTCACATGGGAGCATGTGGGTGGAACCCTACCTTCCAGGATGGATGGGCTGACCTCTGGGGATGTATTCTGCCGTCATTCGAGAACCCCCTGGGTCTCCTGTTTCCCGGCATGTTACGGATATTTAAAGTGCTGACGTCTAGGGGTCGGGGGTGGAAGGGTGACGCTGGAGCATGTGCAGAATCTGGCATCGGGACCCCCTTGTCCCTCAAGAGGCTGCTCCCTCTTCCTCTGTCACCGCCCAATAAACCACAGCTACTCTCCCACCTCTCCGGTCTGACATGACTTACAGCAACCTTTTGGGCACCAGGGACTGGTTTCATGGGAGACAATTTTTCCACAGACCACAGCAGCAGGGAGATGGTTTCAGGATGATTCCAGTGCACTACACAGATTGTGCAATTTATGTCTATTATTATTACATTAGCTCCACCTCAGATCACAAGGCATCAGATCCAGAGGTTGGGAACCGTTAACTTACAGGATTCCCTAGAACATTGTCATCCCACTAGGAATGCCTGCAGTACAGCAGCTTGTGGTTGACCGCATTCCCCTTGATCCAGTGTACATGCTCTGACCACAGCGTCCTTCCCGACAGAGCCGCCAGGGGGGATGTGCTCAGCTCTCTGTCTTCCCATGAGACTTGGGGCCAAGGGCCTGGACCAGGTCTCTCTCAACTGTGCTTTGTTCAGCAGCTCCTTTCAAGGACAGGTGCTAAATCAATTATTATTATGTTTTTAATCACTGTCCTGATGATACAATGAAAAGTGCCTTGGATTGGAAGTCAGAAGCTCTGGTGGAGTCCCTGCCTGGCCCCAGTGACTTTGGTGTGACCTTGAATCAAGTCTTGCTTTGCTTCTCCAGGCCTCAGTCTCCAAGAGATTCAAGGAGGTTTAGACCAGAGCATCTTGAAGGGTACCTCCAGCTCTGACATCTTCTGCTTTCTCAGGGGTGCCCCCCTCCAGAAAGACTGTGAGTTCCTCGGGCAGGGGAGACCCTCACCTGCAGGGCTCCTGGAGTGCCCAGCCCTTGAAGGTGGGGGTGGAACGGTGGGAGATAGACCCACCCACCCAGTTGCCTTCCAGGAGAAAGCTGACGATGCTCTAGGAAGAAGAGGCCTCAGGAGAGGCTGGAGGGATTGCCAGCTCCTGTTTGCATGCCTACTGTGTACCCCATTCTTTATCTCCCTCCATAGGGAGCTGCTCAGTCCGAAACACCACCCAGGATCTGGAGGAGAAGGAACGAGACGCCAACCTGTTCTTCTCACGCCCCAAACCAAAAATTGGGGCTGAGCTGTGAAGACCTGTAGAAAAATTCTCCTTACCTCTCCAGGCACTGGGAGAACACTATTTTTTTCTCATGATGGGGCGAGATTTAGGCTTTTTCTACGAAAATGTTCATGTAAATAGAAAGAATAGGCTAGAAAGTTCGGGCATGGAGCCGAGCCTTTTGTGAAGGGTAGGATTCCTCAGCTGTCATAAATATCAGTGGAAGGGGAAACAGGTGGCGAATCCGGGCTTTCCTGACACAAATATTTTAAGTGAATCATAAACCCCTCTGTTCTTCCAACCAGTTAGTCCTCACTGGGTTTTCATGCTCACAGCTTAGAATACCAGGAGCTTATTTTTTACCCCAATCATAGCACATCACTCTGCTAGTGCCTGCTGGTGTTTGCGATAAATAGATTTTGGTTCGAGAAGGCGGGCTTGGGACCTAATTCTCTCACTTCGATGACCGACGATGAAGAAGCTGGCCCGACCTCCTGGGCTTGACGGACTGATGGTTTGTCGGTGGAAATGTGTCTCGTTTTCTTTCCAACACCCGAGCCCGAGCACACAGGAGTTATGTTCGCCAGACAGGCAAGGTGGGGAGTCTTGGCAGCAGCTCTGGGCGAAACCAGGAGGACGTGATGAGGCTGACTGAGAGAGGGCGTCGCTGGTTTCTGATGAGGGGGTGTATGTCAGGGGAGCAGCGCCTGAGGGAAGCCTTTTCTTGGAAGGGGGAGTGAGGTCCAAAGGGGATCCCATGACCTGTCCAGAGGAGGAAGATGCTCTGAGAGGTAGAAAGGGGTGTCAAGTGAGGAGACAGATTGTGGGAGGGTGTTTCAGAGTCATCAGATCTTGCTGAGAGAGGCAGATGGTAAAGCTCATTACGTCAGCATGCGAGGAGTCTGCTCACACCAGTCAGAGGGGAGAGAATTCTGGAACTTAAAGCTGCAAGGTCTCTTAAAAGTCTCTGGGTACTTTATTTTATACACAGCAATTTGTATCTACTGGGCTTCTCAGGAAACTCAGTGGTGAAGAACGTGCCTGCCAATGCAGGAGACGTGGCTTCAAACTCTGGGTCGGGAAGATCCCCTGGAGAAGGAAATGGCAACCCACTCCAGTATTCTTGTCTGGAGAATCCCATGGACAGATGAGCCTGGTGGGCTACATTCCATGGGGTCGCAGAGTCAGACAGAACTGAGCGACTAAACAACAAACAACAGTTTGTATCTACTATAAACTACTAATGTATAAAATAAACAACAAGTATATATTGTACACCACAGGGAAATAAAGCCATTATTTTGTAATAACTTTAGGGTATAATCTATAAAAATATTGAGCAATTATACTCCAACTAAGGGCTTCCCTGGTAGCTCAGTTGGTAAAGAATCCGCCTGCAGTGCAGGCAACCCTGGTTCGATTCCTGGGTCAGGAAGAGCCGATGGAGGAGGGATAGGCTACCCACTCCATATTCTTGGGTTTCCCTGGTGGCTCAGCTGGTAAACAATCTGCCTGTAATGCAGGAGATCTGGGTTCTATCCCTGGGTTGGGAAGATCCCCTGGAGAAGGGAACGGCTACCCACTCCAGTATTCTAGCCTGGAGAATTCCTGGAGAAGTCCATGGGGTCACAAAGTGTTGGACATGACTGAGTGACTTTCACTTTCATACTCCAATTAAATTAATTTTTAAAATAAAGTAAATAGAAATATTGAATCACTACATTTCACACCTAAAACTGACATAATGTCAATCAGTTATATTTCAATAAAAAATATTGCTTGCATTTTTCTTAGAAAACGTCTTTTGGACCAGTGCTTTCATTTGACAGGTGAAGAAACCAGAGTTTATTCCAGGAGTAACTGAGTGAACTTTTTCTAAGATAGGTGTGTTTAGTACAGCAGTGTGATTTGCGGGGGGAAAGCATGGAATCTTGTGTCAAACTGACTGGAGTGGGAATACCAGTACCTCAGTTACTAACTGTGATCTTGGAGGATGAAAATACCTGCATCTTGGGACTCTTGAGAGAAGTAAATAAGGAAATGTATGTGAAAGTCCCCCAAACTTGGCTTGTGCCTAACAGATTCCATCTAATGGATGGTCACAGCTCCTTTGTTGGGACTATGATGCCCTTTTCTAAATAATTTTTTTTTGGTGATTGCTATAATTTTTGGGATGGTTCATACATTTTCCAAATTCTTTTAAGTTTATAACTTTTATCTTTTTTTTCAATTGTGTACCATTCCGTATTGCATCTTTATTGCAAAAGTCAACACGCTTCTTAGAAATTCAGATTGTAATCAGTAAAACAAACATTATATATATGAATTTAAATGTAGAAACAGAAATTCCACAAGATCTCCTATTGTACTATTCCACAAGTACACAGTTCTGTAAACACTATAATACCGGTGCACTATACCTCTCATCGGAGAAGGCAATGGCACCCCACTCCAGTCCTCTTGCCTGGAAAATCCCATGGACAGAGGAGCCTGGTAGGCTGCAGTCCATGGGGTCGCTAAGAGTCAGGCACAACTAAGCGACTTCCCTTTCACTTTTCACTTTCATGCATTGGAGAAGGAAATGGCAACCCACTCCAGTATTCTTGCCTGGAGAATCCCAGGGACAGGGGAGCCTAGTGGGCTGCTGTCTATGGGGTCCCACAGAGTTGGACACGACTGAAGCGACTTAGCAGTAGCAGCACGCCTCTCATACCACGCTCCTCAAGGCCTGCAGCATTTCCCTGACCAGGGACTGAACCTGTGCCCCCTGCATTGGAAGCGTGGAGTCGAAACCACTGGACCCCCAGGGAAGTCCATGACTGTGATGCCCTTGGCTAACAGCGTTTACTATCTTGAGAGTGAATGAGCAAACTGTACCTGAGTTGCTGCTGTTTGTCAGGCACACTCTTGTTCTATTGTAGGCATTTCATTAGTCACTAAGATCATATTAGTCTAATGAGCCATTATGAAATGATTAGCCATCGTGCTAATAAATAAATAATAACCGCCGTGGTGGTGGCAGTGGGGACACTGACTGCTCTAGGTACTGCAGGTGAAATGAGGCCAGAAGGAGGGCTGCCTTGGGGACCTGGTACCTGAGTCAGCTCCAGATTTTGGCTGCAAGGGATCTGAGGATTAAGAACCTTCCACATCACCCGTTCATCAGGCAAACATTTACTGAGGACCTACTACATGCCAGTCGCCGTCCTAGGATTTGGCGACTTGGTGGTCGACAAAAACAAGATCCTTTCCCAAAGTGGAAAATCCTGAATGCAGCATCCCGGTATAGGCAGTAAACTGAGAAGGAAACAGATCTGTTGTGAGGTTGTGGTGAGAAGTATGAACACCTGGGACTTGCCTGGTGGTCCAGTGGTTAACAATCCACCTTCCAGTGCTAGGGATGCAGGTTTGATCCCTGATCAGGGAGCTAAGATCCTGCATACCTCAGAGCAATTAAGCCTTGAGTGAGTATTGCAACTACTAAGACCCAACACAGCAAAAAATAACTAAAATTTAAAGAAAAAGAAGTGTGAACATAAGTGGATCAGGGCAAGGGGACAGGATGGTAGAAGGGAAGGCTGCCTGGTGAGGGACTGATTCTCTGAGGAGGTGACAGCTGGGTAGAGTCCTGAATGAGGCGGGACACGGTCACGGGAACACCATGGGGTGGGGGCAGGGCGTGGACGCCAGGCCAGTGGAGATGCTCTGAGCCACAGGGAGACCACGTGTCTGGAATGTGCCTCCATCTGTGGCTAAAGGGAAAGCTTCTGCTCTAGCCTGGATGCAGGAAAATGAGCAACTCACTGTTAAGAGACTTCCTGCAGAACTTAAGAGACAGACCTGGGGCCGGGGGAGGCCTGCATGCATCTTGAGACTTTCCGAGAGATGAGGAGAGGCCATGAGGACTGCCCATGACATGGCAGGGAGACTGAGAAATAGCCGCTGGGTCAGAACACAGAGCCACGTGGCTCTGTCTCAATCTGGAGTCTGTCACCATCTGGCATCCGAGGCAGGGTTGGAGGAGGAAAAAATTGAACCTGGTATCAGCCTCTGAGAACTGGGAGCCTTCCCCAACTCCCCAGTTTTCCACTAAACTGCTTGGGATCATCAGGTATGACTTTCCAGTTGCCTTTAAAGATTTTCCCCAATAGCAAAAATTTCCCCCAATTTGTGTCTTAAAGTAGATCCAGGAGGGCAGGGGCCCTGTCCAATCATAGAATTCCCCTGGGGGAACTTCCCTAGTGGTCCAGTGACTAAAACTCCGAGTTCCCAATGCAGGGGACCCAGGTTTGATCCCTAGTCAGGGAACTAGATCCCACGTGCTGAAGCTAAAGATCCTGTGTGCCCCAACTAAGAACTGGTGCAGCCAAATAAATAAATATTAAAAAAAAAAAAAAAAAGAATTCCCCTGGGAAACAAACATTAGCACAGTGGGGCTGGGCGACTCTGCTATTTCTTCTCTAATAAGGCTCCGCAAGCTTACTTCCTGCTCACCTCATGAGTCCTGTCTTTTTCTTTGCTCCCCATTTTATCTCATTCAAGTTTCCAGGGCCTCCCTGGTGGTCCAGTGGCTAAGACTCCATGCTCCCAATGCAGGAGGTCTGGGTTAGATCCCGGGTCAGGGAACTAGATCCCGCATACTACCATTAAGATCTGGCATAGCCAAATAAATAAACAAAATAAGAAATAAAAAATCTCCCATGATTACCCTGAAAAGCAATCTAGAAGTTTGTGAAGGCAGAATGTTTTCACCAGTCATGGACCTTTGTGACTCTGTAAACTTGTCTTTATCCACAGCCTTCTCTCTGCCAGTGATGAATTCTTCCAGATCCATGGCATAGTGACAAAAGCACAGGGCCAGGGCCAATGTCTCTAATGTTTGCTAGCCATGCACCCGTATAGCACAATCTCTGGGAGCCTAAGTTTCACCCCTGAATTTTACAGGGTGCTGACTAGACATTAGGACAATCCAGTCAGTATTATACCCATTTTATAAGCCCTGAAGTGTACACTTTAGGGGGTTGCATTCACACCAGCAACATCTCCCACCAACCTGCTCCTGATCATTTGAATTGTCTCTTCCTGAACTTTCCATGTGAGAATTTTTACTTCTTTCAATGGACAAGTGAACCGTGGATTTGTCCTAAGAGGAAATATTTTCCCCCTCAATTCTGGTTTTGCCTTTCCTCCTCTCTTCCCTTCCTTTTAGGAATCCCTGGAGCCCACTGGGTTGAAAGCATCAGGGAATAATCTAGAAGGGTCCCTAGGTTCGCTCCAGGGATGTGAATATTCAGAGCCTATTTCCTGGACATTCGAATCATTTCAGCTCTGAACAGGAGCTCCGGGTCTGGGTTGTGCATTATAACTGGAGGCCATAGGAGTTGAAAGGTGAATGAGGGGCCATCCCCAAGCACAGGTGGAACGGGAGTGACGATGCACACATCACCCATCACTGGGAGACCTTGCACCGTCAAGCAGGCGGTGCTCCACCGGAGCAAAGTGCTGGGGGACCCGGAGGTGCGAGCCACCAGAATTGGCGGAGGGGATTCGGGTCCCCTCCTCAAGGTGGCCGTTTCCCGCCCCCCGCCTCCGCCTCCGCCTTTGCGTGCGGCTCCTCCGTTCTCTCTCCCGATAAAGCCTGATGGAATGGGCCAGGGGCCTTCCTTACCACCCAAGGAGAGGGTCTTATGGAGAAAAGGTACTCCATCCTGAGAGCAAGAGCCTCTGGACCAGTGGCTGGGGAGAGGCGGGGAGGTCAGGTCAGGGCTTGGAGGAAGGAATGAGCTTGGCCTGGCAGAGGTCTGCCCTGTTCCCAGACCTCTTGGGGTTTCACACCAAGACCTGCACCACGCCACTCGGCTTGCACGAGCCCTGGCGGGAGGCTCCACTCGCTGGGAGTGAGAGAGGCTGGACCCGTCATTAAGACCATCCAACGGAGCTCGCTGTCCTTTGTCAGGCCCTGGAGGCTCCGTGTCCTTACCCCGTCCCCCACCCCCTACCCCCCAGAGCACTGGCTCCCCTCCGGCCTCATTACGCAGTGCATTAGCTGTGGGAACTAAACCCATTACAGAAAGGAGGGGGAGATTGGCACACCAGAAAAGAAGGCTTCTCAGCTCCAGCTAACAACTTGTGCCTGTTAACTAAAGAAGATCATTAGAAAACTCTCATCTCCTCCTCTCCTCTCCCCTGCCTCCCCGATCGTTCCCCACCCCGTCGCCGGCCACATCCACGTCAGCGGGGAGGGGAGAGAGGGAGGCTCGCATTCCAAGATGGCTGTTTTTGGCTCGGTTGGAGGCACTGACCAAAATAAACGAAGTCCCGCTTCATAAACATTTTACAACAAAATAGACCAGGGGAGATGCTTTTATTTCCTCTTTTCCCCCTGTGATGAGCGTTTTTAATAGTTACGCCCTTAGCAACTTTCAAACTGACAATACAGTGTTATTACTCTAGTCACCGTAGCATACATCACACCTCATTTGTCTTCATTTCTCTGTGGAGAAATAAGCTTCAGTAAGTAATCGCCCAGTGTGCTTGACCACAGCAAAAGAGGATTTTAATTTAAGGAGAATTCTTTGGTTTTAGTTTAATTTTTTTGTATTGAACTTTAGTTGATTTACAACATCATGGTAGTTTCAGGTGTAAGCACAGTGATTTGGTTATACCTATATGTATATCTAGTCTTTTCAGGTTCTTTTCCCTCTTGTGTGTGTGTGTGTGTGTGTGTGTGTGTTAGTTGCTCAGTCGTGTCCAACCCTTTGCTACCCCATGGACTGTAGCTTGCCAGGCTCCTCTGTCCGTGGGATTCGCCAGCAAGAATACTGGAGTTGCAATTCCTTTCTCCAGGGGATCTTCCTGACCCAGAGATTGAACCTGGTCTCTTATACTGTAGGCAAATTCTTCACCAACTGAGCCACCAGGCAAGCCCTTCCTTTCCCTTACAGGTTATTAAAAAAAATACTGAGTGTAGTTCCCTGTGCTATACAATAGGTCCTTAATGGTGGGAAGCTTTTGTTTCTACGATTCAGTAATGTAAATATCAGAGCTGGAAAGTCACTTTGAAAGTCATCCATGTAAGCCTGTTTCTGCAGAGGAAGATACCAGCACCCAGAGGGAGTACACGACGTGTCCCACCCCTGGTGAGAGCCACATGTAAGTTGTTTGTAAACCTGGGGTCTTTCCTTTCCAACAAGCTTTCTCCAGTTTGCTCATCTTCTCTCTCGATTTTCCTCCCTCCTTGGCTGTGTTCTCAGCTAGGAACTGGACAGTGTCTTCCAAGACATTCAGTGAAGCGCCTTGGACATCTGGCCACATGGGACATGAAGCCTCAGCTGTGGCCTTGCCACTTGCTCTTCTTCTCTCCCACATTAAAAAGCAAAAACCCAATAACCACCCCAAAACCCTCTGCAAAATATGGTTCAAATCACAGGTCTCAGGGCAAAGGTCCGCCTGAACTTTCTCTGTGTATTCCCCACCCGGAACAAGCTCATGGCTCCAGGGCTACCTGGGCGCCTCCCCCCACTCCCTTTCCAGTTCCTGTGGCAGCCCCTGCCCAGACTTGGAGCTGGCGAACGTGTCTTCCAATGTACATGCACTTCTCCCCCTCTGAATGTTCAAGCTCTGTCTGAAACTACGCAGTGAAAGAGAGAGCTGCAGAGAAGACAAGCGATGCATGGCTATCCCCTGGGGGCTCCTCAAGTCATTGGAGGAAACCCCAAGACCTACTAGTGATGTAGGATGCTGAGAAAAGAGATGTTTCTCCTTAAATCAGAGCCCCCTTTTAATTTGTGTGCATGTGTGTGAGTGGGTGCGTGCATGCATGTGTGTGTGTGTGTTTACTGTACTCTCTAAAAAGGTCTGATTAGCATTTCCTTTTCAGTTGGTCCTTCTCTGTCCCAGCTGCACCAATTGTGGTCAGGAAAACAGAATTGGTGCAACAGCCATTCAGGAAAGCAGCTGAAAGGGAAAGAGTGGAGAACGGACAAGGGGGTGAGTTGTCTTACAGCTTGAAGAGACTCCTCCAATTAAAAACACACGGAGAGAAGAGATGCGATGAGTTATTTGGGGGGAGTAGACAAATGATGCCCAAGATGCAGGAACCTGAATTAAAGCATAAAGGAGGGGAAAAGTGACCTCGACTACCTATGAGAAAAAAAATGAAAAAAATATATAGAAAAATGCAAAAATTTTTTTCAGAGCAATGGGACAGAAAAGGTATGTGTTTTGAGAAATGAAAAAGTAGAGATGGAAATTTCCTTTCCCTGTTCTTTTTCTTTTTAAATGGATGCTTCCTTTAATATATTTTTTCTAATAGAGGGAAATGAAATTGTCTGGTCTTCAGCCCCAAAAGAGAAGTGACTTCGTGTGTGTGCGTGTGTGTGTTTGTGCTCAGTCGCTCAGTTGTATCCAAGTCTTGGCGACCCCATGGATTGTAGTCTGCCAGGCTCCTCTGTCCATAGCATTCTCCAGGCAAGAATACTGGAACGGGTTGCCATTTCCTTCTCCAGGGGACCTTCCCAACCCAGGGGTCGAACCCAAATGTCCTGTTACTCCTGAACTGGCAGGCAGATTCTTTACCACTGAGCCACCTGTACTGAAGAGTTTTAGACCTTGAGTTAAATAGACCTGTGTATGAGTTTCAGCTCCACCACTTACTGACTGAGCAAACTTGAGCACATTACTGCCTTCTCTAAGTGACTTTAATTTAAAAATGAGGAGATTTGTTTTTACTTACAAAACAGATACTTACAGACTTAGAGAACGAACTTCTGATGGTTGCCAGGGGTAGGGGGAAGAATGGGAGGGTGTAGTTAGGGAGTTTGGAATAGACATGTACAGATTGCTATATTTAAAATGAATAATCAACAAGGACCTACTGTATAGCACAGAGAACTCTGCTCAATGTTATGTGGCAGCCTGATGGGAGGGGGGTTTGGAGGAGAATGGATACGTGTGTATGTCCAGCTGAGTCCCTTTGCTGGTTACCTGAGACTGTCACAACATTGCTAATTGGCTATACCCCGATACAAAATAAAAAGTTTAAAAAATGAGGAGGCATTCTTTGCTACAAAGAATGGCTGAGATGATTGTTAAAATACATATTCAGTACCTACTTTGCAATAAGCTCTCAATGAATTCTATGAATATTACATAATGGACAGACCAGGAGATGGGAGATCTGGTGTTGAAATATGCACAAGTCCAAAGCTGGCTCTGTCACTTTCCAGCTCTGTGGGCCAGGATAAGTTAACCTTTCAATGCCTTGGTCTCCTCATCCATAAAATGTGGGTAAAATATCTACCTCATTATGTGGCCAAATTAGATAATTTGTATGAAGAGGATGAGCCATGTCAGGTAGCTACTACATGACAGTGAAAAGTGAAGGGTTAGTCTGCTCAGTCATATCTGACTCTTTGCCACCCCATGTCATGGCCCAGCAGGCTCCTCTGTTCATGGGATTTCCCAGGCAAGAATACTGGGAAGGGTTGCCATTCCCTTCTCCAGGGGATCTTCCCCACCCAGGGATGGAACCCAGGTCTCCAGCATTGCAGGCAGATTCTTTACTTTCTGAGCCACCAGGGACGCCCTCCGATACTACATGGTGATGAGAGTGCTTCTGTTTATTTCCTAAGACTCCGGTGTTCTGCCTGCCACCAACTATGTAGATGACCTTTAAGATGTTGTGTAGTTTTCAATGGCCTCAGTTTATCTGTCTATAAACAGAGTTAGAGCTCTTCGTTCATTCCAACTCTGTGATTACATAAGCTTCCTGCTTTTATGACTTTTCTGTTTCAAAAATGCCTAGCAAGTAGCTGATTGAGTTTCTAGAGCTGCTTCCAGGATAACCTATAGCAGCCCCTTCTCCGTGACCCTCGGTCCCCCAGCTCTTTATTTGTTTTTGACTGTGCGGGTCTCGGTTGCTCTGAGTGGGCTTTCTCTAGTCGCGGTGCTCAGGCTTCTCAGGTCTTCGTGTTGTGGAGCATTAACTCTGGCGTTCAGGCTTTAGCAGTTGCAGCAGGTGGGCTCAGTAGCTGCGGCCCCCCAGCTCCAGAGGGCAGGCTCAGTAGCTGTGGTGCACGGGCTTAGTTGCTTCATGGCATGTGGGATCTTCCTGGATCAGGTGTGGAACCTGTGTCCCCCACATTGGCAGGTGGATTCTTAAACATTGGACCACCAGGAAGTCCTGTCTGCTCCCCTTACCTCTCTGACTCACTGACCCGGGCTTACACAAAAAGCAGAGACTCCTCAGAAGAAGAAATCTTCCTAGATGTGGTGACCTACAGTGTACTGAAGACAGAGGATGGCTAGAGATGCAAGAAAAAGGCAGGGGTTCAAAGCAGATCCATCAGTTCGAATAAAGCTGATTATAGAGAACTGGGATGAAGATCAAGGGCTCTGAAGTTCAAGCCTGGTGACGGGTTCGCATTCTGGCTCCAACCCTGACGACAGCTGGGCTGACTCCTTAACCGTTGACAGAATCTTGCTTTCCCCTTCTAATACAGCAAGGCTTTTAAAAATGGAATCGTTCTCGGGAGGATTAAGTAACCTGATCCATATAAGATGCTGGCAGGCACACTGGCTGGTATTTCTGAGCCCTGGTAATATTTCCTATTACGATTATTAATATTGCTGCTGTTATTATCATAGATAACTGGAAGAGCCTCACAGAAGAGACATGCCATGAACTGGGTTTTGAAGGTGCGGATGGGGAGCCCACGAGGGAGGGATCAGGGAAGTGGTCAGTGTCATGTGGAACGTCCATATGACCCTCCTTAGAGAAAGCCAACAGCTTAGGTCTTATTTCCTTATTTATTTTTGACTGTGCTGGGTCTTTGTTGCTGTGTGGGCTTTTCTCTAGTTGCGGCAACTGGGGGCTACTCTCTGATTGGAGTGTGCAGGCTCCTCATTGTGGCGGCTTCCTCTTATTGTGGAGCACAGGCTCAATAGTTGTGGCGCACAGGCTTAGTTGTTCTGCGACATGGGGGATCTTCCCGAACCAGGGATCGAACCCATGTCTCCTACATTGGCAGGCAGAGCCTTTACCACTGAGCCACCAGGGAAGCCCAACAGTTGTAGGTTTGAAAAGCTTCCCAGGTTTACATATGTCCCCTCACCTCCCACCTCCCGCCCCATCCCACGCGTCTAGGATGTCTATGGCTGACTCGTGTTGTGTGTGGCAGAAACCAACACAATATTGTAAAGCAATTATCCTTCAATTAAAAATAGAGCAATTAAAAAAAAAAAAAAGCTTCCCAGGTAATTCTGACACCAAGCCAGGACTGATTTGGAGCAACACAGTCCCAGGAGATTCATTAGTTGTGAACTCCCAGACAAGGAACTGAAATTCCTGGCCTCTGCCCCTAAGGAGCTGCCTGGCATGGGCAACCACACCTCATGAGATTCCAGTTCCTTCCTTTGTAAAACAAGGCATCTCTCGGTCTCCTCCCAGCTCTCTCCTGTTCAAGCGTAACTTAAATGGCTTTACTTGGCTGAGTGAGAATCCATGTCCAGGAGGTATTCGTGTTACTCACCCCTCCCATCTGTCTTTTGGATGCTTTTCTCAAGCTGACAGGCTCTTAGTGAGCCCTCTGGGTCTTCCCACCACACCCCTCCTAGGACACCACGTGGCTTCTCTTAGTTCATTTCCAGTCTGATGAGCTGCTACCTGGTACCATATTGAAAGGCAGTGTGCAGGAACTTGGGTGACAATCCAGGGACCAGCTTGCTAAATGACTTGGAACTTGGTAATTGTATAACTTGGGGCTTCCTGATAACACATTTTCTTGAACATTTAGGATGTGCCAAGCACTGCCCTAAGAACTTTGACTCTATTACATGGCTTAATCCTCACGATAGCAGGATGATGTCAACATGCTTCTTCCCAGTTTACAGCTATAGATGTACACTCTGAGGCTTAAAGAGATTAAATAACTTGCCCAAGATCACAGAACCGGTGTGTGGTGCAGGCAGGGACACGCCCCAGGCTCCGACATCAAGACTTTCCTTGGGCAGACCACGTGACCTCTTGCAAACCACAAGTCACAGTTTCTTTGTGCCAACGAGTGGATCACGCAAGAGGGGTGCAGGCTTGCTTCGCATATAAGGCGCTGCATTTGTTACCTTCGGTCCAGAGGAGTCTCTAGAAGCCATATACTTGTTCACCTTCCCAAGGAATCTTCCCCAACCTGCTCCAGCTCATCTTCTCCATCCTGGCTGCCTCTGACCACTGTGGTTTATTCGAATTGAGAATGTGCTCTAAGTATAAAGCACTCATCAGATTTCAAAGACTCACTAATAAAAAATATCTAATAGCACATTCATAATTTGTATGTTGACGACATGTTGAAATGATTATACTTTAGAAATGTGGATTAAATAAAATATTATTAAACTGTTCCCCTTTTATTCCTTTTTAGGTTTCCTGCTTCAAATTCAAGATTTAAAATTATGTGCGTGGCTGACATCTGTAGCTCACATTATATTTCTCGGGCCTGAAATAAAACCACCTGCGTTTGAAACTCCACTCTGCCACATCCTGTCTGTGTGACCTCGGGCAAGTTCACGAATCCCCGTGGGCTTCAATTTCCCCATCTGGAAAATGGGGGTAAGAATGAGGCCAACCTCAACGTAAGGTTGTTGTGAGCATTTAACGACTTAAATTTCCTCTCTTGGAAGCCGTTCCACTTCCTCCTCACTTCTTAGGGTTCTGCATCTTCCAAAACAGCACAGTTTCTCGGAACTCCTGGGAACTTCACATCGTCCTTGACTTTCTTGCCTTTTAAGCGGACAGTTCAGTACGCATGCCTGAAGCAGCATTCAAAGCAGTCTGTGAGTTCCTTGAAATCAGGTCCCGTGTTTTCATCTCTGTGTTTTCTTTCCTGTTAAGTCTCCCAGGGATTTAATACAGGGCCTGCCCGAAGTGGTGTTGCATAAATGCTTATTAATGGACTAATTGATTAATATGCCTGCCCTGCCCCCATGCCAGGAAGTCAGTTGTGCAGAAAAGGAAGTGATCACCTTTCCTCTGGTCCCTCTCAAGCCATCTCCCCTGGTTCTTCTCTGCAGCATGGAACAACTCCATCTTTTTCATTCTAATCACCCTGCCACTTCTTAGGCTTTCAGAATGGATGGTGGCTCCCGCCGCCCCCCACCACCCCCCCTCCCCGCCACCCCGCCCAACCCCCGCCAGCACGTGAATATTAAGATCAGCTATAATTTGAACCCTTGAAAGAAGTGGCTGGGTTCATTAAACTCTAATTGCGCTGATGGTTAGGCAAGATAGTTGCTTTAATTAAGGAAGCCCTCCCTTGGCTCTTGCTGTGGTTCTGGTGGTACTAGGGAGGGTGCTGCCAGTGCTGCTGGGAGGCTGGCTATTTACATGGTGTTGAAGGGAGGAATTCAGAAGCCCAGGGCCCACCCTCTGGCAGCCCTGTCTCCATGTCTGCCAAGCATCTCAAGTCTGTCATTACCCTTTTGGGAACTTACCCGGGGGGAGGAAACTTCTCCTAGCTTTGGATCCCACTCGGAGTTCAGGGAACATGTCTTCCAGGGAAAGAAAATCCCCCCAGACAGCATACTTTCATACCAGAAAGTCCCCCCAGACTTTCCCTTTGAGGGACAGTATGCTGGCTTGGATGTCTCTCTAACAATATAGTCTTCCCTGGGCCTGGGCAAAGAGACCTCCAACACTGATAGCGAAATTGCACCGCTAATGGCCCTCTCCTTTGTATTAAACACGCCTTCCCTCAGAAACACCTTGAAAATTCTCCTTGACATTTAGAAGATGGCAACCTAGTGAGTTCTGAGCCCTTAGTATGGATTCATGCTGAGATACCAAAGCTCCATGATGCTAGAAGGAGAAGCGGATGTATAGGATGCTGGGGAGGAATGTGAGGGGCACCATGGGAAAATCCTGCCAGGTTTCCCAAGGCCAGTCCAAGAGCAGACTCTAGATAAGCTTTGAAGTGCCTGACAGGCCAGTGCAGGAGATGCTGTATTGCACTGCCCTGCTATCTGTTCTAGACTAAAGGATTAATTCCCATCCCCGGCAGGGGATGCAGCCATCTCCAAACTTGTCCTTGCTGAGGAGAGATGCCTCTTTCATGGACAGGCTCCCTTCTGAGGCAACAAGAATATAAGATGTGGCCCCGTGACCCAGCCCAAGTCAACCCTGAAGGACGTGTCTGCTGTAACTGATGGACTGGCTGAGACTTTGGGACTGCATTGCAGCCCAGCCCACCGTCTGCTCCTACCTGTTTCCTTCTCTTACCTCGTAGGAGTTGATCTGAGGAGCACTTCCCAATGAATGTCCTTCACACTACTCTTCATTTCAGAATCTGCTTCCTGGGAAGTCTGACCTTCAACAGGGGGTCCCCTTCTTGACAACCAGGCGACTTTGTGCTGGTGTCCAACACCCTTGCTACCCATCCACCAGCAAGTGGTCTACATTTGCTACTCAGCCACTGCCAGGCGGTCTACACTCACGACCCGTCCACTGCTGGGCGGTCTACACTCACGACCCGTCCACTGCTGGGCGGTCTACACTCACGACCCGTCCACTGCCAGGCGGTCTACACTCACCTTTCTGCTGCCAGGTGACTTTCAGGATCCGTGTCTACTCTTGCACTTGGTTTCCTGCATGGGTGGGCTGACATCACATCTGCAGCTCTACACACCAACTGTGAGTTGAGTTTGCACCTTAACAGATAAGCATGTGCTGTTGGATCTCCAAGCCCTCTTACTCCATGGCCAGCTGGGACCACGGTCCCCTCCTCCACCAAGGAAGAGGAATGCGTCTCCTATGCTCAATGTATCTCCCCAATGAACTCAGTTGCAGACCCATTCTTTGGGGCAATAATTGGTGCTGCCTGTCAAGCCTGCTTCCAGAACCCTCTGGGACTCAGTGATGCCCTGAGCCATCACCAAAGCAAGATTCGGCTGTCAGTTTCTGAGGATGTTTCATCCACTTCTCACTGTCACAGGAGTTGTCCTGGGCATCCTTGAAAAGCAGCTGTACTTTATTTGGCTTTTAAATACAAAAAAATCAATGTATGTGTATGGTTGATTCACTTTGCTATACAACATTATAAACCAACTATACTCCAATAAAATTTAATTAAAATTTTTTTAATTAAAAGAATCAAGAATAGTCCAGATGTCATCTTGACTCACTGCCCAGCATGGGTCCTGAACCAATCCTGGCATTTTTGCATCTGTCATTAATCCCAAGCAGAGCAGCTTAGAGAGGTTAAGCCCACTGATAAGAACATTCAGGCAGCCAAATTGTAAGATGGAATTAGAATAAAAGGCCAAATACAGTGTATTTTGGTTTGCTTATCTAGAAGTAAACTTTTTGTTGTTCTTGTTGAAGTCGTATCCAACTCTTTTTGACCTCATGGACTGTAGCCCACCAGCCTCCTCTGTTCTCCATTATCTCCTGGAGTTCTCTCAGATTCATGTCCATTGAGTCGGTGAGGCTATCAAACTATCTCATCTTCTGTTGCCCTCTTCTTCTTTTGCCTTCAATCTTTCTGAGTATCAGGGTCTTTTCCAATGAGTCGGCTTTTCATATCAGGTGACCAAAGTATTGGAGCTTCTGCTTCAGCATCAGTCCTTCCCATGAATATTCAGGGTTGATTTTCTTTAGGATGAAAATGCACATCTAAATCCCACGTACCCTGGCAAATGCGGACCAATCCTCCACCGACCAGCTCCAGCATCATCTGCTTAAGCCTACAATCCCAGGAGCAGCTATGTTTATTCTTTAGACTTCAGTAGCTTCCTCTGACTCCCTGGCCACGCTTGTTCGTGCCTTTCCACCCAGATGGACAGGTGGGAAGTTCCTTCTGTTCTCCAACCCAAATCCTCCGACTTCCTGCAACACCTGCCCTCCACGAAGGGCAGGGAAGAGTGTGTCCTTCATTCCTCACGGACCTGCCTGCACTTGAAATGTCAGTCCTTCCAGGGAAGTGGCTCTGCTGGTGGGTGCCTCTGTGTCCACAGCACCATTCCCCAGGGCCAAGTGCCAAGTGACGAAAGTGTCGGGGCTTTTGAAATTGTCAGAGAAACTGATTTCCTTGTCAAGTCTCGTCCTGTAGAGTTGGAGGGCCAAATTCTACTTTCGTGTCAGCTGCCACGCAGATCAAAGGCTGCTGACAAGGAGCTGAAGCGTTCGTGCCTGGCCTGCTTCAACCTTTCCTCGGCCCAGCCTGCGGAATGCTCCTGGCTTTCGGCTCCCTTGAACTCTCTTATCGATCCCCCTTTGTGGGCCAACATATGAAGGGCCTGGGAAATCATTTTGAGGGACATAACTCAGGGAGCACATTCTTACATTGGTACCAGGCGGAGGCCCTTTTCAGATGCTGTGAACTCCATCAGATAGAAATCCCAAATATCCGTGTTTTTGTTTGTTTGTTTGTTTGTTTGTTTTTAATTTCTAGGTCTCTCTTGAGGATTTCTTGGTAGGTATTTAATAGTTACTAAACCTCCCAAAGGTTGGTTATAAAAAAAACTGAAAGTCTCCAAGATAGTCACTTGGCTGGGTAGGCACAATCTCTGCCATTCATTATTACTGTTGCCTTTATCATTGTTTTAACAAAGTATTAATAAAATTTTGGAGCTTCCCTGGTGGCTCAGTCAGTAAAGAATCTGCTTGCATTGCAAGAGACCTGGGTTCAATCCCTGGGTTGGGAAGATCCCCTGAGGAGGGCATGGCAACCCACTCCAGTATTCTTGCCTGGAGACTCCCCATGGACAGAGGAGCCTGGGGGGCTGCAGTTCATGGGGTCGAGTTGGACAGACTGAGCAACTAGACATACACATTAATAACATTTATGGTCAGGTGGTGCAGTGGTAAAGAATCTGCCTGCCAATGCAGGAGACACAGATTTAATCCCTGGGTTGGGAAGATCCCTTGGAGAAGGAAATGGCAACCCACTCCAGTATTCTTGCCTGGAAAATCCTATGGTCAGAGGAGCCTAGTGGGCTACAGTCTATGGGCCACAAAGAATCAGACACAACTGAGTGACTAACACACATACACACACAAACTGCTCTAAACAATAAAGTCTATTTTATAAACATCAACCAGGAGATTGGGGCCAAAAAAATTTAAAAAATTACAGCAGGAGGGAGGCCAGTGTAAATTGGAGATGAGAGTGGAGAGGGGCAGAGTCAGCCATGCCTTGGGAAACACAGGCATATTAGGAGTCCAGAACCGGGGGCCCAACTTCAGCAGCAGTATTGGAGGAGGACATGGGGTGAGACCCCCACAGGTTTCACAAAGCAAGGGCAAGTCTTCCCACTGCTCATTGTTGGGTAGGACACAAAGGAGATAACTTCTGAAGCCCCTTCCTGCAACACGTTTATCCCAAGACCATGAGGTGAGCGAGTGATGGACACGTTCACATTATCAGTAATCCCAGATGTACCTGAAAGTATATAAAAGTCAAGGTTAAGAGAATAGATGGGGTGCAGATGAGCAGCTGTAGAAAGCATCCAGGTGTCTCAGGAAGAGGCATGCCAGACAACTGAGACTGTGGAGCACGGTATCAGGACCATGTGCTTCTGGACTCAAGAGGGACCACCATTGGCTTCTTGATTCAAGCTTTCTCTTTGGTCTTTTTTTTCAATTGGCCATGCTGGATTTGTGTTGTTGCGCGGGGGCTTTCTCTAGGTCTGGTTCAAGGACTTCTCATTATGGTGGCTTCTCTTCTTGTGGAGCACAGGCTCTAGGGCGCCCAGGCTTCAGTACTTGTGTTGCAGGGGCTTAGTTGCTCCACAGCATATAGGATCTCCCAGACCAGGGATAGAACCCATGTCCTCTGAATTAGTAGGCAAACTCCCAACCACTGGACCACCAGGGAAGTCCCTCTCTTCGGTCTTTTGGAGAGTGCTAAGCATCATCCCTTGATTGCCCTCTCACCTATCCCTACTTCTCCCAAATATCCTCAATTTTTCTGACCAGTCACCATCAAGCTGCAGGACTCAACTGAACCAGACAGGGGAGATTCTTGGCCTTTTCTTTGAAACCACATTCAGGCACTACTGGAGACAACAAAATCTCAAAAAAAAAAAAAAATCTCCAGCAGAGATTCAGCACAGCATTGAGACTCTTCACTCAGAAAACTTCCTTTTTACATAGCTTGACTCTGGGAACTGTATTTTTTTTTTTTTTTAAATATGGAACGCTTCACGAATTTGCGTGTCATCCTTGCGCAGGGGCCATGCTAATCTTCTTTGTATCGTTCCAATTTTAGTACATGTGCTGCCGAAGCGAGCACTCTGGGGACTGTAAAATCCACGGCCGGGAACCCTTATTCCTCTTGGTGGTCGTTTCTTCCTGCTCATTCTCAACTCATTCTCCTCCACAGCACTCACAAGAGTGCGCTTTCCCAGTCTATTAATTCTTGAGTCTTAACAAGAGGTTGGACAGTAAATCTGTATACAGAGGAGTCCTACATTATCTTAATCTATTTTGTTTCTGAATTTCAGGTAGCAGGTAGTGAGAATCCAGGCAGCAAGGTAAGATCTAAAAATTCATCTGAATCTCATAAGCTCTTAAGTTTGGGTAGCAACGTTTGCTTACACCTTTGCTTATTTCCGTAAAAGTGTCTCTCACTCGACAGCGGGTTTCTTGTGGGCAGACACCAGATTTCTCTTTGTTTCTGCCTGGCACGTCATGTACTAAGTACCTGATAAATAAATTCTACAAAAAGGGTAGAAAACACGAGCTAGACATTCGGATGAATGAACTTGATCAGATGGGATCGGACACAAGAGTAGGAAAAGCACTGGAAAAGATTCAGAATGTGAAACAAAGTTTTCAGTCCCAGCTGTCTGTAAGAATTATCCGGGGAACTTGTAAAACACACTCATGGTTGGGCTCCATCCTGGATCAATTAAACCAGAATGGAGCTTTTGAGAGTTCAAAGGTGATTCCAAAGGGAATTCAAGGTTGAGAACTATCGATTTTTCCTAACTTGCTGCTTCACTTGGAAAGCTCCACAGTGTGTCTCTCCTACTGGCACTAAGTTTAGCCTCTACCGGTTGACACATGTTGGGAAAATCTTTCCATTCACAGACATTTGTTTATTTGCATGGAGCCAGACAGGCAGCACCCAAGTTTGGTGAAGCATCTGGGCCATTGAGAATGTCAATATCACTCGATGACTGTCTCCATTTCATGAGGATTTACTAAGCCCAGCAGAATACTAGGTGCAGCTTATGAAAGGATCTAAGGCAGAGTGCCCTGTTTCCGGGAAAGAAACAAGGCTAGGGCGGGACCTGCAAGCCTTTACAATGTGATGCGTCAGCAATCACATGCCAAAGTGGGGATCAAGATGACAACGGGAGTTCAGAGGACGCCGTGAGTTACACCAGGTGGTCGGTCTTGAGCTAGACTTTGAAGGATGAGTAGGGTATTTTTTTTTTTACTTGTAGTATTTTTGCTTTACAATGTTGTGTGAGTTTCTGCTGTACAATAACGTGAATCAGCTACATGTATACATATATCCTCTCCCTTTTGGGCCTCCCTCCCTCCCCACCCCCACCCCACTCATCTAGATCACCCAAAGCACCGAGCTGAGCTGAGTTTCCTGTGCTTTATAGCAGGTTCCCACCGCCTCTCTATTTTACACATGACAGAGTGTATATGTCAATGCTACACTCTTCGTTTGTCTCACCCCCTCTTTCCCCACTGTGTCAGTAAATCCGGGACTGGACTGCATCTCCAGTCCCGCCCTGCAGATAGGTTAATCAGTACCATTTTTCTAGATTCCTCATATATGCTTTAATATATGATATTTGTATTTCTTTTTCTGACTTACTTCCCTCTGTATAACAGACTCTAGGTTCATCCACATCTCTTCAAATGACCCAGTTTCATTTCTTTTTATGGCTGAGTAATATTCCATTGTCGATATGTACTACATCTTCGTTATCCACTCATCTGTCCGTGGACATCTAGGTTGCTTCCAAGTCCTGGCTATTGTAAATATTGCTGCAATGAACACTTCAGTGCATATGTCTTTTTGAATTATGGTTTTCTCATATGGTATATGCCCAATAGTGGGATTGCCGGATTGGATGAATAGGATCTGAAGAGGTGGAAGGGAGGGACAAAAATACTTCTGATTCCAGGACTGGTAGTGTAGGACTTGAGAATGATGAATTTCTTTGACTCCCTCTGGCCCTTGGGATGCATCCAGTTCTCACTGATTCTAGATGAAAGTCAAACAAGAATGCAATATCTTTTTTTTCCCCGTGAGCTTATGTTTATTTTATTTTGAAAAATTCATTTACTGTAATTGAAGGATAATTGCTTTACAAATTATCCTTACCAAATATTACCCTCACCAAATGTTGTGTTGGTTTCTGCCATAGATCAACATAAATCAGACAGGCACACATATGCCCCCTCCCTGATGAGCCTCCCTCCCCACTCCCAGCCCTCCAGGCTGTCACAGAGCACAGGAAGGATGCAGTATCTTTCAGAGTCCCTTCCTTTTGTCCTCTCATCAGCTCCCCAGTGTTCTCACTTCCTGGTCCTTCAGGTCTGGGTCTGAAACTCCCCCGGTCCCTGTGAGTCAATAACAGATCTAGACTCCTTGATCTAAGGGTGAGATGCTTGGCTCTTCACTTTTTTCCTTCAGCATCTTTGAGTTTGTTAACTGAGAGATACTCTCTCTTATGAGTGGCTCCTGGACCTCTCTCCAGCCGGGCTAGTCCAGCCTTCTGTCCTCCCCACCAGCTGTACCCCAGAATTCTAAGACATTGTCTCAGCCAGGGCCATGAGGAAGGTAACAGTCAAAGACCAACCCTAAAGAGCGCCTCTCAACCTCCCTCAGCATCGAGGAATGCGTGGAAAAGATGCGACAGTCACACAGTAAGTGGAGCTTCCTGCTCTCTGCTGTCTTGCGGAGGTGACTGGCCCTGAGGGGATGGCTATTTGCTCCCTGCAACTGAGCTGTTGAACACCAAGCCATGTCCCAAGCAATTCTGTTGCCAGCTGATGCCCTGACCTGTGCCAACCTCCAGACCATTACAACTGAGAAGTTAGGTATCCCCCACCTTTGGGGAAAAAAAGAGGCAAACTTTAAAGAGATACAAACTTTAAAGCCAAAAATGAGACATTTTGGCTTCAAGAACTAGGCTTTGATCGTTTGGTAGGACACAGAAAACTGGTTCAGACTTGACCGAGAATGTACATCTTGTCACAGTTCAGAGAAAAGATGGAAATCCAAAGGGTGCCCCAAACGTTGCTTCTTCCAGATGGGGCAAGATCCTTCTCTTGCTAAGCTGATATGTTGTCCAGCCACTTTCAGCTGGACCCTCTTGGCAGCCATGGAGGAAATGTGATCAGGAAGTGGGAGCAAGATGGGACGGAGGCAGGGGCCCAGCGCTGCTGCTCGGAGGTTCCATCTGGAGGACACACCAGTGTTCAGGCGTCCGTACAAAAGTTCACTGGGGTCCAGGCAGAAAGTGGGCACAAGCACCTAAGTTGACACAGTAGGATGTTCCAAGGATGGACACAGTATCCCAACAGGTGAGGGAGAAAGGCAGCAAGCAGCTCTAGAAACTTGATGTTCACCCAGGAGAGTGACTAGTGAGCACTGACTGTCAGACCCCTGAACCTCCAAGGCTAAGAATTAGTAAGGATACAGGAATTCCGTCTTCTCCCCTATGCTACTGTCATGCTGGGGACAGCCCAATGAGGGGGATCCCAAAGCCAAAGAGAATCACATCACCAGCCAGGCAGTCTGGATGGACCAGCCAGAGAGAGAGAGAGAGAGAGAAGCCTGGAATTGGAGAAGCAGGGAAAATCTAAGCTAGGGTACCAAATGGGCTTAAAAGTAAAGCAAAGAAACAGTCAAGAGTAATTGCATTGAAGTTTGGGGTCATGTGTTAAGTATCTCTGTGTTCGTATACTAGCACAGAGCTGCATGCGGCTGAGTTTACTTTTTGTAATGAAGGGATGAATATAGAGCTGAGCCCAAGGTCATAAGGATCAAATGTCTAGAGGCACAGAATCAAGGGCTGCAGGGGCTGGGAAATCAAGTCAGGTCGACTTGCTATGTACTAGAAGCCTGCCCAGGTCATCTGGAAGCAAGCTGGGCTGGCGGCAAGGAGGGCATCACCAGTCTAGAGAGAACCAGGGCACAGGTACCGATGACAACACCACCTTATGGGATTCTGGGGTGCTTTATGGTTCACAGAGGACACTCAGGACCTTACCCGGAGCATCCAACCTGCACAGCGGCCTGCTCAGCATATCCAAGAGTGGGTGAGAACTGCTCCCCATCTTCCCACCCGATTTTACTTCCTTGAGTGCCAGCCAGTCAGATGGCTTGGATGCCAGTGGCTTGTTTACCGACAACACATGTGGAGTGGGAAGTCAGGAGGTGGGTAGGAGGGACCTTGGCTTCATCCGAAAGCCAACTGTGCAGGGAGTCCTGGTGGACAAGGCACAGGGGAGCCAGAATAAATATTGAACTTTCACTTTGAAACTCTGCGCCGCTGGGGCAGTCGCTGTTGTGATGGGCAAGCCAAGAGGGCTAAATATTTACACTTTCTGATTGTTCCCACCAACCTGCTGCATGCTCTCACTCTGCTGAAAGTTATCTATTTGGTCATTCATTCATTCACCTACCTTCTTATTTTTAAAATGTGTTTGTTCATTTGGGAAAAGAGATTGGGAGGGGTGAGGCGGCCAACTGAAGGTGAGTCAAGATTCTCTTCCATCTCAGAGAAAGGAAATAAAACCACAGATGGAAAGTCAAGGTAGAGAAAGTGCTGACTGACTTCCACATCATTTACTTGCAGTTCTTTTTTTTTTTTAATTTTTTTATTTTGGGATAATTTTAGACTTATCAAAATATTGCAAAGACAATAGAGTTCCTGTATGTCTTTCAGCCAGTTTCCCCTCAAGTTAGCATCTTATTTAATCAAGCTACTCGTGTCAAAAGTGAGACAGTGACACAGGGGCCACACTGTTACCTAAACTCGGTGTCATCGGTTCCCCCATTTCTGCCCTTTTGCTGTTCCCGGAGCCAATCTAGGACCCCGTGTTACTTTTAATCATCATAGCTCCTTAAGCATCCTTTGATCTGGGTCAATTTCCCAGGCTTCTCTTGTTTCTTATGGGGCTTCCCAGATCGTAAAAAATTCGCTTGCAATGCAGGCGACCTGGGTTCGATCCCTAGATTGGGAAGATCCCCTGAAGAAGGAAATGGCAACTCCAGTATTCTTCCCTGGGAAATCCCATTGACAGGACCCTGGCAGGCTACAGTCCACAGGCTCGCAAAAGAATCAGCCACCACTGAGAGACTAAACAGCAACAGTGAACATAAATTTGAGGGGACACAAGTCAACTCAGTACAATCCATATGGACTCAAAGGTTTATTCTCTGGATTAGAATCTGTTTACTTCCTCAAATTGTTCCAGCTTTGTCCTTGGGGAGCTCTTCCAGCTTAGTGCTGGCATCTTTTTCATAAGTCTCCATCTTGCCTTCTCTTTTCTTCTATTTTCCTTCCTCTTTTCTGTCTTTTTCAGTCTCTGTCTGTCTCTGTGTATTTTGCTTACTTCCTAAGACTAAAAGATACTCCAGGCTCATTTTATATCGTCCCTGTCCCACCCCTGGAAGCAGCCATTTCTTTATACAGCCCCGATTCCTTTTATGGGGAATGTTACTTAGAAAGATCCAAGCGCAGGGGGTGTTTGTTGCTTAAGAATGTGGCCGCTTCTAGGCCTCTTGATAGAATTAGGAAACACGTATATGTGCCAAGTGATGTACACATGCCTATCTATGTGTACTTTTTTTTTTTTAAACTTTACAAAATTGTATTCGTTTTGCCAAATATCAAAATGAATCCGCCACAGGTATACATGTGTTCCCCATCCTGAACCCTCCTCCCTCCTCCCTCCCCATACCATCCTTCTGGGTCATCCCAGTGCACTAGCCCCAAGCATCCAGTATCGTGCATCAAACCTGGACTGGCAACTCGTTTCATACATGATACTATACATGTTTCAATGCCATTCTCCCAAATCTTCCCACCCTCTCCCTCTCCCACAGAGTCCATAAGACTGTTCTATACATCAGTGTCTCTTTTGCTGTCTCGTACGCAGGGTTATTATCTATGTGTACTTCTGTATCTCTAAATCTCTACAGGTACTGAAATAAATACGTTCTTTCTGCGGTCTGCAGCTGTAACCCAGCACCCAGGACTCTAGCCTTCCCGCCAATGAAATTGTAACTTCTTTTTCTGATGGTGAGAAATCTGGCTCCTTTTATCCACAGTTTATTTACTTATTTGTTCAGCCCCATATCTACACAGAAAGTAGTTTCAGAATTGCTAACCTGTACCCCTGTGAGAAACAAGCTTTCCAACGAGAACGCAGCGTTTTCTACAGTGCCTTTGTCTATAGCCTTACAGTTTCCAGTTAAAGCACCATTTCCCACAGTTACTCAGGTCAGCTCCTTCCCCATCCCCCCACCCACCCCACCGAACCCCCTTACCCCTGGCTGCACCCCCCACCCTCCTTCATGAGGTCAGGTCCATACCTCTGCAATACAGTTACATTTATTTGTCAAAGTCTCCATGACATTCTGGGATCCCCCAACCTCTCGGTTGATTTTTTTTTTTTTTAAATAGACGTTATGGTTTAGAGCAGCTTTAGGTTCACAGGAAAGACTGAGCAGAAGACACTGCGATTTCCCATGTTGTCTCGCTCCCACACAGGCACAGCCTCCCCGCTAGCAACCTCTGCTGGTACAATTTTTATGACTGGGGAACATGCACTGACACATCACAATCACCCCAAGTCCGTAGTTTGCATTAGGGTTTACTCTGGGATTTGGACTAATGTATAACGACATTTACCCATCATTATAGAGTCATACAGAGTACTTTTTAGATAATGCAGAAAGCTGGGGGTGAATTTCTGGTTCGGGAAGATCCCCTGCAGAAGGGAAGGGGCAACCCACTCCAATATTCTTGCTTGGAGAATCCCATGGACAGAGGAGCCTGGCAGGCTATAGTCCATGGGATCACAAAGAGTCGGATATAACGGACTAACACTTTCACGCTATGGACTTGGGCAATCTTATTGAAGCATGATTACATAAAGTACACTGCACTCATTTTGACAAATGTATAACCTACTAGATAACTACTACAATCAAGATACAGAACATTCTACTACCTTCCAAAGTTTTCTCATGCCCCTTTGCAGTAATTATCCATCCATTTCCATCTCCAGGCAATCGCAGATCTTTCTTTCACTATTTATTCCTTTGGCCTGTTTTAGATTTCAGTATAAATTAAACTATATGGTCTATGCTCTGTGTGTGGCTGCTTTCTTATCGCACAGTGTTTCTGAGACTCATTCATGCTGTTACATGTATCAATAGTCTGTTTCTTTTGTATTACTGGGTAACATTCCATTTTATGAATATACTGCATTTTTTAACCTATTCATCTGTTGATGGACATTTAGGGTGTTTCCAGTCTTGGTTATTATGAATAGATCTGATATGAGTGTATGAGTCTCTTTATGGAAAAATGTTTTCATTTCTCTTGGAGTAGAATTGCTGAATTGTATCGTAGGTGAATATTTAACTTTATGAGAAACGGCCAAACTGTTTTTCAGAGTGGGTGTACTCCTGCATTCCCACGAGAGTTTCTGTTTCACGTACTTTTCAACACTTGGCTTTGTCCATGTTTTTTTTTTTAATTAAAAAATTTTTTTTATTGAAGGATAATTGCTTTACAGAATTTTGTGATTTTCTGTCATACATCAACAGGAATCAGCCGTGGGTACACCCATGTCCCCTCCCTCCCGAAACTCCCTCCCATCTCCTCACATCCCACCCTTCTAGATTGTCACAGAGCCCCTGTTTGAGTTCCCTGCGTCATACAGCAAATCCCCATTGGCTATCTGTTTAACATGTGGTATTGTAAATTCCCATGTTACTGTCTCCATGCATCTCACTGTCTCCCTCCTCCCCTCCCCCGAGTCCACAGGTCTGTTCTCTAGGTCTGTTTTTCCATTGCTGCCCTGAAAATAAATTAATCAGTACCATTTTTTAGATTCTATATATACGTGTCAGTATACAATATTTATATTTCTCTTTCAGCTAGAACATGGAAGCAACCTACATGTCCATCGACAGATGAATGGATAAACAAACTGTGGTACATATACACAGTGGAATATTCAGTTCAGTTTAGTTCAGTCGCTCAGTCGTGTCCAACTCTTTGCAACCCCATGGACTGCAGCATGCCAGGCCTCCTGGTCCATCACCAACTCCCAGAGTTTACCCAAACTCATGTCCATTGAGTTGGTGATGCCATCCAACCATCTCATCCTCTGTCGTCCCCTTCTCCTCCAGCCTTCAATCTTTCCCAGCATCAGGGTCTTTTCTAATGAATCAGTTCTTCACATCAGGTGGCCAAAGTATTGGAGTTTCCCCTTCAACATCAGTCCTTCCAATGAGTATTCAGGACTGATTTCTTTTAGGATGGACTCGTTGGATCTCCTTGCAGTCCAAGAGACTCTTGAGAGAGTATTGAGAGAGACTCTTCTCCAACATCACAGTTCGAAAGCATCAATTCTTCAGTGCTCAGCTTTCTTTATAGTCCAACTCTCACATCCATACATGACTATAGGAAAAACCATAGCTTTGACTAGTTGGACCTTTGTTGGCAAAGTAATATCTCTGCTTTTTAATATGCTGTCTAGGTTGGTCATAACTTTCCTTCCAAGGAGTAAGTGTCTTTTAATTTCATGGCTGCAATCACCATCTGCAGTGATTTTGGAGCCCAAAAATATAAAGTCAGCCACTGTTTCCACTGTTTCCCGATCTATTTCCCATGAAGTGATGGGACCAGATGCCATGATCTTAGTTTTCTGAATGTTGAGCATTAAGCCAACATTTTCACCCTCCTTTTTCACTTTTATCAAGAGGCTCTTTAGTTCTTCACTTTCATCTGCATATCTGAGGTTATTGATATTTCTCCCAGCAATCTTGATTCCAGCTTGTGCTTCATCCAGCCCAGCATTTCTCATGATGTACTCTGCATATAAGTTCAATAAGCAGTGTGACAATATCCAGCCTTGACGTACCCCTTCCCTGATTTGGAACCAGTCTGTTGTTCCATGTCTAGAAATGCGTTTGAGTCAGTTTTAATGAGGAGGACGAACCTAGAGCCTATTATACAGAGTGAAGTATGTCCATGATTTTAATGCTAGCCATTCTAGAGGGTCCAAAATGATATCTTCCTGAAGTTTTAATATGTACTTCTTGATGACAAATAAAATTTTGAGTATCCTTTCATGGATTTATTGACCTTTCATACATCTTCTTTTGTGAAGTGTCTGTTTAAATCTTTTGATCCTTTTTTATTGGCTACTTGTCATTTTATTATATGGTCATATATGCTAGATATCAATCCTTTGATATATTGATTGCAAATATGTTCCCTGAATTGATAGATTTTTATATACTTGCTGTATTTCAGTCCACTGTAGTCATTATTCTTTTCAATGTTCAAATGGTTCGATTCTTGACAAAGTTTTTTTTTAAAAAAAGAACACGTATTTAAACCATTTTGTATGGGAATTCGTGAAATGCATCCCTGTGGTTTTAAGCAAAATCTACCGAGCCCACAGATTTTGATTAATCATGAGTGTCATAAATACTCATGATTTCCTTTAGGTCTGATGAGGGAGAAGATACTGAGCGTCTCTTTGATAAATGATGCCACATCACCATGGAATATGATTCTAAGGAAATAAAGTTGGGTTTATAACAAACATGCCAGAACTTCCCAAACAAAACATGACTTGTTCTGCATACGACCGGAGAGACGACCAACCTATTCCAAAGACAGTGATTGACGCAACTCAGCACATTTTTGAACCCTTCTTTGGATGACCTTCAGATTCCATTTGAGTGTCTCACAAGAAAATCCTCTCGTGCCCTTCAACTATAACTAAAAGATCCTTAAATATGAGACTTGACTCTGGGCCAGGCACAGAACTAGAGGCTTCTCATCTACTGTCATACTTAATCTTACACAAATCCTGGGAGATGGGTATAATTAGCTCTGTTCTACAGATTGTGAAACCGACATGGATGGAGATGAAGTTACACGCCTGAGGCCACACCATCACTGGGTGGCAGAGAGCGATGCATTCAAACCTGGTTCTTGGCACACCCAAGGCTCTGCCTATCACGGCATAGGACGCATCCCAGCGGTTTTTTTTTTTTTTTTTAACTGGTTTCAGAAAAATAAAATTCACCTTAGATGGCAGAGGGTTGGTGAAGAATAGCTTGTTACACACTGTGGACTCCAAGGTGTGTTTGGACCAGATCTCAAATCTCTTCTTAGCAGTGGCGGCTCCCAGAGGAAGTGAACAGTCTCCCAGAGCGACCACTTGAGAAGGACCAAGAGCAAGTGGTTCCCAGGATCACTGCCTTATTATTTTCACACCAGCTCTTCCACTTCCTTCCTGTTCTATTACCTGTCGATTTTGACTCCTGCCAATGTTTCCTGGTATTTCTAATCTCGTGTTTTAGTTTTTCTTATTGCAGGGAGAAGGTTTGAGCAGTTACAGATGCTAGGGTCTCTGTGATCCCTGTTGACACTGAGAGAGTCTACGTTGTCTATTGCCTGATTTTGAAAGTGCCTCAGGTTGCGACGTTCACGTTTTATTTTGTAGTTTTTATTTTGAGATAACTGCAGATTCACCTAATCCAGGGAAATCCGGTGTGCTTTTTACCCAGCTTCCCCTGGTGGTGACATCGTTCAGCGTCATAGTACAATATCCCAACCAAGGTTGGACAGTGAGGCTGTCATGACATTTCCACTCCCACAAGGATTCTTCCTGTTGCCCTTTCTGAGCCATACCCACTTCCTTCCCTACCCCTCCCATCCCCAGTCCCTGACAACTTCTCATCTGTTCTCCATTTCTATGATTTTGTCACTTAAAGAATACATAGACCATGTAACGCTTTGGGATTGGATGTTTCCACTCCAATTCACTCCAATGAATTCCAGTATTCATTCACATGTTCTGTGTATCACTCGTTTGTTTTCTTTTTGTTGCTGAGTTACAGTTGATGCAAGCTTCCCAGGTGGCTGAGTGGTAAAGTATCTTCCTGCCAATGCAGGAGACGCAGGTTCCATCCTCTGGTTGGAAAGTTCCCCTGGAGGAGGGAATACCTACCCACTCCAGTATTCCTTTTGTGGGAAATCCCATGGACAGAGAAGTCTGGCGGGCTACAGTCCATGGAGTCACATACAGTCGGACAGGACTGAGTGACTGAGCACGCACACACACACATATTCCATGAATGGACCACGGTTTTAAACAAGCTTAGTTAAACACCATCCGCACAATGGAACACACCTAGCTTGTTTCCAGCTGGGAGCTATTACAAAGAATGCCTTGATAAATATTCACACACAAGTTTCTGTGTGAATGTAAGCTTTGGTTTCTTTGGTGTAAACGCCCAGCAGTGCAACTTCTGGGTCACGTAGTGGCTGCATGTTTAATGTTTCAAGAAACTGTCAAACTGCCTTTCACAGTGGCGTGTCATTTTACATGTGCTGTATGCTGTGCTGAGTTGTGTCCCACTCTTTGTGACCCCATGGACTGGATATCACCAGGCTCCTCTGTCCACGGGATTTCCCAGGCATGAATACTGGATTGGGTTACCATTTCCTTTTCTGGGAGCAGTCGGGAAAGAGGGGATCTTCCCGACCCAGGAATTGAACCTGGGTCTCCTGCATTGAGGGCAGATTCTTTACCAACTGAGCTACAAGGAATCTAGTTTCTCTGCACTTTTTCACACGTTATTTTTAAAAATACACTTTTAATGTTAGAATTGAGTCAGATAGACAGAAAAGTTGCAAGGAAAGCACAGAGAGGTCCAGGTACCCTCACCCCGTTCCCTCGTGGTTAACATCTCAAGTTTGTGGGGTACCCTTTTCACAGCTGAGAAAACCACGTTGATACATGGCTTTAAACTCCACAGTTCATTCGTATTTTGCTCGTCTCTGCCCTACTATCCTCTTTCTGTTGGAGGATTCCATCCAGGGAACCACATCACCTTTCTCTGTCACGTCTCCTTAGCCTTTCCTGATCTCTGACAGTTTCTCAGACTTTCCTTGTTTTTGATGACCTGAACAGTTTTGAGGCATGTTGGCCAAGTATTTTATAGCATATCCGTCAGTTGAGGTTTGTTTTGTTTTTCTCCTGGTTAGACCAGCTTAATGGATTTTGGGGGAGGACAGTCACCAAGGTGAAGTGCCATTCTCATTGCTTCACATGGAAGATGCATGCAATCACTGTGATGGATGAGGTTAACCTTAACCATCCGGCTGAGGAAGGGTTTGCCTGGGGTCGCCACTGTCAGGCTACCTCCTCTGTACTTTACCCTTTGAAAGCAAATCTTCAGCACAGCTCACACGTATAGGGCTGGGAGTCAAGTTCCACCACTATGAGAAGGAAGTATCTATGTAAATTATTGGTGATTCTTCTGCATTATTTTTTATTTTTGCCATTCTGAAAAGGATTCTATGATACCTCATTTTTAAATAATAAATACTAGAGTCTTTAATAAATGATACCAAGGCAACTATATGGAAAAAACTATACAAAATTAGTGAATACAAACTATAGGCTTTTGGGAGATAAGATAGAAGAAGATCTTTATTAATTTGCAGATGCAGAAAGATATCTTAGACAAGACAAAAATGTCTACATGTTAAAGAAAATGATAAATCCAAAGACAGTAAAATTCAGTGTTTCTGAATGTCTCGTGATTTCAATTTGCATTACCCTAATGGCTAATGCTATTGAACATCTTTTCATATATTTAGTTACCATCCATAATCCTCCTTGATAAAATGTCTCTTGCCCATTTTTCTAATTGGTTGTTTTCGTTTTGGCTTTTTTTGTTTTGTTTTGTTTTGTTTTACTGTTGAGTCCAGGGAGGTTGTTTTTATACATTCTAGATACGAGACTATTTTCAGATATGAAGTTTGCAAGTATGTTTGCCCAGTCTGCAGCTTGTCTTTTCATTCTCTGAACAGGATTTTTCACAGAGCAAAAAAAAATTTTGTTTTAATTTTGATTCAGTCTAATTTATCAGTTTTTTCTTTGGTGCATCGTACTTTTTCAATGCCAAGTCTAAGAACTCTCAGCCTAGCCCTGGGTTGTAAAGATTTTCTCCTATTTTTTCCTACAAGTTTTGTAAAAGACTTACGTTTAAGTCTGTGATCCATTTTGAGTTAATTTTTTGTAGAGCATGTAAGACTTACTTTGAGGTTCATTTTTATGTCTGTGGATAACCAATAGTTTCAGTACCTTTTCTTGAGAAGACTATCTTTCCACCAATTGAATTTCTTCTTCATCTTAATTAAAGAAGTTGGACCAACTTTTGTGGGTTTACTTCTTGATTTTCCATTCTGTTTCATTTATCTCTGTGTCTATCTTTCTGCCAGTAACACGTAGTTTTGATTACTCTAGCTGTATAATGTCTTAAAATTGAAAAGATTGATCCTCCCACTTATTCTTCTTTTTCAGAATGATTTCAGCTTTTCTAGCTTCTTTGCTTTTCTGTAAGTTTTAGCATAATACTGTGAATATACAACAAACGCCTTGCTGGGGATTTTATATATCTGTATACTGATCTGGGAAGAACTGACATCTTTACTGTGTACAATCTTCTAACCCATAAATATAGTGCATTTCTCCATTGATTTAGATCTTCTTTGATTTCTTCCATCAGCGTTTTGTAGTTTTCAGCATAGAACCCTATATATGTCTTGCTAGACTTACACCTAAGTATTTAATTTTTTTAGTAATTGTGAATAGCATTGTGTTTTTAATTTGGTGTCTACATCTTCATTGCTATTACATAGAAATGCAATTGATTTTCATGTGCTTCTCTTATGTCCTGTACTTTGGTTAAACTCATTTGTTAGCGTAGAATTTTTTTGTAGATTGCTTTGGATTTTCTTTATAAGCAGAATTATGTCATCTGCAAATGTGGGCAGTTTTCCTTCTTTCTTTGTAATCACGTCCCCTTTACTTCCTTTTCCCGTCTCATTGCACTAGTTGCAACATCAGGACCACGTCGTGTGAACATCTTTGTCTTGTTCCTGCTCTCAGGGAAAAGGCATTCCCATCTCTCATTATTAATAATAACATTAGCTGTCAGTTTTTCATAGATGTTTTTTATGAAGATGAGAAGTTTCATTCTCTTTTACCGCCCCCATGGGAATTTTTTTTTAAAACATGAATGGGTATTCAATTTTGTATTATACTTTTCTACATTGTTTGATAGGGTTGTGTCATTTTTTTTCTTTTGCATGTTAATATGGTGAGTTGACTAGTTTTCAAATATTAAATTAGCTTTGCATCCCTAGAATAAACCCCATTTGGCTATGGAGCATATTTCCTTTTATGTATTGTTGAACCTTTTTGGCTAATATTTTTTAAGGATTATATGTTGGAATATTGGTCTGTAGTTCTTTTTTATTTTGTAATGTTTTGCCTGGTTTTCTGATCAGTAATACCAGGTTCATAACATGGATTGGGAAGTTTCTTCCTCTTTTATTTTCTGGAAAAGATTGTGTAGAATGCATGTCAATTTTTCTGTAAATGTTTGGTAGAATGCTCCAGTGAAACCATCTGGCTCGGGAGATTTTTTTGGGGGGAGTTAAAAAATAATTATGAATCAATTATCTTAATAGTCGCAAGCCAGTTCAGAATTTGAATTTCATATTGGGTGAGTTGTGGTTTGTATTTTTTTTTCTGTTTTTTGGCCGCATACCATGGCATGTGAGATCTTACTTCCCCAGCCAGCGATGGAGCCCAAGCCCCATCCTCTGGAAGCACAGAGTCTTAACCACTGGACCTTCAGGGAAGTCCTGTATTATCCTCTTGAAGTGTGTTGCTGCTGCTGCTAAGTCGCTTCAGTCGTGTCTGACTCTGCATTGGGCCTGTTTCATTCTTGGTGCCCTGTTACAGCTCTGAGAGAATAGGAGCCTCTCCAAGGCTCCCCACTAGGTTCTCTACTCAGCCTTTGCTAGCCTGGGTGGAGATGGGGCCAGTGTCTTTCTGTGGCTTTCGCTAGAATAGAGCAGTTATTGTCTGAAAGTTTTCTGTCCTGTTACATGGCCCCTTTCCTGGTCCCTTGGGTAGAGAGAAGAAGTTTTATAGGGGCTCTGCCTGTGTCCATTGATGTTTCCAGGTTGCCAGCTTCTTCAGTTCCAGGTCTATGATATTGAAGCAAATAATAATAATAACACCACCAATAAGAGCCAGCACCCAGGAAGCTCACCACCGTGCCATTCCTTGGGTCCAAGGTCCCTAACAGACCTGCCTCCTCTGCACTTTTCAGAATCTTCTCACGCTTGTTTTACACGTGATGTCCAGGGGTTTCCATTGTACTTAGTGAGAGAAATAGAGAATACTATGTCTCTTCCATTTTTGTGAACACAGAAGTCAAGACTTTTCACTGTTAAGTAACCAGACTGGTGTCTCCTAGAATCTCTTACATTAAAAAAGTTTATAGTTAAGTCAAGGAAATGCGATTAACACCTAGGAACAAGGGATCCATATAAGACCAAGTTTAATTTAGGACTAACTTGGGCTTCCCGGGTGGCACTAGTGGTAAAGAACCTGTCTGCCAATGTAGGAGATGTAAGAGACACGAGTTTGATCCCTGAGTTGGGAAGATCCCCTGGAGGAGGAAATGGCAACCCACGCCAGTATTCTTGCCTGGGAAAACACACGGACAGAGGAGCCTGATGGGCTAGAGTCCAAGGGGTTGCAAAGAGTTGGATACGGCTGAGCAACTGAGCACAAAGCATGCATGATAAATCATATTTTAAGGAGGAAAGTGGGAGGGAGGCTCAAGAAGGAGGGGACATATGTGTGTGTGTGTGTGTGTGTGTGTGTGTATATATAGCTGGTTCATGTCGTTGTACAGCAGAAACTAACACAACATTGTAAAGTGATTATACTCCAATAAAACGATTTTTAATAAAAATAAAAAAGAATGTTTATATACGTATAACTGATTCACTTCACTGTACAGAAGAAATTAACAGAACACTGTAAATCAATTATACTTCAATTTTTAAAAAATGAATTCACTCCAAGCAAAAATATTCTCAAGCGGCCAGGCTACGGGGAAAGTCCAGGGATCCAAGTGGCTGAAATCAAGGGCAGAAAATATTGGCTGTTATTTCTCTTGTTGCTTCTCTACAAGCTCCCATTGGTCATCTGAGCTGGTTCAGCCCTAGATATGTTCTCTAACACTGTGAAGCCAGGACCCTAGCGCAGTTCAATTCACAAAGCTGTTTCCTAGTCGTGACCCCACTGTGGGCCCCAGAGAGGTCGGGGTAAAAGGCTTTCCCACCACTTTTCAGGTGAAGTGGAGCAGACACGGCTGGAACACGCCTGCCTGTGGCCACACCGTTGGGGGGCCAGGACCCCCGACCTTCTGACCCCAACCTCATACTCCTTCCCCAACACCAGCTACCTAGACAAGTGACGTCCTTGTAAGTTTCGTAATGTAACGCGCACGCGTCTGCCTCTGTTGTCTCGTGTGGTCCTGTCACAGACACTATTAGCTGTGAACTCTGCGATGGGATGCGGCGCAGAGCTGGAGGCCAGCGGGCAGACCATGATGAGACCTTTATATTGGGCTGTATTGAGGCCCATCACACATTCACACCGCGATCCAGCTGCAGGGTGCTCTGTGGAGATGAAACCCAGGCCGCCTCGGGCTGCTGGGCTGGGAGAACCAGTGGGTATTCCCTGTTGCTCTACTTCCCTCCACCCACCCACAGGGCCTGGAGGCCCCTCCCGCCCACCGTGGGACCACAGGCACCCCCAGCAGCCCCGACGTAAATCACAAGGAGGAACAGAAAGTTTCCCGTGGGATTGCCCCAAGAAGTGTTGTCTTTTCCCAGGAAATATATTTGACAGCAGATAAAGGGCTGTACTGAAAACAAACTTCCCGATGCCGCGTTTGCTGTCACTGCTTGCAAGGTCCCTCTCTGCTCCCCCGACTCCCTCCCCACCCCCCACACTCGTGCATCTGAAGACACCACACTGGAAAACTCCCTTTGGGGGAGACTGGCTTTATGGAAAGCCTCCCTCTCTGGAACTACCTTCCCCCCTCTGATTACCTTCTGGGCTCAGCATCCCCAGACCCCACTACCCCTCCCAATGGACCAAAGCCCTAGCCTTGCTCACAAGTGTCCCAGGGAGGGACATCTCTTGAGACAAGCCGCCTTTGGAGACTTCCTGCGAATAGTGACCCGATGCCTAAGAATGTGGGGCCAATCCTTAACTCCTGGCCCAGATGCAGCCAGTGTCAAGGGCAACAGAAGTAGCAGCCAGCCTCCTCCTGGCCCTCGTGGAAGGAGCTCGCCAAGCAGGCCGCCCAGGCCCCCAGCATCCCAGCAGGGTTGGGGCAGAGACTCCATCTCGCCTGCCCTTTCCCATCCCAAGATGTGGACGAGTGTCAGAATATAAACACCCAGCTTCTAGAAGAGTTCCACTGGGACCTCAGAATAACCAGTTGGAGCATTCTGTGGCAAGTGGGACAAGAGAGTCCATCTCTGCTTTTTTCCAAGAAGCCCTCCTTGGTCTGCCCACTTCACAGTGAACATCTCTCTTTACGTTTGGGATGTTTGTCTCCTGCGTCACTCATACATGACGCCTGGGGACATTCGCTTGTTGATGACATACTTGCATTTGCCTGGCAATGTGCTGGGTATTTTGTACATATGCTTTTATTTTAATGTTCCCTACATCCCATTACGGGCTTCCCTAATAGCTCAGTGGTAAAGAATCTGCCTGCCAACGTGGGAGACTCAGGTTCGATCCTTGGGTAAGGAAGATCCCCTGGAGGAAGAAATGGCAACCCGCTCCAGTATACCTGCCTGGGAAATCTCTTGGACACAGGAGCCTGGTGGGCCGTAGTCCATAGGGCCACAGAAGAGTCAGACACAACTTAGCATCTAAACAACAACAACATCCCAAGAAGGAGGTTTTATCCTCCATCCCCATCCCCACTTCAAAGATGAGCAAAGCTAAGGTTCATGATCATTTGGTTTCCCAGTGACACACACACTAAGATTTGAGCCCAAGTCAGTGATGCAAGGTTTGGGGCCAGCAGTGTGGGTTCTTCGGCTCTGCCAAGGGAGTGGGGTCCTCACTCCTGCAGTGACTCCCTTCTGCTTCCCAGATCTGGGCTGTTCTTCCTGCTGAAGAGGGGTACAAGGACCAGAGTGACTCCTTTGGTCTATAAACCTTGCCGTGAGCAAACTGCGCAGCCAGCAGGTGACTGGTGAAGACCCTAGTCCTCGCTCTGCACCAGGGCCCCACCTCTTCCTCCTCCAGGCAGCCCTCCCATGTCTGAGCTGGGACAGCTAGTAAAATGCAGTTCCCCTCCATTCATGAAAAGGGCCCCAGCTGAGTCCTAACAGAGACCCAGGATGGCTGTCCAAGAGGGCTTACAACACTCTCTGGATCCCTTCCGTGCTGAGAAACCCAGCTGGCTGACATTCTTCTCCCAGTGCTCATAAAGTACAACAATCAAGAGGAAAGGGCCTGGCACCCACTGCGGGCTTGGGGTGGAGCACAGCCCAGCTCTGCAGACACTGCCCAAGGCCCGTGGCGACCTCCCCACTCTGCCCCCCTGCACCCCTTTGCCCCAGATGACAGGGCTCCTCCCCCTACTTCCCAGTTCAGTGCCAAAATGCTGTGGGGCAGTGGTTGGGACCTTGGCTGGTTTTGGTTTCATTTTTGCAATCTTACAAAAGAAGTAGTAGAATTTTAAAAAAAAAAAAATAGAAAAACTGGGTTTGGGAGGTGCAGATTTAACCCCGGGTGAATGAATGGTTTTGCTGGTTTCAAATCCCACCTCGATTTCCGAATCTGTCAAAGAGAGGGAAAGCCCAGCTCTGAACCTCACAGCATGTTACAAGGCAAAGTGAACAGTAGGGTGATGGCCATCTGTGAGCCCCAAGTTTCTGGTTTCCTGTGAGCCCCGAGAGTCAGCGTGTGAATCAGAGCCCTGGCCTGCTTCCCCACCCACAAGCGGGAGGGCACTTAGGAATCGGAGGTTATAAAATTACCCTGAGGAAACCATAATTAGGAAGACAGATCTGCTCTGAAGATACACATCGTCAATGTTCAGGGCTCAGGGGAACCTGAACTTCATTTAATAAAATGATATCAAAAGTAAACAGAAATTGTGTTCAGGGGTTTTCCATTCCTTTAGCACCTAGAGTAGGGCTTCCCTCATAGCTCAATTGGTAAAGAATCTGCCTGTAATGCCAGGAGACCTAGGTTTGATTCCTGGGTTGGGAAGATCCCCTGGAGAGGGAAAGGCTACCCAGTCCAGTATTCTGGCCTGAAGAATTCCATAGACTGCATAGCCCATGGGGTGGCAAAGAGTCAGACACAACTGAGTGACTTTCATTTCATTTTTAGCACCCGGAGTGAGGATCTGACCAGGGCACAGCATCACAGCAACCTCCTCTCCCTGAGGACCACCCTTCATAAGGATCAAAATATTGTCCCATAAGACCTCTGTGGAGGAGAAGGGAGGCAGGATCCTTATCCTAATTTTTGCAGACTTGGAAACTGGGGACAGAAAGACAGTAAACGGCTTTGCCAAAGTCACACAGGAAAAGGAACGTGGAACCGAAATCCCGTTCAGGTTCTCTTGACCCCTGATAGGGAGTCATGTGCCTCAATTACAGTGAGCTCAGAACTGTAACAGTCCCCATGTCTAAATAGGATACAGGATCTGCTTGTCACAAAGCATAATTAGAACAGGAAAAGGGCCCCTAAAAATAGCTCCTGGGATTTTGCAGTAAATAGTAAAAAAAAAAAAAAAAAGATGAAAAATTATGCTACAGATTATGAAAGTATGCACTGAAGAAAATGAAATGGGTGTTGTGGTTGTCACTACATGTAAAATCACAGAATAAGTAGTGAGTAAAAAATTGATTTGCTTGGACATCATTTTTCTTGCATGATTTTATAATGGCACCATGAAAAATTCATTTCAGTTAACTTTTGCCTTTCAAAATGAAGCTGTACGGAGAGCCCCTTCATTGCTTATCTCAAGGGCTCTTCCTTCATTCTTTGATATGCAAAGCTTTCTCTTTGGAAGCTCAGCCCTCTCTTTGTGGGTGGCCCCTTGGTACCGGCTCACTGGCTAACTCAGTCATGTCCTCTCCCCATGGTGTCTCTACCTGGGATCTGAGTGGTTCTCCAACATCCCTGTAGTTAACCTGATTGAATTCATCATCTTTTGTGAGATTTGTTGTTTTATTTTGTGAAAATATATTTGTATTAAATAGGGGTGTTGGTATACCTGAGACTAACACAGTATTGAAACTCAACTATACTTTAATTTTAAAAATAAAGTAAGATAGAATAAAATAAAATTTAAAACAGAAGGGATGCTTGGAGATGGATTAACGTGAAAAGAGATCATTTGTGTTTTTGTGCTAGGGTGATTCTCCTCGTTTGTCTAACTCAAGGCTGGTGGAGTAGGCAGGACAGTCTTTTCAGATGACAAGGGCTGTTCCTCGATGTGCCTTCTCATTCCTGGCCAACCCCAGGGAGGTCTGGTTGGTTGGCTTATTTTTGACATGGGCCGTATGAGCTTGTCCATGAAGCCACGTGAGCCACGTGGGCTTCCACATCCACAGTGGCTCTGCTTTGGAGACCAAACAATTGGGCTAGATTCTCTGCAGGAGCAAAGTCCTTGGAACACCTGCTTTCTTTGCCCTGGACATCACTTCCAGGCTGAAAGTCTATGTTCCCTTGGTACCACTGATGTTTTCAACGGTCATCCCCTTTCGGCCGTTAGGCCAGGTGAGGACTAGGGCCACACAGGTAGAGAGAGGGAAGATGGAGTCTTGAAATTGCAGGCCAGTGGGTAATGCCCCCTCTCCACCACTTCATCCATTCATCCACTCATTCATTCACATGTTCCCTCATTCATTCAATGAATATTGCTTGAGTGACCTGGAAGGAAGCAAATGGTTCCCCTAAGTCAGGTAGCACTTCATCCTTCATCCATTCATGTATTCAAGTCAATACCCATTCGAGAAACATGTATTGAACAGCTAGGAAGCAGTAAGCATCATTCTCAGTGATGCAAGGATAGAGATGAGTGTGGCATAGTCCTTATGGCCATTGAATTTAAATTTGGGAGGCGGATGATGGTAAGAGCTGCACAACAGTGTGAATGTACCTAGTACCTCTGAACCGTGCAGTGAAATAGGTTAAAACAGTATGTTTGTATGTTATGTGACTTTTACCACAATTAAAAAAAATTCAGAAGGAGACAAGATATATACACAAGACGCTAATTGTTACTATTAGTAGTTGCAAGTCGTTGCATAATGTATTATTATGTATAAGTATTTCCTTTTGTCTCCCAGTCATTCTGCAAGGTGAGTTTGGTTCGAATGAAAATCACTTGATTTATAGACAAGAAAACCGAGGTTCAGAGTAACTCCCTTGCATTTGGCAGAGGCAGGTGCCTCCTCCTTGACTCCAGCGATCTTTATAGAACAAGTGTTAACCTTTATAAAAATACCAGAGTCGTTAGTCAGCCATAAAAAGAACGAAGGATCGATACCTGCTAGAACACGCATGGACCTTAACACGATGCTGAGTGAAGGAAGCCAATCACCAAAGGTCACGTGTTGGGTGACGCTGAGTGTGTGGAATACCTGAAAAAGCAATTCCATAGAAACAGAGAGCAGATTGACCGTTGCCAGGGGCTGGGGCCGGGGAGGAGTGGGCAAGGACTGCTTAATGATACCTGGATTTACTTGGGGTGATGAAACCGTTCTGGAACTAGAGCGAGCTGTGTGGCAACATGAGGCGGATGAACTAAATGGTCACTGCATTGTTCACTTCTCCGGTGGCTCAGACGTTAAAGAATCTGCCTGCAATTCAGGAGACTCGGGTTCCATTCCTGGGCGGGAAGATCCCCTGGAGAAAGGAATGGCAACCCACTCCAGTATTCTTGCCTGAAGAATTCTATGGAGAGAGAAGCCTGGCGGGCTACAGTCCATGGGATCACAAAGAACTGGACACAACTGAGTGACTAACACACACATCATTCACTTAAAAATGGTTACGTGTATCTTCTGTGACGTTCACTTCAATTTAAAAAAGATGTCAAGGATGCTGTGGAAGAGATGATAGGAGCCAGGTCTCAGCAGGGCCAATAGCCAGGGGCAAAGCCCCAACTGTGCATGTCACGGTGACTTTCCTATGATGACCAACTTCCCCTGTGATGGAGGACCTAGGTTGGGTGTTCCAAGTTGCTTCTTCCCAGATTCTCACGACCTCCGGGTTTCCTCCTTTGTGACACCGACTATGTTGGACTGCGTAATTTTTTTTTAATCCCTTGGTCTTAATTGAAGGAATTAAGCTATAAATGCTGGTGGATAAGATAGTTTTGCTAACCTTGGTACCCTGGCTACCTGAGGATGGCTCTGCTTTTGAGAAGCTGAACCTGTGCCAATGGATAGCTTCTTTTGCCTTTTAAATAATGTTCTTTTAAAAATGAACTTGCTCTCCTATGCATGTTTATGGTCTCTTTGGGTGGGGAAAAAGGAACTCCCCAGACTTTAAACTTTGTCATGGAGGCAATTTTTTAAAATCAAGTTTTACATATCTGGAAAAAAAAAAAAAAGTAGTTAGATGTCTGTCTTCCCTCTTCACTGCTAAGCTTCATGAAGGCGGGACTATCTTTCTCAGCACCCATCACCACAGTACCTGGTACAGAGCAATGACTAAGCAGCTCTGGTTCCAGCATCTTCCATCCCTTATTGGTTGTGTTTCTTCATCTCTCTGGACCTCAACTCCAGCTTCAGCCCTTCGGTCAGTGGTATTCCTCAACCCTGCAGACACAATGTGGACCGTACCCCTGTTGGCGTTGCCCTGATGTCCATGCTGCTGGGTATTTCATCATTGCCAAAGATTCCGTTTGTTCTGGGCAACCAATACCAATACATTATTTTTGTGGCATCAGCAGGAATATTCTTCTAGTAGGAAGTATTGCCACCTCCCACTGTCTTCACTGGAGGAGGAAATGGCAACCCATTCCAGTATGCTTGCCTGGAGAACCCCATGGACAGAGGAGCCTGGTGGGCTGCAGTCCATGGGATCGCAAGAGTATTGGACACGACTTAGCGACTAAACCACCACCGCTGTCTTCATAAGGACAGAAGGAGCAGGGAAGACAAGGTGTTATTTCCATAAGCTCTAAAAGAGTTTTTAAACCTCTTCAAAGAGCTGACAGTGAAAAGTTCCCAGGCCTTGGGCACCCTGGCCTCTGCCTGGGCACAGAGCTCTTTCCTGTTTTGTGTTAGGACTTAGTCTCACAGCAGCAAGGCAGGGCTAACCTCCCTCACTTTACAGATGGGAAAACCGGGACCCAAGACAACAGACTCTGATTCGTCGTGAGTTAGTGACCTGAGGCCGTGAGCTGGGCCCACCCCTGGAATGAGCTGCTGAGTCAGGCTCCGGGGGTCTCTCCCGGCAGTCCTCAGCAGCAGGGGACAGTCACCATCTGGAACGGGTTATCTTCCCTCCTGCCTGGAGGCCGGAGGATGGACTCCATGACCCCTGCAGGTCCCTTTCTTCCCTGGGCCTCTCCAATTACCTTCTCTGGTTTCCAGCAAACATGCTTTCTCTGGGGAAAAATGAATCCGGGGATCCGGCTTCCCTGGGGAGTCTGTAAATGATTTCACTTTCCAGTTTGGGGAATCTGAGCTCCATGAGAGAAAATGCCCAGCAGACTGTCAGAAGGAAGCGTTTCAACAACAACACGCTATATATTTAGATTCTTCCTAGCAGCCCCTGCTCCCGATGGGTGCGAAACTAGCTGGGAGGCAAACCCAAATCCTCTTCCTGGGCCCCCGGAACCCTCCCAGGCTGTAAATCAGTTCACTTCCCTGCTGGCCCCAGGGCCTCCACTCCCTCTGCAGACTCTGGGCCAACATCCCTGCCCCTCCCACCTGGCCTGGGCGCTGGGGGCTGGTGCCGTCCACAGTCCTTGTTCACTGGGGGCTTCAGCCTCACATCCTATGAGGGGGCTGGCCATATTTTCTGTGTATCTACCCCCCTCACCCTGCCCCATTCTCACTTCTCTGAATTCCTATTTCCTGAACCCAGTCTAGGACACATGGCCTGGCAGAGGCTTTTCCCAGAAGCTTTGGGGTTCATGATGATCACGGCTTCAATTTCAGCTATTTCCCAAATATCTGTTTTGCTGAGACCTTTATGTGCATTGGGCTTCCCTGGTGGCTCAACAGTAAAGACTCCACCTGCAATGCAAGAAGCGCAGGAGACATGGGTTCGATCCCTGGGTCGGGAAGATCCCCTGGAAAAGTAAATGGCAACCTACTCCAGTGTTTTTGCCTGAAGAATCCCATGGACCGAGGAGCCTGGTGGGTTACAGTCCGTGGGGTCGTGGAGTTGGACACGACTGAGCACGCATGCATTACATATGTTATTTAATTTAATCTCACAGAAACCACATGAGCTTCAGAGACCTCTGGAGTGAGTTGTCCAAGGTCACCCAGTTGGGGCTCCCCTGGTGGCTCAGTGGTTAAGAACCTGCCTGCCAATGCAGAAGACATGGGTTCGATTCCTGATCTGGGAAGATCCCTCAGACCAACTAAGTCCGAGAGTCATAGCTACGGAAGCCTGTGCACCTAGAGTCTGTGGTCCACAGCAAAAGAAACCACAGCAATGGGAAGCCTGCACACCCCAACTAGAGTAACCTCCGGTTGCCATGACTAGAGGAAAGCTGGAGCGGCAATGAAGACCCAGTACAGCCAAAAATAAATAAATAGAATTTTTTTTTTTTTTTTAAAGATCACCCAGTTAGCAAGCAGCTGAGTGAGGGTTACCATCTGGTCTTGCCCGACTCCACACTCACTGTCTTTAACACTGAACTCGGAGGTGTAATTATGGGCTTCGCAGAGAGTCACATATCATTTTGACACCAAAACACTGGCATTTCCCAGACCTTTTCTGGTTTGCTTTTTTAATATATATACTAAAAGTCTTTAGTTGTACAGTAAACTCCCATCCCCTGGGTTCAACAACGATCAACATTTCCCCACACTTACATCTCCCCATTCCTTCCTCTTCTCTCTTTTTTTCCTACAGTACATTAAAGAAAATTCCTGACATTTCATCATTTTGCCCCTAAATACTTCCATATGTAGCTCTAAACAGGGGGGAAGGCGAGGGAAGGAGGGATTTCTGACAGAATCACGAAACCAAACACCTAACACAGGTCACAGTTTCTGAATATCGCCAAACACCCAGTTGAACTCTAATGTCTCCTCGTGTCTCAGAAAACACTGTTTCACATTTGATTTGTCTCAAGAAGGATCCAAACAAGATTCATCTACTGTGTTTGGTTTGATGTCCCCTTTGTCTCTCCATTCTGACTTGAATCCTCTTTTTTTTTCCGGCATCATCGGTTATGAAAGAAATGGTGCCCACTGCCACGGATGTTTCACTCCCTGGGTATGTGGGGGTTACTTCCTTGTGGTGCATTTGACTTCTTCTTTTATCCCCTGTACTTCCTGTGGAGTCTAAATGCAAAGACTTGGGGAGGTGCATGTTTCAGCAGGAACACCACACGGATGGTGCCGTTATGAAATCACTTCAGGACAGAGGGTACACGGTGCTCCCAGTTTTAGTGCTGAGAACTATTTACATGTTTAGATGGGTCCCAGATATCTCAATGGCTTATAGAGACAAGAGATAGGCTATTTAAAAAAATTCGTCGAAGCGTAGTTGATGTAGAATGCTGTATTAATTTCCGCTGTGCAGCAAAGTGACTCAGTTATATACACATGTATTCTTTTGCACATTCTTTTCTATTATGATTTATTAACATCATAGGATATTGAATATATTTCCCTGTGCTATACAACTGTGTTGCTCAGCCCTAGGTTGTGTCCCACTCTTTCCCACCCCACAGACTGCAGCACGCCAGGCTTCCCTGTCCTTCACTATCTCCCGGAGTTGGCTCAAACACATGTCCATTGAGTCGGTGATGCCATCCAACCATCTCATCCTTGGACACCCTCTTCTCCTGTCCTCAATCTTTCCCAGCATCAGGGTCTTTTCCAATGAGTTGACTCTTTGCATCAGGTGACCAAAGTGTTGGAGCTTCAACTTCAGCATCAGTCCTTCCAATAAATATTCAGGGTTGATTTCCTTTAGGATTGACTAGTTTGATCTCCTCCTTGTCCAAGGGACTCTCAAGAATCTTCTCCAACATCACAGTTCTAAAGCATCAATTCAGAGACAGAATATTTATTTATTAAAATGTTTCAGCCATGCCACGTGGTGTGTGGGGTCTTAGTTCTCTGACCAGGGATCAAAACCATGCCCCCTGCATTGGAAGTGCAGTCTTAACCACTGGACTGCCAGGGAAGTCCTGAGGTAGAGTATTTAAATCTTTCATTGTCGTAGACTATCTGGACTACCTGCTGGCTTCTCTTGTGTGCCAAGTTTGAAGATAAAGCCTGGTAACACGGGAAAGCTAAACTTTTCTGGCTTCAAGAGGGCTGTACCTTTGGGGATCTGAAAGCCTGTTCTATAGAGGAGAGAGGAGTCACTCCTAGGTGTGGAGTATTTGCCTTTTAATAGATGTAAGCATCTTCTCCCTGGAGTGTTATCCTGTGGGTGTGGTTCACAGTCATGAGCTAAACAATCCAGGAATTAGAAGGTGGCTGGCTGATGCTGGCAGGGGAGACAGGAAGGATGAGCCAAGTCAAGAGAGACAGGTGTGGACCCCATGTGCTGAGGGAGATGCTGGAGGAGAGAGCTTGAGGGGAATATTGATGCTCTTGGGGAGAGTGAGCAGGATACAAAAGACAACAGAACCTGGACCAAGGAGTTGAAAAGACTCCAAGCAAGGAACTTCATGCAGAGTGAGGAATACCAGCAAATCATGAGGAGAGGGAAGTTATTTGTGAAATCCAGCTCAAAGAGTCTTAGAGTCAGGGAGTCCTCAGACTGAAGGGACTGTGGGATAGCCCACTGTATCAGGAAACAAAGGATGTCGGGGCCATGAAACCAGCAGCCACTGCAGCTGCCTGACCGTGCACCCTGAGGGGATTCTGGATGGAGAAAAGCAGGATCCTGGTAACAGGTAGCCAAGATGCACATCAAAGCCATGATTTCAGTGAGCCCAGACTCTCGCGTCTTTCCAGACATAGAAAAGCACTAGACTCTAACTCGAGGTGTCTGGTTTTTCTTTAACAGTGATCTTTTAATGTGGGTGCTTATACCTGGGACATACTTTCCTTAACCCATCCAGACTACTGGTCTTCAGTCCTTGCTAGCTTACTCACCACCACTTCAGTTCAGTTCAGTTCAGTCGCTCAGTCGTGTCTGACTCTTTGCAACCCCATGGACTGCAGCACGCCAGGCTTCCCTGTCCATCACCAACTCCCAGAGCTTGCTCAGACTCATGTCCATTGAGGCGGTGATGCCATCCAACCATCTCACCACCCTTCTCCTCCTGCCTTCAGTCTTGCCAGCATCAGGTTCTTTCCCAGTGAGTAATTTCTTCGCATCAGGTGGCTGAAGTACTGGAGCTTCAGTTTCAGCATCAGTCATTCCAGTGAATATTCAGGACTGATTTTCTTTAGGATTGACGAGTTTGATTCTCCTTGCAGTTCAAGGGACTCTCAAGAGTTTTTTCCAACACCACAGTTCAAAAGCATCCATTTTTTGGCACTCAGCTTCCTTTTATTTTCACCACCAACTACACACACACAATTTTTTTTTAACTGCATATTCTCTTTCATTTGTAAGTTAACATCCAAAAGTTTACATCAAAATTTAATATGTAGGTTAAACCCTGGTGGTTCAGTGGTTAAGACTCTGCAGTTCCAAGGCAAGGGGCATGTGTTCGATCCTTAGGCAGGGAACTAAGATCTCACATGTCACGCAGAGTAGCCAAAACATAAAACAAATTAATATGTAGTTAAAATGGATGTAATTTCCAGAGTACTATAAGCATTTGCAGTTTAAAATAAAATTCTTTGATCAGACTTTTGCATGCTTGCCATGGAAAAGAATTGTCACAATTATTTGCTATACATTATATATTTGAAATGTATAAGCAAATTCTTTAAGTTTGTGAATCTTATATTGTATCCTTTTCCTTTTGAAATTGTATTTCTACTTTGCCTTGCTCGCTGTAATTCAACAAAAATATGTCTAGAATTCCAAAGCTCCTATAACCGTTATGTCCTACAATTGTCCAAATTTTGTTCTGTATTAATAATAGGTTTGAATAAGAATTATTAGTAGTACACAATTAATAAAACAGTATAAAATATTACATATTTTGATAAGAAATTTTAAAATGTAGAATAGAGAATACTCTGGGTCATAAAATAAACCTCAGCACATTTAGAATAGTTGAAATAGTATAGAATGTGATTTCCATCTACTGTGGAATTAAACTAGAAATCAATAACAGAAAGATAACAAGAAAATACTAAAACACTTGTACATAGTCCATGGGAAGAGAGGAAGTCTCAAAGGAAGTCCAAAAATACATTGAACTCAAAGGAAATGAAAATACATCATAGCAAAAGTTACAGAACACAGCCAGGCAGAGAGGAAAGTATGTGTAATTAATGTTTATATTAGAAAAGAGGAAAATTCCCCTATCAATAACCAAATCTCCCATCTTAAAAGCCTAGAAAATGAAGAGCAAATAAATCCAAGGGTGAGCAGAAGGAAGGAAATCAATAAAGATAGTAGTAAAAATAAATGAAATTTCAAAACAGAAAAGAGAAATTTAAAAAGAGAAAATCTGTGAAATAAAGAGATCATTCTTTGGAAAGTCAACAAAATTGATAAGCCTTCAGCAAGACTGACCAAGAGAAAGAGAGAGAGAAACAGAAATGACCAATATCAGGAATGAAACTAAAGTTGTCACTACAGAGCCTAAGACATCAATGTGCTACTAAAGGAATTCTACAATCAGCTCTACTCTTGGTACACTTGAAAACTTGTATGAAATGGACCAATTCCTCAAAAAACACAAGCTTATAAGTAATTATAAAAAATAATTAGAACTCACCTAATAGGAAAGGGATAATCTAAAAGAACTCTATAACCATTAAGAAAATTGCATTTGAAAATTTAAAAATAAAAAATAAAAAAATCTTGAGGCCCAGATGGATCCACTGAAGAATTTTCAAAATGTTTAAAGAAGAATGAACACCAGTTCTATACAATCTCTTCCAGAAAATACATTTCCATTCATTTTATGAAGCTAGCACTATCATGATACCAGAACCAGTACAAAAAACACACACACAAATGGAAAAGTATTACAGATCAATAAATCTCTTAAATATAGATAATATTTCTTAATAAAATATTGGCAAACAGAATTCAACAATTAGAAAAAGAGTTTCACACTATAACCAATCTGGGTTTATTTCAGAATTGCAAGGGTAGTTCAATATTTTACAATTTATCAATCAAAGACAATAAAACATAGCCAAGATCTGAGGCTTGAAGGCTTGATCAGTGGCTATTTATTCTTTTAGAATGAAAATGGCTGTTTGCTATTTCCCTAGTATACTTCCTTATTCAGGAAAATTGAGAAGACTCACACTTGGAAAGCTTTGCTGCTATTTTTATAATAAACATATTAATAAATTCATTTTATTAAACTTTTAAAAAATTCATCATCAATGTAATCAACCATATTACCTAAAGAAGAAAAATTATATGATCATATTAACCAAAGCAGAAAACACATTTTATAAAATTCAGCATGAATTCATGATAAAATCTCCCAGGAAGAAAAATATAGGAACATTGTAGAGAAGAACTTCCTCAGCGTGGTGAAGAACAAGCTACAGCTAACCTTATCCTTAAAGTTTAAAAACTAAATGTTTTCTCCATAAAATTGGGAACAAGACAACAGCTTCTGCTTTCACCACTTTATTCAGTATAGTGCTGGAAGTTCTTGCCTGGGCAATAAAGCAAAAAAAGAAAAAGAGATAAAAGCATGCGGATCAGAAAAAAGAAATAAAACCATCCCAATTTGCAGATAATACTATTGTCCATGAAGAAAATCCCAAGGAATCTACATAAAATTCATAGGACTAATAAGGAAGTTTGGCAAGGTCACAGATTATTAGATAAACATTCAAAAATTAATGAGTTGTAGTCCCATATACTGGCAACAGACAAATGGACACATCTACAAACTGGAAAACCACGTTACAGTTGCTGGGAAAGCTGAACTGTTTATGTATAAATCTAATGAAACATGTATAGGACTTATACATCTAAAATTATACAATGCTGACGAAAGAAATCAGTAAGATTTAAATGGAGAGACAGGTTGTGTTGATGTATTGGAAGACTCCACATAGGAAATAGGTCAGTAGTTCCCAGACTGGTATACATGTTCAACACACTTCTCAAAACCCAGCAAGATGTTGGTAAATATTCACAAGATGATTCTAAAACTTAAATGGAAAGGCAAAGGAACTAGGAATGCCTGAATAATTTTGAAAAAGAAGAATAAATTGAGAGAAGTCAGTCTAGCTGATTTTAAGACTTATTTATAGCAACAATAAATCAATAATTAGGACTGTGCGCCATTAATGAAGGAACAGAGAGATGAATGGAACAGAACACAGAACACAGAAACGGACACACACATATGTATCCATCTTCCTTTTGACAAATGGGCAAAAGGAACACAATGGAAGAGAGATAGCTTTTTCAACAAATGATGCTGGAGCAGCTGGAGCCATGGACATGAAAATAAACAAGTGAAAATACAAACCCCTCAACATAAGTCTCACACTTTATACAAAAATTAACTCAGAATGGATCCCAGACTTAGATGTAAATTATGACTACAAATTTTTAAGAAAAAAAATAAGAGAAAATCACCAGAATCTAGGCTAAGCAAAAGAGTTCTCAGGCTTGACACAAAAAGTATACTTGGTACTAAAAAACCTAGTAAATTAGATTTTTTCAAAATCTTAAACTTTTGCTCTGCAAAAGATCCCATCAAAACCATAAAAGTCTTGCTGACAAATACTACTATCTAGAATATATTTTAAAAAAAAAACCTCTTTTAAAAAAATAAAACTTTTCTACTTAACAGTAAAAAAAAAAAAAAAATGGCAAATAATCCAATTAGGAAAAGGGCAAAAGACATGAAAAGGCATTTCACCAAAAAGACTATATCAATAGCAAATAAATACATGGAAAGAGATCCAATATCATTAGCCATCAGGGAAATGCAAATAAAATCACAAGTTATCATTATGCATCCATCAGGATGGTTAAAACAAAACATAAATGAATCAATAAGGCAAAAATATTCCTTCTCACCACTCTAATTCAACATTATAATGTAAGTCCTAGCTAAAGTAGAAAAGACAAGAAAGGAAGTAAAAGGTATACATATTGAGAAAGAAGAACTAAAACTTTCATTGCTAGTAGAGAGCACAACTGTATATGTAGAAAAATCCCAAAGAATTGACAGCAACAAAAACAAAAAACTTCAGTAACTAATAAACAATAATAGCGAGGTTGCAGAATCTAAGATTAATACACAAAAAGTTCATTACTTTCCTGTATACCAATACTGTTTGGAATTTAAAAACTAAAAACCTACCACCATTTACGTTAGCACCTCCCCTGCAAAATGAAGTATTTAAGTATAACTCTTATAAATGTATGAGACAGCTATATGAGGGAAAGTACAGAATTCTGATGGAAGAGATCAAGGAACAGTCAAATAAGTGGAGACATATGCCAAGTTAGATATGAACTTGATATTGTTCAGATGTCAAAGTAGACAAATGAGTTGTAGTTGCAACACAACTCCTATCAAAATCTCAGAAGTTATTTTGTGATTGTCAACAAACGAATTCCCAGGTTTATATGGGTCAAAAGACTCAGAATAGGCAACACAGTGTTAAAAAAGAACTAAATCAGAAGACAGATGCTATTTGACTTCAAGACTTACTGTAAAGCTACAGCAATCAAGACAGTGTGGTATTGGTGAAAGTATAGACAAATAGATCAGTGAAACAGAATAGAGAATTCGAAACTAGACCCATACTGACATAGTCAACTAACCTTTGACAAACGATTAATGGCAATTTAATAGAGAAAGGAGGGTATTTTCAACAAATAGTGCTAAGAATGATTGGACATGCAAAAAAATTAATCTAGACACAGTCTTTATGTGAAACTGTAAAATTTCTGAAAGATAACATGGAGAAGACCTTCATAACATCCAATTTGGCCTTGACTTTGAGATATAACACCAAAATCCAATTTGTGAAACAAATACTTAATAAGTTCTACTTCGTTAATATTAAAAACTTCTATTTAGTGAAAGACACTGTTAAGAGAATGGAAAAGACAAGTCAGAGGCTTGAAAAAAGTCTTTGCCAAACACACATCTGATTTTTTTTAAAAAATCTGTTACCTAAAACATATAAAGAATTCTTAAAACTCAACCATTAAAAAATGAGGGGAAAAAACAAACAATTAAAAAGTGGGCACAAGATGTGACCTCACCAAAAAAGATTTACAAATTACAAACAAGCATAAAAAGTTGTTCCACATCATAGATCCTCCATCCATGGGATTTTCCAGGCAAGAGTCCTGGAGTGGGGTGCCATTGCCTTCTCCCTCATAGATCATTAGGGAACTGTAAATTAATAAAAAAAACAGGTACTACATACCTATATGGTTAAAACCCCAAACGCTGACAACACCAAATGCTAGTAAGCAAAGAGCAACAGGAGCTCTCATTCATTGCAAATGAATGAAAAATGGTGCAACCACTTTGTAAGAGAGTCTGGCAGCTTCTTACAAAGCCAAATGTAATCTTATCATGCAATCCACAATTGCGCTCCTGGGTATTCACCCAAGTGAGTTGAAAATTCATGTCCACAAAAAACTCTATGCCCATCAACATTATTCACAATTGCCGAATGATGAATGTCCTTCAATAGGTAAATGGGTAAACAAGCAGCAGTACTTCTCTATACAATGAACTATTATTTAGCACGAGAAAGAAAAGAGTCATTAAGCCATGAAAAGAAGTGGAGGAACCTCAAAAACATGTTGATAATTTTAAGAAATCAATCTGAAGAGGCTACACACCGAATAATTCTAACTATATAATTTTCTGGGAAAGGATTGTGTGGATGATTAAATAACTATGATCCATTGATATCATGAACTATCACTCAGCAATAAAAATGAATGAACTATTGATACATTATAACATCTGAATGAATCTCGAGAGAATATTGCTCAGTGTAAAAGTCAATCCCAAAGGGTTACATAGTGCCCGATTCTGTTATATATGAATAATATTGTTGAAATGACAAAATCATAGAAATGGAGAACAGATTAGTGGTTAAGGAGGAGCAAAATGGAAGGGAAATAAGCGTGGTAATAAAAGGACACCAGGAAGAATCCTCGTTGTGATGGAAATATTCTATCTCCTGACTTCTAGTTATGACATGTTATGACACTGTACCACGGTGTCAAAAAATGTTACCATTGGGTAAAAGTACACAGGATATCTGTGTATCATTTCTTACAACTGCATGCCAATCTATTTTCTCAAATCGTGTGTGCTCAGTCACTCAGTCATGTCCGACTCTTTGAGACCCCATGAACTGCAGGCTGCCAGTCTCCTCTCTCTATGGGGATTCTCTAAGCAAGAATACAGGCGTGGGTTGCCATGCTCTCTTCCAAGGGATCTTCTCAATCCAGAGATTGAACCCAGATCTCCCACATTGCAGGCGGATTCTTTATCATCTGAGCTAACAGGGAAGCTCTTCTCAAATTAAAAAGTTCAATTAAGAACTTTTATTAGCAAATTATCTCAATAAAATGAATATGGCTTTTATTTTTAATGACCTTATATATCCATTTGTGATATTATCTGTTATTAGAACTAGGCAAGGAGCAGTATCCATTCCATTCCTACATCTCATTTTTACAGAAGAAATGCTGGGAAACTTTGTCCACATAAATCATTTGGAAGGAGTTTTATTATAGCAATATGATTTAACTATCTGAACTCTTTCCAAGTTCTATGCCAAAAATAGCATACTGCTCTATCATCAAGAATTATTTTTAATCATCTATCAGCTGACAACTCCATTAGGTCCTCTTCTGATATCACTGAAAGCAAAGAATCAGAAAACATCTGACTTAAAAGTACCTATTTTCCAGTCTATGCAGTCATTGTGCGTGTTAAGTTGCTTCTATTGTGTCTGACTCTTTGTGACCTGCATATTACAGCCCGCCAGTCTCCTCTGTCCATGGGATTCTCCAGGCAAGAATACTGGAGTGGATTGCCATTTCCTCCTCCAGGGGATCTTCCCGACCCAATGATCAAACCTGCGTTTCTTATGTCTCCTACATTGCAGGCGAGTTCTTCACCACTTGGGAAGACATTGACTTTCCCTAGTTCTGAACAGTCACTTAAAATGCTTTACTCATCAAATGATTATTAATTATCCATGTTATTCTTTTTCTTAAAGGTATCTTCTAATTTGATATGCCTAGAGTTAGAGAAATTCAGATATTGTCACTTTAATATATATTTGCCAAAACTTTTTTTTATAAAATTATTTTATATCATCATAGGCTTTATTTTTATTGTCAAGCTCTTAGAAGCTGCAGATTTAACATGTAAATTTACAAATAACATCCACAATTTAACCTAATAATTAAAGGCAGTCATCATCTTAAAATGAATCACCCAGAGTAGATTTACTCTCTATCCAAAAAACAAAAACAAAAACAAAAAAGATAGAAGCCAAATATCTTCAGAAGTAAAATAGCCCATGAGAAGATGACAGATGGAACTCACATAAAGCAAAAGTATCACACATGAATCGTGGTTAAGAAGATGGCAAATATATTTACACTTCTAATTGGAAGAGAGTTTGGAGACTATTAGTGGGGGTGAAGGAACTGGGAATATGGAGTCCCAAAGATACGAGAGATTTCAGGAGCAGTTGCATTTGTTTCAGAAGTTCAGAAATGGGCAGTCCAATGGGTTAATTTATACTAAAGTGTTAATGGCTTACAACGATTATGCACATCACAGATCCCTTTCAGCTCAAAGGCTCTGTGAAACACCATGTATATTATGGAATCAAAGTTTTTTAAAGGACTTTTTTAAAAAAGAGAGAAAAGGAAAATGAGAGAAAAGGAAAATGAGAGAAAAGGAATAAGGGAGATGACCGGTCGTCCTCACTCAAGCAATCCAATCAGAAAAGTCGGGGCAGTAGCAGTAACTTACCGAGCTCACCAATTGGGCCGATAGATACCATCTGCCAGTAGATGGCGGTCTTCATATTAACTGACTACTCACTGGGACAGCCCTCCTTTCCAGCGGATTGTATTCATAAGGTCGGGTGGCTTCAGGCACAGGTAGAAGGGGAGCCTACCTGCACAGGGTGAATGGGAGAGCCCTAGGTGAGATCTCCGCCCGCTCAAAATGAACTCCTTCACAGACCCTGCCATCCATGTCTAAAGTTCAAATTTATCCAGCCCTTTGGGGAGGGGGTGAAAGATGGCAGGCAGGAAGGGAGCCGAGGTTAGTCATTAACACTTTAGCAGGAACTAATCTGGTATATTAACTCAGGAGAGAAAGGACCTCGAAAAGGTATAACCAAAGAGTGGTAAGTTCTTAGAATCTGTGCAACTTTCGTGGTTTATTAGGTGGGAAACTCCATGCATAAGCTGGAGTGGTGTGTAGGTACTGGGTGCCTTTACAAGAAGAAGAGATAGGAAGAAAGTAAGTAGTGGATTGGAACAGGTCGAGTTTGCCTAAGGTCAGACCTGAACTCCTCATATTGTATCCTTCAGTTCCCATCTCAAGATGAGAACTGAAACCCCCAAGGTTTGCCGAAGAGCCCGTAAAGCTCCTTATACCTTAGCTGGATCCAAAGCCTAAACTGTCTCTGTTCCTCTCTGTCTGATGCCCATAGCCCTGGATCTGTTAGGACCAGCACTTCCTTCATTCCTAGGACAGCCCAAGATGTCAGGGGACACAGAGGACACAAAGAGGAGTTATTTGGAGAGGGACCAAGATGGTGAGAAGCTCAGAACTGGTTCAGTATCTATGTCAGGGTAAACTGGAGAAAACCCGCGGTCAACAAGACTCCACTGGCTGTTATGTGGAACATTCCAGAAACATTCTGTGCAAACCCAAGGGTAGAAACAGATTTATAGAGAAATCAGTCGTAATGAAATGTAAGAATAGTTTCACCTTCTGTGATGATGATTATGGGAATAATAATATGATTAACTCACACTTATTGAACCATCAGGTGGTGTCAGTCACCAGGTTTCATGTGCCTGATATCATTTAATAATGACAGCCTTCCTGTGAAGTGGGTATTATTCTTATCACATTTATAGGACAGGAACCAGAGGAGCTAAATAACATACTCAGGGACCTGAGAATTTGACCCCCGAGGAGGTTGTCACCTTAGTCTGACAGACAGCAAGTTCTCCATGGAGGCTCTGAAGCATAGGTAGGGGACATCTGGCAGGAATGCTGTAAAGGAGACTCATTGGATTGGATGACCCTAAATGTCCTCCCAACCCTTAGGGCATATGGGTTCCTTCAATCATTCAACAAATGTGCCTGGAGTGCGGGGCAATGTCCTAGGAACTAAGGAACTCCTTTACCAAAAGGAGGAGGGGTAGGGGAGGGAGAGGTGAACGAGTAAGCAGTTGGATTTAGATTGACTTACACACACTATGCGGAGAAGGTGATGGCAACCCACTCCGGTCTTCTTGCCTGGAGAATCCCATGGACGGAGGAGCCTGGTAGGCTGCAGTCCATGGGGTCGCTAAGAGTCAGACACGACTGAGCGACTTCACTTTCACTTTTCACTTTCATGCATTGGAGAAGGAGATGGCAACCCACTCTAGTGTTCTTGCCTGGAGAATCCCGGGGACGGGGGAGCCTGGTGGGCTGCCGTCTATGGGATCGCACAGAGTCGGACTCGACTGAAGCGACTTAGCAGCAGCAGCAGCAGCATGCACACTATAGGTACTGTTCACAAAATAAATAACTAATGAGAACCTCATGTAGAACACAGGGAACTGTGCTCGGTGCTCTGTGGCAACCTCTATGGGAAAAAAATTCGAAAAAGAGGGATTATATGTATACACATAACGGATTCACTTTACTGTACAACAGAAACTAATGCTACACTGTACAGCAACTATACTCCAATAAAAATTTAAAAAATAAAAAAAACCGAACCACCGTAGTGATAGGCACTATCTTAAAGAAGTGGGAAAGTCTTATGAGAAAATCTAACAGGGGTAGTCCTCTAGTCTGAGGAGGTGACATTTAAGCTGAAATCTGAAAGTGAGTATGACATATTCAAGCAAAGAAGCGGGGGAAGGGAAGGGAGGGTTCCAGGTAGAGGGGACAGTCTACGCAAAAGCCCCAAGGCTCAGAAAAACCACTGTGGCTGGAGTCAGATAGAGGGAGAGACTGCTGATGTGAAATATTGCCAACGAGTGAGCAAGAGGGACCACAACCTGCAAGCAGTTATGAGCCATGTGAGGCTTTATCCTCGGAGCAAGAAGTGGGGTTTTGAAGTGTTTCAAGCAGGAGAGAGAAATGCTGAGCTCTGTTTTCAAAGACCACAGTGATGGCTGTAAGGGCACTGGAATGCAGGGTATCAAGAGGAGGTCAGTACAAGAACAGAAAATTGCCCTCTTTCCAAGGGGTTCTAGCCATGGGACCTGGTGTAGGTCTCCCCCAGCCTCACCCACCAGTGCTGTCCTGTCTGGTCAACACTCTGCCTGAGACTTTCCAAACTGCATCCAGCAATTCCAGAAGAGTGTGGAGCAGGGCGTGCCTCAGGGCTCGAGCACACCCTTCTCTAATCAGGGACAGCTGTCCTGAGGTCAGACCCAAGTGTCCGCCTCCCACGCTGCCCATAACTGTGGGCTCCTTCCCCACCACCCACAAGCATAGCCAGGCAAAGGCTGGGGAGTCAGCGAGAAGGAGAGTTCATGCTTCCAGAAAAAGTCCCAAGTCAGATCCTTATTCTAAATGTCCAGAAGAGCTCAGAATCAATGCGTGTTTCATGCTGAAGCAGTGAATTATGGTACTGATGGGCCATATGGCGGGCAGAACAAAGTACTCTGAATTAGGAGAGCCTGTCCATTCCTGGTTTCTCCTCCGACTTACGACTTCCTGGGTGGCCTTGGGTAAGACTTCTGACCTTTCTTCGCTCCCTCACTCTCAAAAGGAGATAATAGTATTTGTCACATTTATCTTGCAAGAATATGCTGTAAACCTCAAGCTGGAGAGAAAAGTGCTCTGAAAGCTCAAATCTCGATACAGAAGGGAGGCAGTGGGGGTGTCGGGATGTGTAATGAGACAGCAGAGCTGGTGAAGAGTCAGACTCTAAGCTGCCCATGATGGCATTCAGGGCTTTCCATTGGAAGTCAAGCCTATGTGTTCTAGTACTTCTTCATAGAACCTCAATCTCCAGTGTCCCCCAAAAGCTCTTTTCCATCACTTGTCTCTCACCCGCTCTTGCTCCTGCAAGCCCCCAGGGTTTCCAGACCTTTGTGAGACACTGCAGAAGTAGCTTCAATGCAGTTAAAAGAGCCTATTCCCTGCTAAACTCAGGTAAGCAACCCCTCAGATACAGCAGGCAGCTACTACATCTAAGCCAGTGTTGCAGGAGAGGACTTCAATGATATGGTGTGGGCCATGAATGAGCTCGACAGTGAGCACAGTAGAAGTTATCATTGTGATGTGTATTCTCTAGAAATTATTGAAACCTGACTTCTTTGGTTTAAGTAGCACTCCCCATCCTCCTTCACTCTGGGCACATGTCCCTGTTTCTTTTTCTTTAAAGACTCACCATATCTAAACTAGTTAATCCATGTCTTCATTCAGTTGGGAGACTTGGGTTTGTCTCAACACTTTATCTCCAAAACCTAAACATGTGTTTGGCACAGAACAGAGCAGGTGCTCCATAAGTATTTAAATTGAATCTTGTTTTTTCTTTAACATGTAAGTTATTATCTCTGTCCACCAGAATACAAATCCCATCAGGGCAGGGACCTTGGTTCTTACTCTCTGCAATATCCTCAACACCTAGAACCCCCAGCACTTGGAAAGTATTTGCTGAATGAATGAATGCTGGTAACAACTATAGGCTGAGGAATGCAGGAAGACTTCCTGGAGGAAAGCAAACTTGACCTGGTCTGGGGAGGATGAGTAGAGTTTGGATACTATCATCATTTCAATCTTGTTATTTTGGGTGTGCTAATACTCATAATAATGAGCTAGCATATATTTGTTAGCTAGCTTGAGTACTTGCTATGTGTGAGGCATGATCTCGGGGCACTTTATGACCATGTTGTATATTCCAGAGGACATATTTGGACTAGTTTGTAAGTCAATCTGAAATAATTTTCTGAGTTAAAAAAAAAAAAATCGGTCTTGACACATTCTTGTTGTGGAAGTCAACCATTGTTCCGGGGATGTTCTGAACAGCTGCAGTCCAGAGGAAGCCAGAGGAGGCTCCCTCACCCCCCTCCCCCGCCTGCTGTTGAAGCAGCTGGCGGGTTAAGAGAGACCACCCCAGACTCTGCAGCTATCCACAGCTGCTTGAGCCCATGGAAATTCTGCCGCCTATAGCGTCCAACAAATGAGAACCAAGGGAGGGGACATGGCCACAGGAATGACCTGTGTGTGTCCAACGGAATGTGGAGGAAGCTTTTTAATCCCTAAAGGGCAACCAGTTAGCGTGGCTCAGAGAAGAAGTTGTAGCAAGGACATCTCTGGACCATCTCTACCTCCAGATCCCATCAGAGCTGCCCCACTGCAGGGTGGGGAAGGTCTAACGGCTTAGCTTCAATATACCCTCAGTTTACATACTTCCTTCAGCCAAATATTTAGCATTGTAGGATGCTGGAGCTAGAAGGAGTCACAGAGTTTATTTAGACCAAGCCCCTCATTTGAGGTGACCCAGAGGGACACCAGGCTTTCTAGGTGGCGCTAGTGGTAAAGAATCCTCCTGCCAATGCAGGAGATGTAAGAGACACAGGTTCAATCCCTGTGTGGGGAAGGGTTAGGAAGATCCCCTGGAGGAGAGTATGGCAACCTACTCCGATATTCTTGCCTGGAGAATTCCATGGACAGAGGACCCTGGTGGGCTACAGTCTATGAGGTCACAAAGAGTCAGACATGACTGAAGTGACTTAGCATGCATGCATGCTGAGGGACACCATCTTGCCCAGGCCACAGAGCCAGCTGATGGTAGCTGAGTCAATCCTCTTAATCCATGACCACTGCTCTTGTGTGAGTTTTGTTCTGAGTAGGTCTTTGTAGTATTATTACCAACAGTTCTGCTGTTTTTATTTTTAGCAAGCAGCAGTGATTAGTATGTAATTAATGAATAATGCTATTATTAATAATAGTATCATCATTTGAACAATTCTATGTCAGATTTTTACTGCTAAGATTTTGGTTTTTTAAAGTTTTTTTTTTTTTTTTTTTTTTTTAATGTGGACCATTCTTTTCAAAATCTTTATTGAATTTGTTACAACATTGCTTCTGGGTTTGTGGCCGAGAGGCATATGGGATCTCAGCTCCCTGACCAGGGGTCGAACCTGCATGGGAAGGCAAAGTCTTAACCACTGGACCACCAGGGAAGTCGTGCGAAGATTTTTATTTAACATTAACACATTTATGATAATACCTCTTCATTTATTCAGAATGAGGGCAAGTTTCAGGTTGGCTGAGGGGAAGACCTTGTAGAAACGATGATTTTCCTATAGCTTAAAATGCAAAATTACTCTAAACAGAAAACCAAACACAATTCATTTTTTCTTGGGTGGTAGCACCATAGAGTAGAAAATTCTCAGGCTTTGGAAATGGAAGATCTATATCTTATTCTGGATTCCACTGCCTTCTAAATGCTTGACCTCAGGCAGGTTGCTTCACCTCTCAATGTCAGGTCCCCATATTTAAACTGGGGATAAGGCAACTGAATCACCAGTTGGAATCAAGATTGCAGGAGAAACATCAACAACCTCAGATACTCAGATGATATCACTCTAATGGCAGAAAACAAAGAGGAACTAAAGAGCCTCTTGATGAGGGTGAAAGAGGAGGAGTGAAAAAGCTGACTTAAAAACTCAGCATTTAAAAAACTAAGATCATGGCATCTGGTCCCATCAGTTCATGGCAAATAGAAGGGGGAAGAGTAAATAGCAGCAGATTTTATTTTCTGGGGGCTCCAAAATGACTATGGACAGTGACTGCAACCACAAAATTAAGACACTTGCTGCTTGGAAGGAAAGCCATGACAAACCTAAACAGCATATTAAAAAGCAGAGACAACACTTTGTCGACAAAGGTCTGTATAGTCAGAGCTATGGTTTTTCCAGTAGTCATATAAAGAGGGCTGAGCACTGAAGAATTGATGCTTTTGAGCTGTGGTGTTGGAGAAGACTCTTGAGAGTCCCTTGGACAGCAAGGAGATCAAACTAATCAATCCTAAAGGAAATCAACCCTGAAATATTCACTGGAAGGACTGATGTTGAAGCTGAAGTTCCAATATTTAGGCCACCTGACATGAAGAGCCGACTCATTGGAAAAGACCCTGATGTTGGGAAAAATTGAGGGCAGGAAAAGAGGGCAACAGGATGAGATGGTTGGATGGGATCACTAGCTCAATGGATATGAGTTTGAGCAAACTCTGGGAGATGGTGAAGGACAGGGTAGCCTGGCGTGCTGCAGTCCATGGGGTGGCAAAGAGTCAGACACGACTGAGTGACTAAACAACAACAACCACAATAACACAACTCAACCCATATGCTTTGGACCATATTTCCCTGCCATCCTGACCACAATAACTTGGAAAGGAGATGGGCTCCTGCGGTCTCGTATCAAAGGCCAGCTGCTTGAAAGTCAGGCTGGGCACTCTGACTCTAAACTAGGTAGTCACTAACCCATCAGAGCCCCTGGCAGGACATTTGAATGTGAGATACTGAGAGGACTTGGAGAGTGAGGTGGTCCAGGAACTTAGACACAGAGAGAAGGGGAACCATGGAAACCACGAGCAAACAGGACCATCATGGCTCAGGAAAGGAGTCTGGAAAAAGCAGTCACAAGGCAACTGGGCTCCATCCAGATAGATGGTTAGGAGGTCAGAGGAATTTGCAGAGAGAAGGCAGGAAATGGGGCCAGGAGCCGGAGAAGCCCCGACAGGTGGACTTGGAAGAAGATGGGGAAGGAGAGAGTCAAAACCGTGAACACCAGCTGGAAGAGCAGGTCAGTGGCTGTGGAAGAGGTGTTCCTACCAGAAGGGCAAGGTCCAGCCTTGCTCTTGGGCCCCTGTGACCCTAGACCCTCCGCCGGCAGCATATTCCTGCACATCCTCCAGCCTCAGCAAATTCTGGCCGCTGCCTTTTCAAAGAGCAACTGATGGAGAAAAAGTAAGACCTGCCCTTCCCCTCCGGGAGAGCTTCACGTCTCCTTCTCATAAAAGTGGAGCTGATAAGGAGCATATGAGAGAGAAGAGCTAAGCCCACGGGCTTCGCAGCTGAGCAGAGATGGGCTCAATTCCCAGCTCTGCCATTTGCTCGGCGTGCAAGCTGGGAAGGATTTCTTGGTCTCTCTAAGGCTCTTCATCAGTGTCTGTAAAAAAGGCACAGTGATAGGGCTGGGCACAGGCGGCTGCGAGGATTACGGGAGATAGAGCGGCTTTCATGATCAGAGCCCTCAGACCAGCGGGCATTTCCTCACATCACTGCCGTCAGAACGCACACTCCTCAGATCCTCTGCACTGCATGTGTTGGGTGGGTGAGTGTGTGGGGGGGGCGGCAAGCAGAGGAGGGAGAGGGCACCAGGAGAATGGGTCAAGAAGGATGCTCCAGTTATCCCAGGAGAGGTGCCCCGGAGCCCCACTTGATCACAGGAGAATCCCACCAGCCCCTCCTGGGGTCCACTGGCATCAGTCCACCCTCCACTGTGAGCAGCATCCTTTCTGTGCTCCAGGGAGGACCTAGTGACAGGGACACTGCAGCTGCAGGGGAGTTCCTAGAAAGTCCGATGGAATGGCTGTCATTCCTCCGCCGTGAGTCATCAGCCCCAACAAAGCCCACTGGTATTTCCGAGTCTGTTCCCAGTGCCCGGAGCTGGGCCCAGCGGCTCGGCAGCTGCAGGGAGTGGAATGCAGCTCCCCCCAGCACTGTGCCCTGGGTTTCGTTTTCGGGAAAGGCTCGTGGCCCCGGAAGTGGGGAGGCACCCTGAAGGTCATCTCGTCCAGGCTCCTGCCTCTGGGCCCAAAGATCTTAAGACCTGGGGTGTCTGGGGACCCCCTCTGACCCATCCGAGTGTGAGGACCAGGGGTACCAGGGTGGGGACAGGAGAACGATGTCCCTTTCTCCGTTGTCTCCTTGATCTTCCGCTACAAGGGCTGCAGGTGACGGGGGGCAGGGGTAAGGAACTCACAGGAAGAATAGCTTAGCCTCGAGGGTGTGTCTGCCCCCCATGTTTCTCCTTCCTCTTCTGTTTTGGTGTCCAGGCCAGGCCACCCCTACTTCCCTGTCCATCCAGGCCATGCATCAAAAGCCTGTGGCAGCCCCGTGTCCTGGAAGCTCAGGGCTGTCCTGACTCTGTGGACGGTGGCTGCAGGTTTTGCTGACTGAGCGCCTGTGGCCGGGACGGGTACTGGACAGCCAGCCTCTGCTCTCTGAGTCATGCCAGCACCCCTGCGGGAGGTGTTCTCATCCCATCTTTCCCAAGTACAGCAAATTTCAATGACTTCATCAAGATCTGCAGCCAGACTTCCTAGGACCGAGGCGAACCCTCTGGAACCAATTTTCAACCACTGACAGCAGCTTCAGTGGTGCCCAGCTCCTCAAGCATCTCCCATCCGAAGTGAAAGAACAACACCCTCTCAGGCCACAAACCACAGCCCACTGCCCCTCAGCCCTGGCAGGAAGAACTCGACGTGTCCCCTCTGGACCATGAGGCTCATCCGCCAGCATCATTTACAGCAGGCGAACCCTCCCAGCGTGCAACCCCTGGCCGGAGCATGACTCTGCAGGTAGTGCCTGCTCTCCTTTCTGAGTTCCCTGGGCAGTAATAGCAGCCCCCCAGGGAGGGAGCCATTGTTGTGGGGGACCCAAGGGTCAGTGCCCCTCCAAACCCGGTGTCCTACCAACACGCTGGTCAACTGCATTTACCAGCTCACAAAGGAAGATTCTTGTGAGCACACAGTTGTCTGTGGTCAGGGGACGATCTCCAACTGCTCCTCGTTCCTGGGCCCGCAGCCAGCTCCCTTGGACGGTCAGAGGTGAAATCTGAAAGCTGGTGAATGGGAGAGCGGAAGTCCGGCCGGGCTGAGCTGAGCCCATTCATGAAAAAGGTCTGGTCTCACTTCCTTATTGCCAGGCGTGGTGTGCGTGTGCGTGCACACGCTCTGTCGCTTTCCGCCTCACTTCTTCCCACCCTTTGCTTTTGTCTTTCTTGTTTTTTTTTTTTTCCGCTCTCTCCACAAAAATCTGAAGTTCATCTTCAGGAAACTGCCAAAGAATGTGTAGCTGGTCTGTGGTTTGCAAAAGAAAGACAGAAGGAAAGAAAGAAAGGAGGGAGAAAGGAACCGAGGGAGGAGGGAGAGATTTCTACAAAGGTATACTCTCTTCCTCTATGTAAACCTCTCTGTCTCCCCACCCCCCCCCCCACCACGTCCTATACACAGAACATTCAGCATCATGCTTATGAAAGAATGAAAACATCTTCCCCAGATCATGCAACAGCCCTCTCGCAGCCCCTCTGGCTTAAGGTGGAGGAAGGTGAGCCCTGCTGGAGGGTCCTCCCATCGTAGGTGTTCAAAGCTGACCCCAGGAGAGCTCCTCTGAGGTTTAAAGCAAGGCTTTCCCTTTGGGGAATAATTCACCTCTGCTCTGTTGGGCCCCCCTCAGTGGGTCGTGTGGTTTCCGATGGGACATGCCTGTCCCTCGTGGCCTGACATCTGACCTCACTGAAGGCCCAATGAGGTTGTGAAACCGAGGCATCCTGGGGCCTCAGTCTCCTTATCTGTAAAATGGGGATGATGATACTTGTCCCACCTTCTTAGGTGGTGCTAGTGGTAGAAAGCCTGCCTGCCAATACAGGAGACAAAAGAGATGCCGGTTCAATCCCTGGGTTAGGAAGATCGCCTGGGAGTGGGAACCCACTCCAGTATTCTTGCCTGAAGAACCCCATAGACAGAGGAGCCTGGCAGGCTACAGTTCATGGGGTCACAGAGAGTCGGACATGAATGAAGTGACTTAGCACACACATAATTTTTCCTCTTCAGAAGGCTGTGGTGATGATGGAGATAACCCACTAGAAGGGCCTCCTTCACACTGTGACCATGATGCGAACAGCTCCCATGGTTGCAGACCTGGGACTCACCGCACCTGAATGCGATCTCCACTCCCCAGCCACACCACCAAGACCCACAAATGGGGCTGGGCTTTTAGAGTCTCAGGAGGTATGAAGGCACCTCCTTGGCTTTTAGAGATAGCAAGCAGGAGGACCACCAAGAAAAACTGCACACCCAGCTCAGCTTGGTCCACTCTCTGATTCACAGGAGCCTCACAGCCCCTCAGGTGAGAGAAAAAAAAAAAAAGGATGCGTCTTAGAAGAGGAGATGAGACCAGAAGCCCCGAGATGATGACCCAGTGCTGGAAGTTTTGAGCCCAAAGCAGGTTTTGGTTGTTCTCTAGCCGAGAAGTGCTTCCTGGGCGCCCACACTCATTTCAGAGTCGTCGGGAGGAGGTGAACCTGCCCTCCAGCTGAGGCCCCTCGGTGCTGCAGCAGGTGGTGGGCCCCTCGGTGCTTCCCCGCCTGCCAAGACACCCCCTGTGCCGCTGCCCCGTGAAAACTCCCTCCCGCTGATCCTGCACATTTATGACAGTTCTTAACCCATGAAGTCCTCGGTGGGGGAGTAACATCCTCTGGGCAGGTGTGAGTACTCTCCCCATGTTACAGATGGAAAAACTGATGCCAGGAAGATTCTGCTGGTGGATTTTGAAGGTGCTGGACTCTCCAACCCACTGTCTCTGCCTCTCAGGTTTTCTCCGAGCAACACAGATGTCACAAAGAGCTACTCTTTTCTTTTAACTATTTTTAAAATTGAAGTAGAGCTAATTTACAATGTTATGTTAGTTTCAGGTATTTCGCAAAGTGATTCAGTTATGCATATATATGTGTACATCTATATACATGTTAATCACTTCCCAGGTGGCTCAGTGGTAAAGAACCTGCTTGCCAAAGCAGGAGGTGTAGGAGACACAGGTTCGATCCCTGGATCCGAAAGATTCCCTGGAGGAGGGCATGGCAACCCACTCCAGTATTCTTGCCTGAAGAATCCCATGGACAGAGGAGCCCAGAGGGCTGGGGTCCATGGGGTCGCAGAGCCAGACCCAACTGAAGAGACTTAGCACACACACATATGTACATATATATTCCTTTTCAGATTCTTTTCCATTACAGGTTATTACAAGATAGTGAATACAGTTCCCTGTGCTCTACTGTAGGTCCTGGTGGTTCACCTGTTTTATACAGTCGTGTGTATATGTTAATCCCAAACTCCTAATCAATCTCTCCCCCACCGCCTGCTCTGCCCTGTGTTACCACAAGTTTGTCTTCTATGTCTGTAACTCTATTTATGACAAAGAGCTAAGCTATTCTTAGCCTCTCCTCTCCTGAGTTAGTCTTCACTGAGATGGGCAAATCTTCTAACCAAGCTCCAAGTTCCCTCTCAACGGGGCTCCTCCAGGAAACCGGCTGTCCGACCCCTCTGTGTGGCCACACAACATCGGCGGCTCCTAGAGCTGCAGCGGGCAGAGGCTCCAAGAGGCAGACCCGCGTGGAGGAGGATGGGTTCCCAGCAAAGGAATCTGTCCCTCTGCCTGATTTCCTGCCCTCTCCCTGCCCCTGTGTCGCCGAGCCCTCCATCGATGGCGAGAGAGAGGAAACATCTGGTCCCAGCTCGGCTCCTCTGCCCTCGAGGCAGGGGGAGCTTGTAGGAAGAGATGGTTGGAGGTCTTGCAACCTTGAAATAAACCAACGGTTCAGCTTCAGTTCTCCCCCCACTGCTGTCCCTTCCTCCGCCCCCACCTGAATACTATCCATCCCTCCACCCCCTACCCCCACCCACCATCACCACCACTCAGCGGGCAGCTGTTGCTGCCACTTCCAGAAACCATGACCAAAGCAGGGGCTCCAGGGTGTCTCTGCCAAGATGACAGACACTGACGGTCACAGGGCCAGGTGAAATGGCTCCAGACACGCTTCCAGCCTCCCTGAACGTGGTCTCCCTCCAAACTGCCTCTTCCTCTCCTTGCCTTCTCTAATCCTAATGGACTTGTCTTTCCTGGAACATTCCCTCTGGGCCAGGCACTTACACATTATCTGATTTTATCAGCATAATGACCCTGAAGGTAGGTACTCAACCCCCTCTTACAGGTGACAGGGTAAAAGCACAGAGGGGTTCAGTAACTTGGCCAAGGTCACACAGCTGTAAAGGGGGAGAGCTCAGATTCAAGCCCTGTCAGACTCCTAAGCCTATGTTTTCTGCATCAATGCCAAGCAATTGCTCAAAATACTCCCTCAATCCTCCTTTTCCTCCCAGGAAACCTTCCTGTATTCAGGCACCCACCACCATCCTTTGACAACTGGTATTTTTCAGCCATCTTCTGCCTTACTCACCAGAAATTCTTCATTTGTTGATTTCAATTGTTCATTCATAACCTAAGTAGAGACTTCGTGTCTACACGGAGTCAACACATGCTACATACAGAGGAACAGCATCATTCCTAACTTCCACTGGATGCATGGTCCTTAGGAAGCTTGGCCAAGGGGGGCCAACACACACAGTGAACGGTCCCAGACCCTAGAGGAGGGGAGACCCGTGGTTAGCTCAGCCCTGTTCTTACCTTGGGGCTTCCCAGGTGGTGCAGTGGTAAAGAATCTGCCTGCAATCCAGAAGACCCGGGTTCAATCCCTGGGTTGGAAAGATCTTCTGGAGGAGGGCATGGCAACGCCGTCTAGTATTCTTGCCTGGAGAATCCCCATGGACACAGGAACCTGGCGGGCTACAGTCCACGGGGCCACAAATAGTCAGACACAACTGAGCGATTGAGCACGTTCTCAACTTCCTGCCTCGCGGTTCTTTTTGTGGTTTCGAAAAATAAATATATGGTAAGTGCCAAGGGTGGGTGGTCTGATGGGGCGGCTGTTCAGAGCACGTCCAGGACCCAGGGGCTGTTGGGTGACACGTGGTCTTGCTGCAGTGCTGGACTCTGGCAGGTCTTTGGGTGATGGCTGGAAACCATTCTCAGTCCAAAGAGAAACAGAGAGACTGCTTGGTGCTGCTGGCACAGGGGCAGTAAACCTAAGAGATGCTGAAGAAGGCAGACGGTAGGCGGCAGAAGCTGTGGTTTAGGTCTGTAACTGTGTTGAGAATTTACAGAAGGATGCCAGGGCCTCACTGCAGAAGGCCCTGAGTGGCTGGCAGGGGATGAGCCTGGATCCCGCAGGCCACAGAGAGGTCACAGTTCACAGGGCATCACGAGCTTGTGTTTGGAGAACTGGAGGAAGGAGGGGTGGGCTTAGAGGCTGTCCTGTGGGTACAGCGCCTGGAGGTTCTGGTGCCACTGTTTCTGGGCAGTATAATCATGCCTGCACGATGCTGACCACACACACACACACACGACACACAGACACACACACGTACACACACACGCCAAGAACTTCAGTCAATAATTTCCAGGAGGAATGAGAGAGCCCCTGATCTACGTGGAAAGAGAACAATTATCAAGAACACACCGTGGGTGGTGGGATGCAAGTTGGGGATGGAGATGCCCCCCTTCTGCTCTGCCCCCAAGAATGTGGAACAAAAACTGCTCTCGGAGGGTAAAACCGTGACATGAACACACACGGCCACAGTGCAGAGCCTGCAGTGACTTTCAGGAGAGAGTGACTCTCTGGGCATCCAGCCTCCATCTACAGAAAATGTGGTCAGTCCTAAAGAGTAGATAGGTCACACACGTGCAGAAAAAGCAGGCCTAGGGTGAATGCAGAGCGCTGGCCTGGAGAGAGCATCTTGGTGTTAAAGGCAGTTGTGTCTTTCTTGTGGAGATAGATGCATCGAATTATCATCACACAACAGCAGGATGCATCTTCATTGTACAACTGACCTATGGGTTTTCATTCTATATCCACCCACCAGCCAGGTGAGTGCAACCTGACTCCCCGAGGACTTTATCTCCGGAGAAGCATGGGTGTCAGCCCCAAGCAGCTCCAAACAGGTGTCCAGAGCTGTCTCTGACAGGTGAGATGGGCCCGTCCACCCTGAGACACAGGCCAAGACCATGCTACCACCAGGAACTGGTCTTCCAGGAAGCCGCCCCCCCCCCCACCTTCTCTGCCCCTTCTACTTGGGCCATTAGACTGTATTTCTCTATTTCCAAACAGATCAGAATATATCAAAGTCCTACAGGTTGGGTGGTTACTATGACCATTTTTATCAGCAAGCAAATAGAGACTCAAAGGAGTCATTCCCTGACCCAGAGGGCACTCAGCTTAGTCAACCAGCCTGGATTCCAAAACTGATCTGACTCTGATGTGCATGTTTTTTCTATTACCACGTCCTCCCTGCCTTCAAGGACAATCCTCTCCAGCTTGTCTTTTTTTTTTTTTTTAAGATTTTTTTTGATGAGAAGAGCCGACTCATTGGAAAAGACTGATGCTGGGAAAGATTGAGGGCAGGAGGAGAAGGGGGTGACAGAGGATGAGACGGTTGGATGGTATCATCAACTCAATGGACATGAGTCTAAGCAAGTTCCGGGAGATGGTGATGGACAGGGAAGCCTGGTGTGCTGCAGTCCACAGGGTCGCAAAGAGTCAGACATGACTTAGCAACTGAACAACAACAAATTTTTTTAAAAGTCTTTACTGAATTTGTTACAGTATTACTTCTGTACCACCTTTTGGTCTTTTGGCTGCCAGGCATGTATGATCTTAGCTCCCTAACCATGGATCAAACCTGCTCCCTGTGCACTGGAAGGCGAAGTCCTAGTCACTGGACCACTGGACCTGGAGGGACCAGGTAAGTCCCTCCAGCTTGTCTTTAAGTAAGAAATTGGGACCGGTGGATAAGGTAGGGGTCAGTATGGCCAGCAGCCTGGGGCTCCCCTCTGGGTCCAGTTGCTATCTTCAATCCCAAGGGCAGGCTGGGGAAGGCATCAAGCTACCTCTGCACCTGCTTAGCAAAGGAGCATGAAGAACGATGCTCCAGTGTCGATGAACAACGTCAGTCCTTCTCTTCTGTGCCAGATCCCACGCTTTTGGTCACCCCAAATTCCCCCGAGTCCCTCCTACATGGATGATTACTCCAAGCCGAGAGGACAGGGTTAGTCTTTCTCCTCTCCCCTTTCTTCCAAATGAAATAATCTTATTTCAACAATCACAATGGAACAGGAGTTCCATTCCATTTCTATCTGAAGACACATCACTCTGTCCAAACTTGAGGTCACTTGTGTGTGTCTCTAAATTCTATAGAACGTCCTCACTCTCAAAAGCTACTTGCTTTTAAGCATAGCTTTGCCATTCATGGAGGTATCCTCATAGCTCAGTTGGTAAAGAATCTGACTGCAAAGCAGGAGACCCTGGTTCGATTCCTGGGTCAGGAAGATACCCTGGAGAAGGGATAGGTTACCCACTCCAGTATTCTTGGGCTTCCCTTGTGGCTCAGCTGGCAAAGAATCCACTTGCAATGCAGGAGACCTGGGTTCGATCCCTGGGTTGGGAAGATTCCCTGGAGAAGGGAAAGGCTACCCACTCTAGTATCATGGACTATATAGTCCATGGGGTCTCAAAGAATCAGACATGACTGAGTGACTTTCACTTTCACTTTGCTGTTCTTAGAGGTATAAAAATCAGGGTAGATGAGGTCAAATTTACATGCAGTACAATCACCCTTTGGAGGGTTTAGCGTTCTAGGAATTTTGACAACCCAATGGATGGTGTACCCACCACTACAATCCAGATGTAGGACATTTTCATTACATCCCCCCAAATTGCTTGTGCCTCTTGTGAACAAATGTGCGTCCCCACCTCCTAGGTTTTGGCAACCTCTGATTTGTTTTCCAGTACCTGCAGTTTTGCCTTTTCCAGAATGTCAAGAAGGAAATCTTTAATGTTTTACTACCGAATATGTAATTACAAAAACTGAGTTTGTGCACACATGCGAGCTCACACGCCCACAAGTGTGGGCCACAAAACCCTTATCAGGTTAAGGAAGTCACCTTTGGTTCCTAGTTGAGAAGGACAAGAGCTTTTTATGGTAAAGCAAATACTGTATGTTATCAAACACCTCCCATCTCTACTGAGATGATCGTATGGTTATTTTCCTTTTAATGAACTGTTAAGTAGTGAACTACGTACAGAAATTTTCTGATGCTGAACCAGTTTTGACTTCATGAAATGGATCTAACTCGGTCATCATTTGTTATGTTTTTTTATTTGGTTCATTTTCATTGGTGAAATGATTCTGTGATTTTTTTTTTTCTCTAGCAACTGTGTCTGATCCTGGCATTAAGATTATGTTGGTCCCATAGTACATCTTAAAAAATGCTTCTTTTCTTCTGCCGTATAGGAGCGTTATAATAATATTGAAACTGTCTTTTTCTCTAATATTTGGTGTACTGATCTATCAAGTAGTGATATTGTTAAGTATTCATTACCCCAATTTAAAGGTTTTCCAAGTCCACTTTGGCAATTAGCATTTTGCTGGTAATATGTATGAGGGTTTGTGACATTGTACAAGAAGCAATGATCAAGACCATTCCCAAGAAAAAGAAATGCAAAAAGGCAAAATGGTTGTCTGAGGAGGCCTTACAGATAGCAGAGAAAAGAAGAGATGCTAAAGGTAAAGGAGAAAAGGAAAAAGATGTACCCATTTGAATGCAGAGTTCCAAAGAAGAGCAAGAAGAGATGAGAAAGCCTTCCTCTGTGATCAATGCAAAGAAATAGAGGAAAACAATAGAATGGGAACGATTAGAGATCTCTTCAAGAAAATTAGAGATACCAAGGGAACATTTCATGCAAAGATGGGCACAGTAAAGGACAGAAATAGTATGGACCTAACAGAAGCAGAAGATATTAAGAAGAGGTGGTAAGAATACACAGAAGAACTATACAAAAAATATCTTCATGACTCGTAACCATGATAGTGTGATCACTCACCTTGAGCCAGACATCCTGAAATGTGAAGTCAAGTGGGCCTTACAAAGCATCACTACAAACAAAGCTAGTAGAGGTGATGGAATTCCAGTTGAGCTATTTCAAATCCTGAAGATGATGATGTGAAAGTGCTGCACTCAATATGCCAGCAAATTTGGAAAACTCAGCAGTGCCCACAGGACTGGAAAAGGTCAGTTTTCATTCCAGTCCCAAAGAAAGGCAATGCCAAAGGATGTTCAAACTACTGCACAATCGCAGTCATCTCGCACACTAGCAAAGTAATGCTCAAAATTCTCCAAGCCAGGCGTCAGCAATACATGAACCGTGAACTTCCAGATGTTCAAGCTGGTTTTAGAAAAGGCAGAGGAACCAGAGATCAAATTGCCAACATCTGCTGGATCATCGAAAGAGCAAGAGAGTTCCAGAAAAACATCTATTTCTGCTTTATTGACTATGCCAAAGCCTTTGACTGTGGGGATCACAACAAACTGTGGAAAATTTTTCAAGAAATGGGAATAGCAGACCACCTGACCTGCCTCCTGAGAAACCTGTAGGCAGGTCAAGAAGCAACAGTTAGCACAGGACATGGAGCAACAAACTGGTTCCAAATTGGAAAGGAGTACATCAAGGTTGTATATTGTCACCCTGCTTATTTAACTTACATGCAGAGTACATCATGAGAAACGCTGGGCTGGAGGAAGCACAAGCTGGAATCAAGATTGCCAAGAGAAATATCAATAACCTCAGATACACAGATGACACCACCCTTATGGCAGAAAGTGAAGAAGAGCTAAAGAGCCTCTTGATGAAAGTGAAAGAGGAGAGTGAAAAAGTTGGCTTAAAACTCAACATTCAGAAAACTAAGATCATACATCCAGTCCCATCACTTCATGGGAAATAGATGGGGAAACAATGGAAACAGTGTCAGACTTTATTTTGGGGGGCTCCAAAATCACTGCAGATGGTGACTGCGTCCATGAAATTAAAAGATGCTTACTCCTTGGAAGAAAAGCTATGACCAACCTAGACAGTGTGTTAAAAAAGCAGAGACATTACTTTGTCGACAAAGGTCTATCTAGTCAAAGCTATGGTTTTTCCAGGAGTCATGTATGTATGCGAGAGTTGGACAATAAAGAAAGCTGAGCACCAAAGAATGTATGGTTTTGAAATGTGGTGTTGGAGAAGACTCTTGAGAGTCCCTTGGACTGCAAGGAGATCCAACCAGTCCATCCTAAAGGAGATCAGTCTTGGGTGTTCATTGGTAGGACTGATGTTGAAGCTGAAACTCCAATACTTTGGCCACCTGATGCGAAGAGCTGACTCATTGGAAAAGACCCGGATGCTGGGAAAGAGTGAAGGCAAGAGGAGAAGGGGACGACAGAGGATGAGTTGGTTGGATGGCATCACAGACTCGATAGACATGAGTTTGAGTAAGCTCCAGGAGTTGGGGATGGATGGGAAGCCTGGTGTGCTGCAGTCCATGGGGACACAACTTAGCGACCGAACTGAACTGACCTGATGTCCTTTTTGTTTAATTTTTCAAATTTATTGGCAATAAATTACTTATAATATTCTTATGGATTTTTGCTGCTGCTACTTCAGTAGTATTCTAGTTTTCAAAGACTGCTATAATAAAGCACCAGAGGCTGGGTGCCTTACAACAACAAAAACGTATCATGTCTGTTCTGGAAGCTACAAATCTGAAATCAAGGTGTCAACAGAATTAGTTTCTTCTGAGGGCTCCAAGGGCAAACCTGTGCCATGCCTCTTCTGAGGGTTGTTAGCAATCTTTGGTGTTCCTTGGCTTGTAGACACATCGCTCCGATCGTGACCTTCATCTTTCCATGATGTTCTAACTGTTGACTGTGTTCATGTCTCTTCCCTTCTCATAATGACTTCAGTCATATCGGAATCCGTACAAGGGCTTCCTTTCTTATAAAGATACCCAGCCTGCCCTAATGACCCTATCTTAATTAACTTGATTACGGCTGCAAAGATCCTATTTCCTATTACGTTTACATGAACAGGTACTAGAGGTTAAACATATCTTTTGGGCAAGGGAACCCAATTCAGCTCATAACAAGTAGTTAAATCCTCTTTCTCATTTCTAATGTTGCTGTTGGTGGTTTTCCCCCTTTATTTCTTCTTATTCTCGCTGGTAGGTCTCAGTTTCATCAATCTTTTAAACACACATCTATCTTTTAGCTTTGCTAATCCTTCTTTACCTCTTTTTTCCTGTTTCATTAATTCTTCTCTTTATTTAATACAGCTTTCCATTTTTAAAAAGCTTATTCTTTTATTATAATTTCTTTATTTGGAAGTTTACCTTCCTGCTATTCAGACTTTCTTCTCTCTTAAAATATAAGCGTGTAAACTATATATTTTTTTCTAACCATTTATAACCACTGTTGTAACATTATTCCCTACAGTTGAATATGCAATATTATCTTCATAAATGAGTATTAAGTATCTCTAATTTCTACTGTGATTTCTCCTTTGACCGTAGAATTGTTTAAACATATATCTTTAAATTTCCAACTACAGGATTATTTTTTAGAGTTATATTTTGCTCTTGATTTCTTAATTTCTTTGCAGTTGTAATATATAATCTATGAGACACTGATTCTTCTAAACTTTTTGACACTTGGCTGATAGCGTAACATGTAGACAATTTTCTTAAGTGTTTCAAGTAAGCTTGGGAAAAAATGTCTCTTCCATTTCTTAGGCATAGAATTCTGTATATTAATATATCCATCAGCTCAAGCTTGTTAATGGCATTGCCCAAACCGTCCATATTCTTTTATTTTTCTGTTGCTTGATCTATCAAATCCTGAGAACAAATACTAAAGCTCCCACTGTGGTGTGAATTTGTCAGTTTTCCCCTGTGGTTCTTACAGTTGTGTTTTATCTATTTTGAAGCTACGTTACTGGTTATATACAAGCTTAAAGTTGTTATGTCTTTCTTGGGAATTGAACTTTTTAGCATTGTGACTATCTCTTGTTATGTCTAATAAAGCTTTTTGGCTTATAGTAAACTTTGTCTGATAGTATTTCCTCTTTTATTTCTTTTTATCAAGTAGCTCTTTTCCCAGGCTTGTGCTTTCACTCTTTCAGCATCTTTGTGTTCGAGTTGTATCTCTTGAGAGCAGCATAAATTAGATTCCTAAATCCAGTCTAACCATATTTACTCTTTCGTGGAAGAGTTTACTCTAACAATTATTTCATTTCTTTTAATGTAGTCCATTTACGTTTCAGTGACTGCTAGTACAGCTGGATTTATTCCTACCATACTGTTCTTCATTTCTTCCCTGTATCTTTGTCTTGTTTCATCTTTTTAAAAATTTATTCAATTTTTCTTCTACTAGGTTCAACATTTTTATTCTTCCATGTCTATTCCCTACGTGGTTATTAAGCTTAAAACCAACAGTTAACTTCTTACTCATCTCCTGATCAATACGAGGACCTTAGCATGTTTCAACTTTAGTCATGCCTCACTCCAACTTATATGCTTTTTTGCCCTATTTCAGTTCTGTTTTTTCTTGAACTGCACTAACTACGCAACTTAACCTTCTACAGTTTCGTTGGTGCCTGCAGAAGA